>NC_064920.1:202494122-202802372 GCF_023897955.1 Schistocerca gregaria | reverse complement strand
AGAAATCTCTTGTCTTCTGTTCACTGCAATGTCACATGTTACCACGTGGAGTGCTAGCATCGCTGCAGCGTTCTGTCGTCTGTAGTGTTTTTATAAACTTTGCCGGTAAATACAATTGTTGCGTGCCGACAACTACAAAATTAATAGAGATGTATGAAGCTGATGAGGCGCTTTACAACGTGAGGCACCCTGAATACAAAAATAGATTAAGAAGATTGGAGACCTGACCTGATCTAACCTAACCTAACTTAACATAACCCTCTCCTGTAGCAAGGAATCGGAGTGTTACAGTAAGCCTGTCTTCTGAAGATGTAGCAGTTCTTAAGTGAATATTGTCCTTTGTGATATGAGGATGCACTTCACTGAGCACATATAGAAATGTATGCTCATCCATTCTTAAGTAATTGATGTACGACTTGACGTCTTCCACTGTAAGCTCATGTAACAAGTTTTGTTGAATACTTTTATCCTGTCGTCGTAAAACCCACGGCTTCACCCAGATTAGATTAGTTTTTCGTTCCATAGATCCGTGCTGAGGAGATCCTCGTGGATGTTGAACATGTCAAGTTTTTTTAACCTGAAATAACAATACTAATAGTATGAATAAATACATCATTTGTTTCTATTAAAAATTTCGTCAATGGAATAGAAGGAGCTGGCCACTAGCAAGTCTTTCAGGCTCCTTTTAAACTGATCTTTATTTGTAACTAAATTTTTTATGTTTGTGCTGGCAAATTATTGAAGATTTGTGTTCCTGAGTAGTGGACCCCTTTTTGAATTAAAGTAAGTGCTTTTAAGTCCTTGTGCAGATCATTTTTGTTCCTGGTATTGTATGTATGAACTGAGTTGCTTGTTAGGACAAATTTCATTAAGGAGTAAATATACTGAGAGGCAGTAGTTAGTATACCCAGTTCTTTGAAGAGGTTTCTGCAGGACGTCCGTAAATTTACTCCACAAATAATACGTATTACACGCTTTTGGACTCTGAAAACTTTTGTTTGAGTTGAAGATTTACCCCAAAATATTATACCATACGACATTATGGAATGAAAGTAGGCAAAGTATGCAAGCTTTTTCATTTTTATGTCGCCTATGTCTGCTAACACTCGAGTTGCAAATACAGATTTGTTAAGGCGTTTCTGCAGTTCTGTGGTGTGCTCCTCCCAACTGAATTTATTATCAAGTTGTAATCCCAGGAATTTAAGACTGTCAACCACGTTCCTTTTTTCCCCCCACTTCTTTTCAGCATGTGCACACAATGCAATTGCGGTACATGCAAATGCTGCGGTTAATAACAAGTTGTTGTCAGCCATCTTGAACTTTGACGACAACTTTGATGACAGTGTAGTACCCCTTCTAGCGCTACGTCAAAGATCTTTGTCAAATATATTTGACAGAATATTTGATCACATCTTTGATCAAATCTTCGACAAAGAAATTTGATAGTGTAATGTCGGCCTAATTTTTAATGATGGGTGCTGCAGCTGCCTCGCTTGGAGGGACCCGACCAGACCCAACTATCGCCCCCTGCTCCGCTCTGGGGGCTGGAGATGAAAGGGCGCCGTGCCACACGCCTTCGTAACTCTCAGGCGGCCTCAGATGTTCACAACCTGCGCCACGTGCTCCCCTTGAGTCGGTGTCCGGCGTCCCCTTGCCTTCCACGCCACAGGGGAGAAGCACCCAGCAGTTGGAAATCGGCAGATGATTGCAGTGTACAATGATGTTCTGAAGGGGCATCTACCACGAACAATAGATTTGTTTTAGAAAGTTAGCGTCTTCTTCCCACAGCTCTGTTCTAACGAAAACAGATGTGTGCAAAGTAAATGCAGTTATCCTCAGTTGTCTATTTCTCAGACTAAACTATATACACAGGTGTCCAAAATTAAAGCAACAAACCGTTATTTCCCTGTCCTGTGTTTAATTCACGACATAATCGTACACACTGTCAACATATGTCCGTGCGATTGTGTTCTGTGCGGAAGATGGCATTCTGGTCAACAGGCAACCGCGCCAACGGTGGCGCCAGGGCACCTCTCAGACGGGGTAGTGTTTGCCGGGTGCTCCCACACGCACATCCGCTGAGTACACGTCCACAGACAGTGCAGTATGGCACAGAGAAGACGCCTACCAGGCTCTCTGGGGTGGAGGAGGGGGGCGAACAGGAAGAATGGGAGCAGGACAGTCGCGAACGTACGCTGCCCGATGACTTAATGTGAATCGATCTGTTTTGCGGACGTGGCGACAGTGTATAGAGACCGAAAGTGTATTCCAAAGACCAGGTCAGGGCCGACGACGTGTGACAGCAGAGAGAGAGAGGACCGTTTTTGGCTGCAAGGGCACGACGGTACCGTCTTGGTATTGGACGGCAACTGGCATGTGACCTCGCAGCATCCACTGGACGTGTTGTATCAAGGCAACGGCGCACAGAAGGCTTCGACAGACTGGCCTTTATTGTCGGATACTTACTGTATCTGTCACCTCTGCGCTCTTCACAGAAGGGAACGTCTAGAGCAGAGTCGTCAACATACCACCTGGGCGGTCTAACGGTGGGCCAATGTTCTTTGCACACCTGAGTCACGATGTGATCTGTAGAGTGATTCTCGACGAGTTCACATCCAGAGTGAAGGGTTTCGAGATCCAGACGTTGTGGTACCAGAACGATATCGACGAGGATCTCTAACAGTGTTGGCAGGGATTATGTTGACCAGTCGAACACCTCTCCACGAATTTTATGGGTGAATCAGCAAGGTTTAACTGATGTCAGGCAGCGTGACGACGCCTTGGGGCCTCATGTGCGTTTGTTGCGAGGACCTGTGGGCCCAGACTTCGAACCCATAGAGTAAATATCTCTGGAGTGATCATTGCGTTCTGCGTATATTGTCAACATTAAACCACGATTGTCACATGTTTTCGGGACTTCGCTGTGCGTGTGTGCTGTACGTAGAGTTTGAAGTTTATAATATCAAGAGTTTTTCTTGTGTTTTCACCGTTTGTTGAGAGTGTAATAGTGATGGTGAATTACTGTTGTTGCTACGGATGCAAAGAAAAATATGTGAAAGGCTCGTACAAAAGCTGACAAGCAATCGCTTCCTCTCGTAAATTTGCTAGTGGAATAGGAAAGGGAATTGTTAGTTGTTTCAGCAAATACTATCCTCCATGCATTTATCAGTGACTTGTCGATTATGTATATAGATGTGAAAGACGGGAGACAGATAAATTCAATAGAGCGGGAGTCTGTAATTGTCCAAACGTTTTTGTTTACTATACAGTTACAGTAGGAGACCATGTTAAGTGTGTCTAGGACCTGGAGAATGATTATGTGTGATTTATGTTTTAGTTTCCCGAAGGATGAACAACGAGTGAAGGTGTGGCTCCAGAAAATAAGGAGTAATTTTGTCCCCACAAAATATTCCAAAGTATGTTCGAAACACTTTGAAGAGGAATGTTTAGACAGAGAAAAATTTGGACGTGTGTGGCTGAAGGTAGATGCTATACCGACTATTTTTAATTGTCCACAGCACGTACTACCAATTTCTGCATTCAGCTTAAATACATTTTCTGCACAAATCAAATAAAATACACAGTAGTGTAGCTAATCGAAGTACACATTCATCTTCTTTGGTGTATTTTGCCTTCAATTTATTTTCTTCACCATTTGATTAAGAATAGTAAAATATTAGTAAACGTGTCCCCAAACACTTCCCTTAATGGTGTTATATGGGTTGAGTGTTACATGACCAACTGTATTTGCTTTACCGTACATTTATTCTCCGATCGCCTTTTTTTCCCCATTCTTACTCAATCTACTGTTTATTTAATAAACTGGGAGCAGGTATGTAAAATGCCTTAAATAAACACTTCAAAGTGTCACCAGCAAGAAAAATTGTGCTTTAGGTCGCAAAAACGAGAAAATAAATACACAGAAATAGCAGAAGAAAAGGGCGAATTAGCAGGGATATAATCGCTAATGCGTGGCAAATTCCGTGTTTTTCAGACACTTGCAAAAGTACTAGCCTACTGTCAAGTCTGTTTGCAAGACTGTCACTGCAAAATTGTAGGCCAGACTCTGTAATACTACAAAGTGTCGTATCATACCGAAAACTACAAAAAATCGGGTGCATCTGAACTGTGACACCTTATCGCAAAGAAGCAGAATACAATATCACTTGCCCTTAAAATTTACGTAGCTGGTTTATTCCCGGTATCAAATGGGTACTGTTAAAATGTCTGCGCAACATATATAAATAATCCACGACACGTACGAAAAGAATCCGCCTGTACTAGGGACGTGTGACATGCAAAATATACAGGGCGCTATAGGGACAAACACACGACGTCCCGAGAACACGTGACCAGGCCGGCAATGTATGTCGACAACACAAAATCTGTTCTGCGCATGTGAATGCTCACTCCAGAGATATTTACTCTATGTTCGTACCAATGGACAATAATGCTCGATCTCATAGAGCACAGGCGGATGATACTTCCTTGGAAACAGAAGTTATCGTACGCAGGGCGTGGCCTGGTCGCTCTCCCGATATGAATTTCAAAGAGCATGTCTGAGATGCACTAGGGATACGCGTTGCATCACGTTAGCATCCACCAACCGATCTCCAAGACTTGCGAACAGCTGTGCAGCAAGAGCCTCAACACAAGACTGATGACATAATTTACAGCATGCCCCGTAGTGCCCAGAGATATTCGAGCGCGCACGGAGGCTTTCAGACAGTCGTTCTTCCCGCGAACCATACGCGACTGGAACAGAAAAGGGAGGTAATCATAGTGGCACGTAAAGTGCCCTCCGCGACACACCGTTGGGTGGCTTGCGGAGTATAAATGTAGATGTAGATATTGCTGCCAGAGATGGTCACACCCCATACGGAGCGTGCGTGGAAATTCGAAAAGTTTGAAGAAACGATGAACATGGTTGTCTACTTTTATGCATGTTGCAGTTTTTTACGTTCTGTATTGTGTACGTTGTTTCTACTTTACTGTCACCTGTTTATACTGTTTTGTGGCAAAATAAACGTAACCTTGCAAAAATTCCGTTTATTGCTTTGATTTTTGACACCAGTGTATAATACATCCCACCACCGAAACAACTGGTACAATGAGCTCTTGTTAACGCTATTTTCATACGTGGTGTAAAACTTTTAAACCTATCTAGGACGCTTCCAGGATTCGAACCTCTGTCCTCGTAATTCGTAGTCACTTGCGCTATACGTGGCGCCAGATACTGCCTGCCGCATGCGACATCTCTGTTCACTGTCTCGTATAGTGGAAATCAGCACTAACAAGGAGCGGCCACAATGTCGGGATCATGGAATTACGTCAAACTTTGTACATCTTTATTGGGCCATTAAAACAACATAATGTGCAAGTAGTTCGGTGGACTACCCTGGCAATTACGAGAAAATCGCAAGAGAAGTTTTACTCGTCTGTTGTGTAACTCTTGTATTTGTGCGTAGGTGCACCACGTTTGAGATCATGGTGGTCAAGTGGAGCCGGCACGGTAGCTCAGCGAGTTTGGTCAGAGGGTTAGCTGGTTCAAATGGCTCTGAGCACTATGCGACTTAACTTCTGAGGTCATCAGTCGCCTAGAACTTAGAACTAATTAAACCTAACTAACGTAAGGACATCACACACATCCTTGCCCGAGGCAGGATTGGAACCTGCTACCGTAGCGGTCGCTCGGTTCCAGACTGTAGCGCCTAGAACCGCACGGCCACTCCGGCCGGCTGACTAATTCTTTTATTTAATCCTAACTCTGATTTTACCTCGATTTCTAAAATGGATCCCAAATAACAGAAAGTGTTTATCTTCTTGATTTTCTTTCCTTCAACGTGTAGCTCATCTGAATCATTAGTCGAGTATTCTGTTTTTTGGTAATTAATCTTCAAACGCCAAGTTCTGTATGCTACTGCTAGTTGATTGCACTTATAGTTAGCATCCTCCTACCCTCTGTAATAACAATAATTTAAAAAAACTGAGTGAACGGATCAACGAAGAACCTGAACGGGTGTCATCGGACGTCCGCCACGAACAAATTCAACGAACAATATAAAACAAAATGAGATAAAAAATAGGGTTAGCTGCCCTCTGTAATAAAATAACTGACTTAATGGATCAACGATGGACTTGAACAATCGTCATGAGACGTCCGTCACGGTCAAATACGACGACCAATAACGAACACAATGAGATCAACAGAATGAAAAGTGGGTAGCGTTCGAGCTCCGTAAGACGAACGTGTAAGAGGCGACTGTTCGCCTCCCGCTCAGCCCTTAATTTCTGTAGTACAAGTGTAAACTCTGTGATATTCAAAAAATTCGTCCTTGCTACATTAGCAACGTCTCACCGCTGCGCAGGTTACCTTTCAAAAGGGGCTGCCTCTGTATCTGCAGCTCGAAGCGTCGAGGTGCAAAGTAGTTCCGGGTGCCTTACTTACGAGATTGCATGTACAAGGGACTTCGCAAATCACGACAGACATACATTTTCAGGAAAACTCTATGCGTTTCTTCATTTACTCATCGATAGTTATAAATATTTTTGTTCTAATAATTACATTTAATTAAACATAGTAAGTACGCAAATACAAAGAATAAACGTTCTTAAACAATATTTTCAAAATATTCCTCCAGGTGTTTCGATCTTGTGTGTCCTCTTCCTCCGCGCCTATTCTCCTCATTGTGTTCTGTACATTTTGGAGCCAGGTGGTCATAGGTCGCCGTCTTCTTCTCCCCTCCGGTTCCCATTCCAGTACCAATTTTGGTATTCTGGCTTCCTCCAATCGTCGTACATGCCTGTATCACTGTAATTTCTTCCTATCCATTACGTCATATATTCTTTCTTTTATTTCCATTCTCCTTATTATTCCGGTGTTCCTTATCTTTTCTTTCCTAGAGATTCTTGCCGGTCTTCTCCAGAAGTCCATCTCTAGAGCTTGTAACTTTTTAATGTTCTTCAGGTTAATTGTCCAGGTCTCCGTTCCATACAGAACCACACTCCCTAATATGGATTTGTATAATAATTTTTTAGTTCTGCTCATTACATTCCCGCTCCATAAGACTGAGTTAAGCATCTCAATGACCTTTCATCCGCTACTAATTCTTTTATTGAATCCTAACTCTGATTTTCCCTCGATTTCTAAAATGAATCCCAAATAACAGAAAGTGTTTATCTTTTTGATTTTCTTTCCTTCAACGCGTAGCTCATCTGAATCATTAGTCAAGTATTCTGTTTTTTGGTAATTAATCTTCAAACGCCAAGTTCTGTATGCTACTGCTAGTTGATTGCACATATAGTTAGCATCCTCCTAATCTTGTGCTACGACTACTTGATGAAATTCACTAAAACTACATGCAAATACACGGGTTTTTTAAGTTATATTACTTCTCAGATATCATATAAATTAAATAATATGACCCGTGATGAAAAAAATACACTCCTGGAAATGGAAAAAAGAACACATTGACACCGGTGTGTCAGACCCACCATACTTGGTCCGGACACTGCGAGAGGGCTGTACAAGCAATGATCACACGCACGGCACAGCGGACACACCAGGAACCGCGGTGTTGGCCGTCGGATGGCGCTAGCTGCGCAGCATTTGTGCACCGCTGCCGTCAGTGTCAGCCAGTTTGCCGTGGCATACGGAGCTCCATCGCAGTCTTTAACACTGGTAGCATGCCGCGACAGCGTGGACGTGAACCGTATGTGCAGTTGACGGACTTTGAGCGAGGGCGTATAGTGGGCATGCGGGAGGCTGGGTGGACGTACCGCCGAATTGCTCAACACGTGGGAAGTGAGGTCTCCACAGTACATCAATGTTGTCGCCAGTGGTCGGCGGAAGGTGCACGTGCCCGTCGACCTGGGACCGGACCGCAGCGACGCACGGATGCACGCCAAGACCGTAGGATCCTACGCAGTGCCGTAGGGGACCGCACCGCCACTTCCCAGCAAATTAGGGACACTGTTGCTCCTGGGGTATCGGCGAGGACCATTCGCAAACGTCTCCATGAAGCTGGGCTACGGTCCCGCACACCGTTAAGCCGTCTTCCGCTCACGGCCCAACATTGTGCAGCCCGCCTCCAGTGGTGTCGCGACAGGCGTGAATGGAGGGACGAATGGAGACGTGTCGTCTTCACCGATGAGAGTCGCTTCTGCCTTGGTGCCAATGATGGTCGTATGTGTGTTTGGCGCCGTGCAGGTGAGCGCCACAAGCAGGACTGCATACGTCCGAGGCACACAGGGACAACACCCGGCATCATGGTGTGGGGAGCCATCTCCTACACTGGCCGTACACCTCTGGTGATCGTCGAGGGGACACTGAATAGTGCACGGTACATCCAAACCGTCATCGAACCCATCGTTCTACAATTCCTAGACCGGCAAGGGAACTTGATTTTCCAACAGGACAATGCACGTCCGCATGTATCCCGTGCCACCCAACGTGCTCTAGAAGGTGTAAGTCAACTACCCTGGCCAGCAAGATCTCCGGATCTGTCCCCCATTGAGCATGTTTGGGACTGGATGAAGCGTCGTCTCACGCGGTCTGCACGTCCAGCACGAACGCTGGTCCAACTGAGGCGCCAGGTGGAAATGGCATGGCAAGCCGTTCCACAGGACTACATGCAGCATCTCCACGATCGTCTCCATGGGAGAATAGCAGCCTGCATTGCTGCGAAAGGTGGATATACACTGTACTAGTGCCGACATTGTGCATGCTCTGTTGCCTGTGTCTATGTGCCTGTGGTTCTGTCAGTGTGATCATGTGATGTATCTGACCCCAGGAATGTGTCAATAAAGTTTCCCCTTACTGGGACAATGAATTCACGGTGTTCTTATTTCAATATCTAGGAGTGTATATTAAAATTAAAATTTGAACCGTCGTCTCAGTTAGTCTTACTACGTTTGAACGCTGACTACTTGACCACAACAGACTCCAACATCCAGCACTTACGCACAGATAAATCCGTTACACAACACACGCCTAGAACTTGTCTTACAATTTTCTCGGAATTGCCAGAGTAGTGCGCTTTACTACTTACACATTTTGTTGTTTTAACTGCCTGTGTACAAAGTTTGAAGTAAATCTGTGATCCCAACGTCATGGCCTTCCCTTGTAATATTTGCGAAGAATAATGTTACTGTGCTTAATTCGTAATTCTTGACTGATAGTAGATGTAAGATACGGATCCATTTCCAGAAGTTCTACAGTTCCTTAGTTTTGGGCGAGTTTAATGATGTTGCAGCGAAGTAGGGACACAAGTATGTCCGTTCTTACATTTATCGGCGCCCTAAAAGAGTGGAGCATAAACGCATCAACTTTCGCACGGTTTCCTCTATCAGCGTTCACGAAATTCCTTTCTATTATTACGCCAAAGTAGTAAATGAGTTTTTCATCACTTCATAGCTAAACTATTTGCAGAAAAAGTACGTAAAAACGTAGTAACTTCGGCTACCACTCCTGTAACGCACGTATAGCTTCATCTTACTCCTAGTCTGTGACATCACCAGAGCCTGAGCCAATAACAGAGCGTTTACGATCACGTGGCCATATCTTGATATTCAGTGGTTTTTAAGCTTAAATTACATAAAAATAACAGATATTTTGTGAGAATATTTACTGTAAATGCGAGTTGAGTATTATAATGACTCAGAATAACAACATTTAACATACGAATACAGCCTGTTTTGTTTTAGCGATAAATATTTGTCACCATTCGTTAATTTCCATTCAATTTATTTAATATAGTTCCGTATCGTGGAACATCCTTGCATACACTGTACATCGCACTGAATTTATCTTGAGGACCACATTTTATCCAGTAATGATTTTCTCCATTTCCACGCCACTGAGCTTTTCAGCATTCTGATCCACACACTATTAAGAAACCGTGTATTCATTAACATGGACGAAAGTGAACTAAAAGTTACTCAATGGCATTCAGTTAAAAGAAATATCGGAACGGCAGTAAGGGTGGCGATAGGCGATAACAGAGTAGAGTCAACTATAATGATCTAACAACAGCTAAACGAACGAATGTTGCATCCAGAACTGAAAGCGTCGTAATGCTCGTACTGTATCGACTGCTTTCATTCGGTTGCTTCCATAGACTGGTATTATTCGAAATAATGAACGAACAGCCCAACCGATAAGTATCCCTACAACAGACTGAATCGGTTGTTTTTGCGCGGTTTGGTTTCCCGAATGGATAATTCAACCGATACGTAAAACTGCAACCACAGTCTAAAACCTCTTTTGCACCATCGATTTTCTTGTCTTAGTTCACTGCTCGATAGAAGTAGACTAGTGAGTCCATAGCAGCGGCCATGGTATTTTATTCCTGTACCGTGGTCTAGCGGTTCTAGGCGCTCAGTCCGGAATCGCGCGACTGCTACGGTCGCAGGTTCGAATCCTGGCCCGGGCATGGATGTGTGTGATGTCCTTAGGTTAGTTAGGTTTAAGTAGTTCTAAGTTCTAGGAGACTCATGAGCACAGATGTAAAGTCGCATTGTGCTCAGAGCCATTTGAACCATATTCCTGTACTCACAATGAGTCTCATCTGTTTCGAGTGGCCGTTGTTTTCTGTCAGCGCCAAAAGGCGTGTGTTGTGAGAGCTGTCTGCTGTGCCGTTTGGCGTCTGAATGATGAAAGTGAAGTTATGAGAGGTTGACTCTTTTACCAAAAAATCGAAATACAGTAATAAAATCTAGGATAAAGCAAATATAATAGTTTACAAATGACTAAAGCAGAATTCATAGGGAAGTTCTTGTCAACGGTTCTTTGGTAAGGTCTTTGCACTCCTGGGAACTGAAACAATACGAAAACTGCCATCCAAACATTTCAAAATATACACATTTATTTGCTCATGCAAACACATGACAATATCTACAACGCTGTTAAATAACGGTAGCACCTTTCTGCTTTACCATTCTTATCTCGTTATCTTGTTATTTGGCAAATAACACTGAAAATTATTTTTCTCGCCTAGTGATTGGTTGGTTTGTGGGGATTGAAGGGACCAGACTACAAAGGCCATCGGTCCCATCTAATTATTCTGACTTTTGCACTGTTGAAATCATTTTATTAAATCACGTTTATCTATTTAGGTTGTTATTAATGCATAGTACAGGGTTTTTGACTGTAAAAAATAAGCACCTGTTTGCTCTCAAATATTTCGTTTTTCTTGTAAGAGAATACTAGTACGAGGAAATATCAGGACCTTGTCTAACTTTCCAGTGTGTCACTAAAACGAACAGACAACGCAATAAAGATCAAGAAAACACGAAAGCATAACATCCATTTCTATAATATGAGTAAGCTCGGCCAGAATGGTTAACTTCCAATGTTAACCAACACCGCCATGATCTTTTGTTTCTGTGTATGCGGATTGCGCAGAATACTCGGAATTTTTGGCGACCTCCACACTCGGCACTATGTGCAACAGGTCATTGACGTTGTAGACATTCAGTTTTTTGTGACGACTCCCAAACCCAAGGTCCTCGGCGGTACTTTTGGGGCAGCCATCACAAATTGTATGAAGCGTGGGTAGTGACCAGGATATAGCTATGACTGTTGGCCGAAAAATAATTAAGATAAGAATTGCGCCAGCTAGAATGAAGAGATAACTTATCTTTACTTCTGACGAAGCGTGCACCAGCAATACAAGTCCAAGTAATATCCAAGAGTAATCCGTGTACTGAGCCTAGTCGAATACAATAGCAAATATCACACTGCAATGGCTCCGCTATAAACTCCACGAAAGGCTAGCAATAGACAATCGACAATAGACTGTAGGGCCAGCGCTCCTCCTCATATGCAAAAGGCAGAGGGCGCTGCGGAGCCGAGCTCAGTAATGGCGCGGCCTCTTCCGTCGGCGGTAACGCCCTGAGACGCGGACGGCCGCGGCCGGAACTGTGACCAGCGATGTCACGGTCAGGGCGCACGTGCGCCAGTTGGTTGGGTCCGTGGATACAACACGGTTCAAAATGGTTCAAATGGCTCTGAGCACTATGGGACTTAACTTCTGAGGTCATCAGTCCCCTAGAACTTAGAACTACTTAAACCTAACTAACCTAAGGACATCACACACATCCATGCCCGAGGCAGGATTCGAACCAACGACCGTAGCGGTCGCGCGGTTCCAGTCTGTAGCGCCTAGAACCGCTCGGCCACTCCGGCCGGCTTGTAGACATTCGGGTCGTGGTTGGTTGTTGATTTACATGCAGGCATGGAAGGTGCACACAATTCGAGTAGTCGATTTTTAACAAAAGCAATTCGTGTACAACAGGTTCAACACATACAGTCACGACACTGCCGTTCATTTTTGCTGTACACTGTAGTGCGACAGCAGCATTTCGAGCGGTCAGAAAGCTACGCTTCTGAATAGATATTGGATCAGTGCGAATAATATCGTTTATATTGATTTGCAGCATAGTTTTTACAATGGGGAACAAATGTAGTGCTCTAAAAATCAGAAATAGCAAATAAAAAAAACACATTTGTTTTCTTTAATTTCCTAAGGACCATGGCAAGTATCGAACGGTACATTACGTAACAGTATATTTACAATTAAAAGTTTTAAACTACAGATATTTCCGAAGAAAGGTGTATCCTTCTAAGACCAGAAACTGGCAAATAAGCAAAAAAGATTTGACCTTTTTAATAACACGTCGTAAATGTCCTCAATAATGAAAAGTTTTGTTCACTACACTTCCAGTCGAATCAGTGAATGTGGAAAATAGGAAACTTGTGTGGAATGCAGTGCTTTCATGATTTAATATACCAAATAAGCCAACTCAACTGTAACTGAAGGGAAAATAACACAGGTGTGTTAGTAAAACGTCAAAAGCAATAACAGTCCTTTGAAGCACAGGAGGAACCAGTTCCACAATTATTGTTGCTACATATGAGCATCAAATGCAAGAATCGTCAGTACATTCACTTCTGAAGCAAAAGTAATTACATCTACAGAAATATTAGTGTATTAGAAAGTAAAGTGAAGTGTACAGATGTGCGAATCATTATACTCTAGACAATATTTTTACGAGCCAAGGAAAGTGTCATATACGATACGAACAGACAACAACAGATAATTGTGCATCTCATGCTTTTTTTCTTTCATTATTGTTATTTCACTCCCCATAATGGGGCGGACTGGCAGTGGCACAATATACCGCTCTTCAGCCAAGAGAGTTGCCAAAAGCAAAAGCACACGAGAAAAGAATACATAAATGAGAATGGTAAAAATGGGTGCATAAACGATAACAAAAACAGATGAGTATAAAAGGTAGATCAAAAAACATAGATGAGAGCCACACACAAATGCAGAGGAAGAGCACTGTAGACTGAAGCGAAAACAAAGAAGCACCACAGTGGGAACACAAATGAGTGACACTGGCGGCACTGTTTGTGGAGAGCGATGAAACGTAGCACTGCACACGGCACTAGAGGAGCACTGACGGCTCAACAAAAACGTTAAATATCACTGCACCCAAGGGGGGGGGGGCTACCATGGGTGAAGGTTATGGGGGGGGGAGAAAAGGGAGGGGTGAGAAATGGTACGGGGAAACCAGAAGGGGGAGGAGGGGGCGGAGCCAGAAGTCTGGGGGGGGGGGGGGGGAGAGTAGAAAGGAGAAAGAAGGTGGGTGGCAGGGGAAAAGGAGATACAAGGGAAGGGGGAGAAGGAGAGAGGGAGTCCTGACGAAGGGGGTGGAAGAAGAGGGGATTAGATCTGGCAGAAGCCACCATGGGCGAGGGTTTGGAGCGTGTGAAGATGGAGACCTGGCGGGACACTGTGGTACAGGCGTGGCAGCGGGCTAGGGTGGGAGACGATGGGGGAAACCAGCGGATGTGGAGACGTATAGGATTCGTATTTGTTAAAGGAACAAGAACAGATGGAGGAAGGGGATCAAATTATAGAGGATCTGCATGGAGAACAGGAGACGGATATGATAAACGAGTCGGAGTGCATGGTGCAAATCTCATGCATGAAATATGTGCTTATATTATCTTGCAGTCAGCAGAGTGAGCTGCAATTGCACACATACTCCGAAAGTATTTCTTCAAGAAAAAGTTGCAGCGTATGTGACATTCAGCTGTTTTTACATTTATTTGACGATCATGTCTCTTGAAAATTTGCGAATGCCTGGAACGCAAAAATATAATATCTGTATCGTAATTCCTACACCCATGAACCATGGACCTTGCCGTTGGTGGGTAGGCTTGCGTGCCTCAGCGATACAGATGGCCGTACCATAGGTGCAACCACAACGGAGGGGTATCTGTTGAGAGGCCAGACAAACGCGTGGTTCCTGAAGAGGGGCAGCAGCCTTTTCAGTAGTTGCAGGGGCAACAGTCTGGATGATTGACTGATCTGGCCTTGCAACACTAACCAAAACGGCCTTGCTGTGCTCGTACTGCAAACACCTGAAAGCAAGGGGAAACTACAGCCGTAATTTTTCCCGAGGGCATGCAACTTTACTGTGTGGTTAAATGTTGATGGCGTCCTCTTCGGTAAAATATTCCCCCATTCAGATCTCCGGGCGGGGACTACTGAAGAGGACGTTATCAGGAGAAAGAAAACTGGCGTTCTACGGATCGGAGTGTGGAATGTCAGATCCCTTAATCGGCCAGGTAGGTTAGAAAATTTAAAAAGGGAAATGGATAGGTTGAAGTTAGATATAGTGGGAATTAGTGAAGTTCGGTGGCAGGAGGAACAAGACTTCTGGTCAGGTGAATACAGGATTATAAATACAAAATCAAATAGGGGTAATGCAGGAGTAGGTTTAATAATGAATAAAAAAATAGGAGTACGGGTAAGCTACTACAAACAGCATAGTGAACGCATTATTGTGGCCAAAATAGACACGAAGCCCATGCCTACTACAGTAGCACAAGTTTATATGAAAACTAGCTCTGCAGATGATGAAGAAATTGATGAAATGTATGATGAGATAAAAGCAATTATTCAGGTAGTCAAGGGAAACGAAAATTTAATAGTCATTGGTGACTGGAATTCGAGAGAAGGAAAAGGGAGAGAAGGAAACACAGTGGGTGAATATGGATTGGGGGACAGAAATGAAAAAGGAAGCTGTCTGGTAGAATTTTGCATAGAGCAAAACTTAATTATAGCTAACAATTGGTTCAAGAATCCTAAAAGAAGGTTGTATACGTGGAAGAACCCTGGAGATACTAGAAGGTCTCAGATAGATTATATAATGGTAAGACAGAAATTTAGGAACCAGGTTTTAAATTGTAAGACATTTCCAGGGGCAACTGCAAAAAGGTGGGAATTTAAGGAGATGGGACGTGGATAAACTGACTAAACCAGAGGTTGTACAGAGTTTCAGGGACAGCATAAGGGAACAGTTGACAGGAATGGGGGAAAGAAATACATTAGAAGAAGAATGGGTAGCTTTGAGGAACGAAGGCAGCAGAGGATCAAGTAGGTAAAAAGACGAGGACTACTAGAAATCCTTGGGTAACAGAAGAAATATTGAATTTAATTGATGAAAGGAGAAAATATAAAAATGCAGTAAATGAAGCAGGCAAAAGGGAATACAAACGTCTCAAAAATGAGATCGACAGGACGTGCAAAATGGCTAAGCAGGGATGGCTAGAGAACAAATGTAAGGATGTAGAGGCTTATCTCACTAGGGGTAAGATAGATACTGCCTACAGGAAAAGAAAAGAGACCTTTGGAGAAAAGAGAGCCACTTGTATGAATATCAAGAGCTCAGATAGAAACCCAGTTCTAAGCAAAGAAGGGAAAGCAGAAAGATGGAAGGAGTATATGGAGGGTCTATATAAGGGCGATGCACTTGAGGACAATATTATGGAAATGGAAGAGGATGTAGATGAAGACGAAATGGGAGATACAATACTGCGTGAAGAGTCTGACAGAGCACTGAAAGACCTGAGCCGAAACAAGGCCCCGGGAGTAGACAACATTCCATTGGAACTACTGACGACCTTGGGAGAGCCAGTCCTGACAAAACTCTACCATCTGGTGAGCAAGATGTATGAAACAGGCGAAATACCCTCAGACTTCAAGAAGAATATAATAATTCCAATCCCAAAGAAAGCAGGTGTTGCCAGATGTGAAAATTACCGAACTATCAGTTTAATCAGTCACAGCTGCAAAATACTAACGCGCATTCTTTACAGACGAATGGAAAAACTGGTAGATGCGGACCTCGGGGAGGATCAATTTGGATTCCGTCGAAATGTTGGAACACGTGAGGCAATACTGACCTTACGACTTATCTTAGAAGAAAGATTAAGAAAAGGCAAACCTACGTTTCTTGCATTTGTAGACTTAGAGAAAGCTTTTGACAATGTTGACTGGAATACTCTCTTTCAAATTCTGAAGGTGGCAGGGGTAAAATACAGGGAGCGAAAGGCTATTTACAATTTGTACAGAAACCAGATGGCAGTTGTAAGAGTCGAGGGGCATGAAAGGGAAGCAGTGGTTGGGAAGGAGTGAGACAGGGTTGTAGCCTCTCCCCGATGATATTCAATCTGTATATCGAGCAAGCAGTAAAGGAAACACAAGAAAAATTCGGAGTGGGTATTAAAGTCCAGGGAGAAGAAATAAAAACTTTTAGGTTCGCCGATGACATTGTAATTCTGTCAGAGACAGCAAAGGACTTGGAAGAGCAGTTGAACGGAATGAATAGTGTCTTGAAAGGAGGATATAAGATGAACATTAACAAAAGCAAAACGAGGATAATGGAATGTAGTCGAATTAAGTCTGGTGATGCTGAGAGAATTTGTTTAGGAATTGAGACACTTGAAGCAGTAAAGGAGTTTTGCTATTTGGGAAGCAAAATAACTGATGATGGTCGAAGTGGAGAGGATATAAAATTTAGACTGGCAATGGCAAGGAAAGCGTTTCTGAAGAAGAGAAATTTGTTAACATCGAGTATAGATTTAAGTGTCAGGAAGTCGTTTCTGAAAGTGTTTGAATGGAGTGTAGCCATGTACGGAAGTGAAATATGGACGGTAAATAGTTTGGACAAGAAGAGAATAGAAGCTTTTGAAATGTGCTGCTACAGAAGAATGCTCAAGATTAGATGGGTAGATCACATAACTAATAAGGAGGTATTGAATAGAGTTGGGGAGAAGAGGAATTTGTGGCACAACTTGACAAGAAGAAGGGACCGGTTGGTAGGACATGTTCTGAGGCATCAAGGGATCACAAATTTAGCACTGGAGGGCAGCGTGGAGGGTAAAAATCGTAGAGGAAGATCAAGAGATGAATACACTAAGCAGATTCAGAAGGATGTAGGTTGCAGTGAGTACTGGGAGATGAAGAAGCTTGCACATGATAGAGTAGCATGGAGAGCTGCATGAATCCAGTCTCAGGACTGAAGACAACAACAACATATCGTAATTAAAATTCAAACATTAATACTACAGCTAGACCGGCCCATGTGACCGAGCGGTTCTAGGCGCTTCAGTCTGGATCCGCGCTCTTGCTCCAGTCGCAGGTTCGAACCCAGCCTCAGGTAGTTCTGAGTCTGGTGGACTGTTGACCTCAGATGTTAAGTCCCATAGTTCTTAGAGCCATTTAAACCATTTAAACTACAGCTAGATTTCTCGCCTCTAGCGGCATTAGTGCCGTCGCAACTTTCAGAAGGTAACAGTTTCTTCACCTGTGAGTGTCGCGACTGTACATTTTAGGCTGTGCTACAACCGAATGAGTCGCTTGGTTCCCGACAGCCTAATGAATCGATTGTTTTCATTCGGTTCATCTTATTGCTACCTTTAGTTTATCCTTGTGACGTAGCTAAGTAGGGAGAGTTGGGGACCGCCTTCTCGCTCTTCAGTTTGCCGTTGGACTTACCAAGTGCGCGCCTCGCTCGGTGTGTGTGTGTGTGTGTGTGTGTGTGTGTGTGTGTTCGCGAGGCTCGGCACACGGCTACTGCTGACTGCGTTTGGTACTATGAGCGTGTGGGCACTGTTTCTGTCTCGCCTTGGTAGGCGGCGTAGCGCTTGCAGTTACGGCCCCTCTTGGCTTGTCTGTTGCTCCAGACGTCCTTCACACGTGCCAGTGGGAAGGAGACGCTGCTCGCTATGCCCAGCACTGACGCAGCCTCCAACACAACTTGGAAGCCCGTTTTACACGAGAAACGTTTTGATCAACATCGTCTACTCGCTGTTGTGCGAGTGTAAATCGCCCGCCAACTACGTCGCATGAGACCCAGTGACGTCAATGATGAACAGAGTGTTTCAAATGTGATGTGTGTAAATTCTGCGGTATCATGCAGACTGCGTGTGGCCACAAACGGGAGATTGTGGTGTCGTCTGCTAACATCGTAAGTTAACTACTCTAGTCGAACTCACTGCTGTTACGTAAGGGTTAATCAAGTGAAAATGAGACACACTAAAAATGTTAGTATATTGTTTATTATTTCAAAAAAGACAGTCAATTCCTTCACGGAGAAATGTTCGCGGTTTCCTAAGGAACCATGATTGTACCCAGGCATGCATCTCTTTGTCCGAAGCCAATCGACGACCGCCAGTTTCTTTCTCCAGGACTGCAAAATTATGGAAATCGCATGGGGAAAAATGGGGACTGTATGGAGGACTTATAAGGGCTTCCCAGTGAAACTTCTGCAGCGTCGTCTAAACAAAAGTCATGCAAACTCCGGGAAAGTCATGATGACCTTTTTCTCTGAGTGCAAGAGCACCACTGCTCATTGCCTTCCTGGAACACAGCGCCACAATGAACGCACAGCGGTACGTGGACACTGCAAAAACTAAAACGCGCCATCATGTGCAAACGGCCAGGAATGTCTAGGGACGGCATCACTGTTACAGGATCATGCTCGCCACACGCGATGTTGTCACGGCTGTTTCGACTACACTGCAGAAGTTGCGCTGGGAAGCCCTTACACAATATCCATACAATCCCGAACTTTCCCCACGAGATTTAGATTTCAATTAGGGCAGCCCGTAAATTGCGGTGGTTGGGTTGTTTGGGGAAGTAGACCAAACAGCGAGGCTATCGGTCGCATCGGATTAGAGATGGACAGGGAAGGAAGTCGGCCGTGCCCTGTCAAAGGAACCATCCTGGCATTTGCCTGGAGCGATTTAGGGAAATCGCGGAATTTTCGGTGTCCTACAAGCGATGGACTGGGGTAGTATGTTCTCGTTATTGTACAACAGTACCAGCTTCAAAGGAGAAACTGCGGAAGGATGTTGAGGTGAAGGTTCTAGCATTATCTGTAACTAATACCCTGCATGGCGCAAAGGTGCCGAATATTGATTGGAGACATTTAGGTGTAATCTGGATGTAGTACCTCGCGTCAGAAGCAACGAGCAAAAATGTGTAAATGCGTTCACACAAACAAACGTGCGCCGCTTGCCGTATCGCGAGTAAGGGAACAGCGTCATGTAATCAACGTACATCCTTTCCACAGGATGATTAGCAACATCCGATGCAAGAATCATTGCCGGATATTTAGTGCTGGCTTGCTAATGCCACAGGTCTTACACCCTGGTGCAAGACGCCTAATAAGCATACCCATAACATTCCATATGAAGTGCTCTCTGATTTTCGTTCTTCTCGTATGTTGTTGTTGTTGTGGTTTTCAGTCCTGAGACTGGTTTGATGCAGCTCTCCATGCTACTCTATCCTCTGCAAGCTTCTTCATCTCCCAGTACCTACTGCAACCTACGTCCTTCTGGATCTGCTTACTGTATTCATCTCTTGGTCTCCCTCTACGATTTTTACCCTCCACGTTGCCCTCCAACACTAAATTGGTGATCCCTTGATGCCTCAGAACATGTCCTACCAACCGATCCCTTCTTCTGGTCAAGTTGTGCCACAAACTTCTCTTCTCCCCAATCCTATTCAATACTTCCTCATTAGTTACGTGATCTATCTATCTAATCTTCAGCATTCTTCTGTAGCACCACATTTCGAAAGCTTCTATTCTCTTCTTGTCCAAACTAGTTATCGTCCATGTTTCACTTCCAAACATGGCTACACTCCATACAAATACTTTCAGAAATGACTTCCTGACACTTAAATGTATACTCGATGTTAACAAATTTCTCTTTTTCAGAAACGTGCCTTGCCATTGCCAGTCTACATTTTATATCCTCTCTACTTCGACCATCATCAGTTATTTCGCTACCCAAATAGCAAAACTCCTTTGCTACTTTAAGCGTCTCATTTCCTAATCTAATTCTCTTACTGATTCGTTAACGACCACCCACTGAAGTTTCATGAAAGTATTTAAAAACAGCAGTACAGGATAGCATGATAGAACATATGTTAAGGCATGAAGGAGTAACTTCGGTAGTACTAGAGGGAGCTGTAGAGGGTAAAAACTGTAGAGGAAGACAGAGATTGGAATACACCCAGCAAATACTCTGGGATGAAGAGGTTGGCAAAGGAGAGCAATTCGTGGTGAGCTGCATCAAATCAGTCAGAACACTAAAAAAATTAAAAAGAAGAGGGACTAAATCCTTAGGTAGAGCTATCTTATGAGCACAGCTTTCCCGAGCAGAGCAACACAGAAGTACAGCCTACCAATTTCCGTTTTCTCAGTTCTCTACTTTTTTTTTTTTTTTAAATAGAGGCCACCCAGTTACTGTAAGGTAGATGTGAAGAACTGAGGCAACCGTTTGATTAGATTCACCCTCTTCTTCGTCCGGTAGTGGATCTCATTCGTACCCGAACATCCTGCTTTAGGCCATAGGCGGTAATATTCTCGGTACCGCGGGTGTGCTTAACCTGCAACTGGAAACCAGAAATCCTCAATTCACACCTCGCAATACGTCTTCTGCATCTTGGCCTAGCCAAGCGTAGGGACTGGCTATCTGTTTCTAGCACGAACTGACAGTGTTCTAGATAGATTTTGAACTCAGCCCCGAACAAAATGACCAGGGCCTCTACATTGAGCATTTGGCTTCAAGCGAAGAAGGGCACGCAGAGCGTACGCGACAGACCGTACGGCAAGAAAGGCAGAATGAATTGATTGTTGGTGTTAATAACGATCATCCTCCTCTACCTCCTGTGCATTACTGCAGATGACGTGTCACTGAGCACATTTGTTCTGTGCATACATACACGTGAGGCGCCTAGTTGTTTCCACTGCACTGTGTGGAATACGAAGTTCTGTTATAGTTCACTGACCTGCTGTCTTCAAGTTTAGGTCCCCAGCGCAGAAAACAGCACGCACATCGTACGTCCTGTATATTGAGGCTGAAACTGACTTAGCGAGGTTCTGTTCTGAAATAATGTATCACTTATTTGGGATGCCACTCGCGTATTTTAATATAGCCACACGAGAAGACTACATGGTCTTAATACAACACCTTCTGATACATCAAAGTACATGATCAAACACAGTGTTTACGAAAATGTATCTTTACACTATTTGTGGACGTGTCTGTGCCTCATGACTACCGGAGTGAATCTTTTAATATTGAAACACATCCTGCGACAGACAACAGGTCTGTTCTTCTCGACTGCCTAATCCAGAGTGGCTAACAGGAACTTAAATAAAAATTGGAAACAGATCCTACGACAGACAACATGTCTGTTCTTCTCGACTACCTAATCCAGAGTGACGAACGGCCCGAAACACTTCACGCGCCATACCAGAAAAGGCGTGACCCGAACGCTTCCGAAGTGCTTCGTTTGCAATTTCGTCAGTCTTTTGTTTTTGATTTTAATTGTTTTTAATAATTCTAAAATGACTGATTGATAGTCAGGTGCTGAGAGATATTTATATTAAAAAGTGAAGACATTCCAGTGAGTAGTTTAACTAATAATAATAATAATAATAATAATAATAACTACACTTTAACGTTTTGGCGCCCTTGCTCCGAACACAGCAGCCAATCACAGAGCAGTAGCATTATGAGGTGGTCTTTCTCACGCGAATGTTACCGAACCTAACATCTGTCACAGGTACCTCGCACCACCTTTCTTCATCTATATACTTCTTGAATCTCCACTGCTCTGGGAACAGCTTCTTGAAGCCTAATATGATGGTTGACTAAGCCAGAAATATTACAACCGTCTCCCACAAACATTCTCCTGTAAAGGGACTATCTCAACACCTGCCATCGATGCGTCTGATCAGTGAAGTCCTTACTAAAGTTGGGCGTTGGTAACATTGGGGTACTCGTCGAGGCTACCTTCAGGACTTGCTGAGAAGACATCTATTCTTAATATCCGCCTCTTTCTCCTTGTTTCATTAAGGGGTACCGCGAACTGAGCAAAGCTGGGAATGATTTCTCGTATTGGTTGGAGGCCGGCGTGACTAGATGGACTCAGTGTGGCTCTGGTCTGCTGAGCAGAGACTCGACGACCTAAAAAGGAAATTCCGGATTGTGTAAATCTCAGATTTGACGGCTTGCCTGTGAAACTGACATTGCAAAGATGAGGAAGGACGTTCCTAACATGCTTAAGCTGTTCCTCAAAATTTTGACTAAAATTACCAGATCATGAAGGAAATTGTAAATGTACCGAAACTTCAGCACCTCAAAACTTTGTCCAAAATTCTGCCGCGCGGGATTAGCCGAGCGGTCTGGGGATCTGCAGTCATGGACTGTGCGGCTGGTCCCGGCGGAGGTTCGGGTCCTCCCTCAGGCATGGGTGTGTGGAATCTGGCAATAAGCCTGATTAAGATCAAGAGTAGTAAAAACTTTCACCTTCTGAAGCCAACCAAAAGACTTGCGCAGGTCAGGCATTGGTACTGATTGAAGAACTACCTTTTTATACAAAACTCAATAATCGAAAATGGAACGCACATCGTCCTGCCCGTTGGATACAACAAAGATGAGTGAAGAGTAGGGTGACTCAGGTAACCTAATAACTTTCTCCTTCAACATATCATCTATGGCCAGCTATCTAAAGCTTCCTAATCTGAGGTGCAGACAATAGATACGTGCCTTACAGGAGTAATGTCTGTAAGCTCCATTTCATATTTTACCCCTACAATTCATCCAGGTGACCTGGTAAGACATTACTAAATTGACCCTACAGCTGGAGGTGCCTATGACTGTTCAGGAGATAAACGTCAAATTACAATTATCTCCCTTAGAAGCTTCCGTGATGCCTACTGTCGTTTGGTTCTCGGCCCCTCTTCCCGTCAAATGCTTACAAAAATCACAAGATGGGTGTGAACGGCTGAAGACTGTAATGCATGAAAAAATCTAGGAGAGGTAATCATCCAACAGCGTATATCAAATGATGATACACACTAAAAAGCCAAAGAAACTGGTACACCTGCCTAATACCGCAACTCGACTAATGTCTGAAGTACTGCTGGAGGGAGTTGACACCATGAATCCTGTAGGGCTGTCCATAAATACGTAAGAGTACGAGGGGGTGGAGATCTCTTCTGAGCAGCACGTTGCAAGGCATCCCAGATACGCTCAATAATGTTCATTTCTGGGGAGTTTGGTGCCAAGCGGAAGTGTCTCGACTCAGAAGAGTGTTCCTGGAAACATTAAGTAGCAATTCTGGACGTGTGGGGTGGCGCACTGTCCTGCTGGAAGTGCCCAAGTTCGTCGGAATGCACAATGGGCATGAATGGCTGCAGGTGATGAGACAGGATGCTTACATACGTGTCACCTGTCAGGGTCGTATATAGACGTATCAGGGGTCCCATGTCACTGCAAATGCACACGCCCCACACCATTACACAGTCTCTAGCAGCTTGAATGATTCCCTGATGACATGCAGGGTTCATCGATTCATGAGGTTGTCTCCATACCCGTAAACGTACAACCGCTCACCACAATTTAAAACGAGACTCGTCCGACCAGGCAACCTGTTTCCAGTCGTCAACATTCCAATGTCGGTGCCGACGGGCTCTGGCGAGACATAAAGCTTTGTGTCGTGCAGTCATCAAGGGTACATGAGTGGGCCTTCGGCTCTGTAAGCCCATATCGATGATGTTTCTTTGGATGGTTCGCACGCTGAAACTTGTTGATTCCCCATCATTTAAATCTGCACTTGTCTTACATAGGCATTGCCGATCGTAGCGCCGTATTCTGTCTGTTGACATATATCTGTATGTGAATACGCATAACTATATCAGTTTCTCTGGCACTTCAAGTGTAATAACGAAGATGATCTGCAAGTGGTAGATACCGGAACTCATTATACAGATCGAACAAAATTTAAAAACTTTGCAATTCAAACATAACATTTGATAATGTACTCGAAGTGGTCGCAGAACTTCAGAAAGACTTTATATCACGAGTGAACATATCCTTTATCGTAGTTGTGGTGTTTTCAGCATTATATCAAAGAGATTGGTAAGTTTATATTTAGGTGATACATGACGGCTTGTCTCATTTCCTAACTGTTTTCGAACAGTCTATTAGAAACTGCATTTGAATAAAAGTATCTATTCTGACGATATCCAAAGGTATTGGCTGCTAAAATCTTTTTAAGCTATATTGAAGACAATTTAGACTACAAGATGGAATATAGGAATATGTTATGTTCATGAACCAGCTCGTGCACAGAATCAATATTCGAACAGATTTACATTGTAGAGAATACATGTTTTTTAGTACTGATGTATGTTTATGTAGACTACTGAAACGTGCCCTTAGAAAAAATTATGAAAGACTGTGCTGGTAAACCTCTTACATTATTTGATTTACAAACAGCTGAGCAAAACTAAACGTACTCAAACATTTCTCTCTTTACTTATTCTGATCATCACTAAACTGACACACAATATTTTAGCGCAACGCAGTCTGACTTTCAATAATCCCTACAAAAGAATGGCCTTGACTGACAATAAGCTATACCTTTCATGTATCACTTACCTCACAAAAATCTTCGTTATTCTAACTACTGCAATACAGCGAGCGCCAATACTGCCAGCTAAATGAAAGATTCTAGCTACTGAAGGCACTAACTACTGATAGGCATAGTTAGCAAATAAAAGATTTTGATAGAGAACAAACAATGTGTTTACCTTAACAATGTTCAAAAGTCATCAGACTTCCATGTTTACAAATTTCCTTTTTCTGGCGGACACACGGCCAGATCGTGCGCTTATAGTAACCTCTCAAAAATCCGCCATCTCTCTCTCCACATGCACCACTGCTGGCGGCTCACCTCCAACTGCCCAACGCTACGCGCTGTTCACATCCAACTGCCCCACACTACACAAGCGAACATTCCAACAATGAGTCTAACCAGCCACAGACTGCACACGTCACAATCTATGCTTTTCATACAGAGCGCTACGTGGCGTTACCAACATAAATAGCTAAAAAGCGTACTTAAAGTATGTAGTGTGTAATTTTCACCACTGCACTTGTTTCCTATGTACTGCCTACATTTTAATTTTCATCAAACTATTAGTGCAAAGTTTTTATTACCCTTAACATCATTCAAAACTTCCGATACCGATTCTCCGATTTCATACGATACTGTGAAGTTTTTGAATACTTGTTAGCGATGTCACGACTATCCCAACAAAAGTGTCGTTGCTTATTCACAGGTGCATTTGCAACAACGGAACATAGCTGAGCCAATGCCAAATGAGGAGTCACAGCGGCGGTGAACTTGACAACCGAGACGCTAATCAGGCAGGAAGAGGTCGCATGAGGGACTCTAAGTGGGGTGGTTGGCACCCAGTTAGTTCAGCGCAGCGAGATCAGCCCAGTGTCAACCCGATCTCTTCTTTGTTCAGCCACGGCCACCAGCTCCAACGGGTGAGTTTGCATTCCGTAAAATGACCTGCCAGTACCTTACTTACTTTATACTCTGTACACGTATTATTCAAGCTTACCTTGAAGGTCAGGACCTAGAAGTTTATGTGGTTTTATTTCTATGATTACAAAATGAAGTTAAATGAATAACGAAAATAGTTCCTTGTCAGAAGTATGTGCATCCTCTTGCTTCTCGATGCAGACCATGATTTGTTTGTGAAGGGTTTCATACAGACATTCCATCCCGTTCTGAGAAGCGTTGGTCCACAAGTTATGTAACAGACTCTTTATATATCGGATATTGGGGTTGGAATGAAGTTAACGCCTGAGCTGGTCCAGTACATGTTCTACCAGGGACAAAACGGGAGATCTAGCTGGCCGAAAGAGTAGCTTCATCATTATGCAGGCAGTTCGTAGAGACATGTGGCGTGTATGGAGTGTCCTGTTGGAACTTTACTAGGATTTGATATCACGATACGTAACACATGATATTGGATGCCTGTGATGTACCTCTGTACTGTCCGACTTTCCCGAATCACCACCAGAAGTGATCTGAAGGCATACTCAGTGACTCCCCTCACCCTCACCATGACGCTGAGGATAAAGCCAGAGTGTCTCACTCGGAATGTATTCTCTCTCCTCAACGTCGCCATACTCACAATGACGACATACATGGTGGTCGGAAATTCCGGTTACAAATTTCTAGGACATGCAGAGGGTAGTGAGTACAGAACATTTTGAATAGGAACCAACGTCCGGAATCTTATCGTTTCCGATCTACGACAGTTTCATTCCAGATGTGTACCTCGGCAACGTCTGCTTCGGGCAAGACAAACGTCTCAGTGTTCCATGTCCTGGTATGCAACAGGGTAGACACGATGACATGTACTACGTCAAACGATCCCCAGATGTCACTTATTGTCCGCTTTGCTGTGAGACCGAGTCAATACCTGTGCATCACCGATAGAGGAAACATGGTGCAGTACACGTTTGCGGAATACACAGACATGCTCCTTGTGTGTGGCGAAGCTGGAGGTAACGGAAGAGCTGCTGGTCGGCTGTATCACGAACGTTTTCCACACCGTCACACTCAATCGCACAAACTGTTTGCCCACGTTACACAACGGCTACGAGAAACGGGAAGAGGCAGGACTGTGGTGCTCCACGACGACGCCGCACTCCCGAATTTGAAGAAGGTGTACTGCGTCGCATTGAAGGTAGCCCGCCAACGAGTTCGCGAACAATTGCGCGTGCAATGGCTGCTAGTCACAGTACCGTCTTGGAGTCCTGCATGAGCAACAATTACATTCGTACCACTTGCAAAGGGTACACGCAATGGGTCCAACATACTTTCCACAACGATCCGCCATCTCCACATGGTTCCTGCACCGTTGCATCGACGTGCCCCTGTTTCCACGTCGAGTTCTCTTCACAGATGAATGTAGGTTCACAACGGATTTTGTTCTGAATGCTCGAAATAGCCATGTCTGGGCGGTCGAAAACCCTCATGCCACACATGTTCAGGGATTTCAAGACATGTTTGGAATTAACGTGTGGGCAGCTATTCTGGACGGTCATGTGATTGGATCATACCTCCGTCTATCCAAGCTCAAGGATCCCGCATAGTCTTCCTACGACACATACTGGGCCCGTTCTTGGTAGCTGTGCCATTGAATGTCCGTCAGGAAATGTGTTTTCAGCATGATGGAGCACCATGTCACCTGTCAGTTGCTGTCCAGAGACATCTCAACAGACGGTAAGGTGAAAGATGGATATGCCGTGGTGGTCCAACCGCGTAACCGCCACGATCACTGGATTTAATCGCTATGGACTACTTCTTGTGGGGTCGTATGAAGAGACTAATTTATGAGACACCTGTAGAGACAGAGGAAGATCTGCTGGCACCAGTTCTGGCCGCTGCACTAGACATTGAAGAGATGGAGATGGAGAGAGTGTACCACAACATTCTTCGGAGGTACAATGTGTGTAAAAACGTTGGTGGTCGCCACATCGAGCCGCTGTTGTAATGCATCGGTACGTTGAGGCTGGTGCCGTAGATGCTGGGTTCTTGTTGTTGTCGATTAGTGTAAACCGTAATGTGTAATAACGGAACGAGTCAGTATTCTTTTCAAATGGATTGCAACAATTGTACTGGGTCACGCCTACGTACATTCCTCACGTGGGTGTGGATGAGAAAATCATCTGCATTGAAACTGTCGTAGAACGGAATCGATACGTTTCCGGAAATAAGTTCCTGTTCAAAATGTTATGTACTCACTACCCTTTACATGTCCTAGAAGTCTGTAACGGACAATGCCACTCTTCAGCAGCTCATTCTCCAAACGCAGACGTATATGTGGTGTTAACGGTAAACTACTCTCTGCGTGGTGTTTCATTAGTCCATTCTTCTAGTCTCCATCTAACGGCGTGGAATGACAAGAAGTGTTGTTGTGGGTCCATTACTAGTGCTCGGTTCCAGGTGAAGATGTGAAGGTACTACGGTGTGC
The DNA here is from genome assembly GCF_023897955.1 of Schistocerca gregaria. Classification (NCBI taxonomy): domain Eukaryota; kingdom Metazoa; phylum Arthropoda; class Insecta; order Orthoptera; family Acrididae; genus Schistocerca; species Schistocerca gregaria. The sequence goes on along the minus strand of NC_064920.1, from coordinate 202,774,151 downwards.
TTAGTGCACAGTGAAAAGAAGAAAAGAAAAAGTAGTGTTCAACGCCTCGTCAACAGCGCGGTCTTTGGAGGCGGAGCGCTAGCTCGGGGTACAAAAGGATCGGAAGGAACTCCGCCGCGCCCTTTCCAGACGAACCGTCCCCGTATTTGTCTGGAGTGACCGAGGCAAATCATGGAAATCTTAAATCTGGATGGCCAGTCGTGGATTTGAATCACCGTCTTCCTGAAGCTTTGCCCAGTGAACTAACCACTGCTCCACCTCGCTCAGTGAAGTGTACAGTAGGTTAATCGACAGATGTGGTTTTTCCCTCACGTTCTCAGTCAAACATTAGCCCTCTATCACAACCAAACACCCCTCATGTCTTGATAATACACAGTTCCATTTACCCAGCCACATACTGACACATAAAGATGCCTCTTTCAAACTCTGTCGAGTGCCCGTAATGTTATTGCATGTGAGCACACGGCGTGTGTGTGAAATCTTATGGGACTTAACTGCTAAGGTCATCAGTCCCTAAGCTTACACACTACGTAACGTAAACTATCCTAAGGACAAACACACACACCCATGCCCGAGGGAGGACAGCTGGGACCACACACGGCGTTCTCTGAACTACTTCACAATACTCACTGTCTTTTTACACCCTCATTATGCTCTCTGTCAGACTAAAGAACATAAGCATGTAGCAACTACATCAATGCCCTCTGGTGACCATTCTAGCCGTCACAGATGAAACCAACTCTAATCATTCACATAATTGCTGATTGTATGTATGTGTGCTGAGTTTCGTTTTCATTAGACCAGTCTTCTAGCTGTTTAATTTTTTTGTCACTCATAGTATACGAGTGGACGATTCCAGTTGGAAGTCCATTTGCAAACAAACTTCGAAAAATTTTCGGGAATATTATCCACATGTAACAATATAAGAACTGTATCTCATGTAGTCCTACATTGCAACATGGTGGATTCTTTTCGGCGTCATCCGTTATGCAGAATACGTAACTCACGAATTTTTACTCATCGCATAAACGTTGCATCTTTTGAAGCTGGATGACCTTCCTGCCTTCATGTAGCGTGAGTCAGCGTCACCTGACGTTTCTGGGGAAGTGGCAGGTGAGTCAGCAGAGAGCAAGGGGGCATGCTTGGGCACATTCTTCTCCCCTTACAGTAGCATTTTAGTTACTATGGAGAGGTGAACAGTGCAACACCGTCGTGGAGACTTTCTTTAAAAATGCAGAATCTGTGACGACCACTCAGAGAAATTTTCGTCTCCAATGATGTAAGTCCAACCTGCAATACCATTCTGCTATGGGTTAAAACTTTCGTGAGACAGGTTCTTCCGCGAAGGAAAACCCGGGAGGCAGTGGAAAGCCGGTTACATCACCTGAAAAGTTTGAAGCTGTGCATGATGCAATTCAACAGAGCTCTAACCCATCTGCAAGACGACTTGTACAGTCTCTCCCGTTACCAAATTCCTCCGTTCGACGCATTTTACCCCATATAAAGTTTCATCCCAACAAAACTGCTGTTGAAACTTCTTGACAGATTAAAACTGTGTGCCAGACCGAGACTTGAACTCGGGACCATTGCGTTTCGCGGTCAAGTGCTCTACCAACTTTTTATTTTTTTTTATTTCATTTTGTTCGCTTTCGTTCGTTGCATCTGCACTGGGCGGACTTCGTAAGACAGCCGTTTAAGTTCGTTGCTGATCGATTAACTGCCAACTGAGCTACCCCAGCACGATTCACGACCCGTCCTAAGTTCAAGTCTCGGTCCGGCACACAGTTTTAATCTGTTAGGAAGTTTCATAGCAGCGCACACTCAGCTGCAGAGTGAAAATCTCATTCTGAAAACTGCTGTTGCTCAGGAGTTGGTCACATGATTTTATGAATAGGAGACGTTTGTTGAAATAATGAAAGAGATGTTGGAGGAAGAACCTGGAATTGTGATTTTAATGTCAGATAAGGCTTATTTTTAGTTAATCGGCAGTATTAACAAACAAAACAATTGTTATTGGTCTCTAAAGAAACCTTCAGCAACTGCACCAACTCCCATTGCACTGTGATAGGGTTACAGTGTGGACTGGATTACGAAATTTTGGAGTCATAGTGCCGACGATAAATAGCTTAAACAAGGAGAGAATAGCTTTCTAAATATGATGCTACAGAAAAATGCTGAAGATTAGGTGGGTAGATCACGTAACTACTGAGGAAATACTGAACAGAAGTGGGGAGAAGAGATATTTGTGGAATCGGTTGGTAGGATACGTTCCGTGGCTTCAAGAGATCACCAATTTAGCGTTGGAGGGAAGCGTGGAAGGTAAAAATCGTAGAGGAAGACCAAGAGAAGAATACACTAGACAGATTCAGGATTTAGGTTGCAGTATTTTCTTGGAGATTAAGAAGCTTGCACAGGATAGAGCAGCATGGAGAGCTGCATCAAACCAGTCTCTGAACTGAAGACCACAATAACAGTGCCTCAGTTCTTCGAAGAAAATGGCAAAGCTATCACTGTGAACGCGGAGTATTATGTGACAATGCTGCATGAATTTCTCATCCCAGAACTTCGTCGCCGTGGCATAAATCCTCGAAATTTTTGACTTCAGCAAGGTGGTGCAACAGCTCACACTCCCATTGTTTGTAAATCTTAAGTAGGGAAGTAGTTTTTGGGAAAAGTGACATATGGGATGTTCAAAAAGTCTCTCCGCAGTGCCGTATGATAGCCGCTTATGCCGTATGCCGCAGTGAATATACCGAAATGAAACTGTGTGAAATACAACTTAATAATTTACTGAATATTCATTTTACTTACAAATTTTCACATTAAATGTTGAATGTGCCCTCCCTGTTGTTGAATACACAATTCAGTTCGTCTAATCATGTTTCCAAACACGAGCTGCAACATTTCTTCTGTAACAGAAGCAATGAAAGTGGATATTGCAGTTTTCAGTTCATCGATGGATTTTGAACGGTTTTAATAGACAGTTGCTTTCGCTGCAACCCAGAAGAAAAAGTCAGGCGATCGTGGAGGCCAAAGTCCCTGTGACATTATCCAATCACCAAAAAAATCAGCAAGCAGCGACGTTGAAAATCGAGCTGTATGCGCGGTTGCACCATCTTGTTGAAAATAACCGTTCAGTATTTCACTTAACACAAGGTCTCCTATAAATGGGTACAGAATATCAATGCAGTATCGTTGTGCGTTTGTTGTTTCATTGAAAAATATGGGACCACAATCCGACGTCTAGAAATTGCAATCAAAACTCCTATTTTCACAGCATGAAGTGGTTCCTCATGAATACACAATGGATTTGCAAAACTCCACATACGAGAATTTTGCGAGTTCATGTACGCGGATAAATTAAACCACGCCTCATCAGTGAAAAACGTTTCATTAAGAATATCCCTTCCATTTCGTTGAAAGAAATTTTTGATCCATTGACAATAATGCAGTCTCTTGCCATGATCAGTATTTTTCAGTTCTTGCACCACTGTCACTTTGTATGGCAAAAATTCTAATTTTTTCCTTACAGCTGCATGGGCCATTCCGACACTAACATCGATTTTCTAGGCGAGTTTTCTTACTGACATTTTCGGACTCATTGACATTTTAGTGGAAATATCGAGTAGTTTATACTCAGATAAAACGCTAGGACGACCGCTTCTCGGTGCATCTCTCAATGAAACCGTACTTCGAAATTTGTTAGTCTAATCTCGCACAGTATCGCGATGTGGGAATGTTGCCTCCGGGAAAACTGAATTAAATGTTTGACGAGCTGAAACTGTGTATTTACCTCCAGCTTTGAACACTTGTTTTGCTAAAAATACACGTTCTTCAATGGTTAGCATTTTAACAGTGACAAAAACGAAACAAACGAACAATGGAACTGAACTTAAGCGTTCACTCCAACACGTAACGACACACACCAACGATACTATTGACGCTGGCTGAGGATAACGAAGCAATGCAATGTTGGGAGAGTCCACTTGAAGAGAAGTAACCCAGGCAGGCGAACAATCATACGGCACACGCGGCTAACAATCAAACGGCACTGCGGAGAGACTAATAAACACCCCGTACAACAGAAGAGATGTTGACTGGTCACCCCCGCTATCCAGACCTTATTCCATGTGACTTTTTCTTGTGAAGCTTCCTCAAGAGCAAAGTGTACATCTGTTAAGTCACATATTGTGCTTCGATTAATACACTCCTGGAAATGGAAAAAAGAACACATTGACACCGGTGTGTCAGACCCACCATACTTGCTCCGGACACTGCGAGAGGGCTGTACAAGCAATGATCACACGCACGGCACAGCGGACACACCAGGAACCGCGGTGTTGGCCGTCGAATGGCGCTAGCTGCGCAGCATTTGTGCACCGCCACCGTCAGTGTCAGCCAGTTTGCCGTGGCATACGGAGCTCCATCGCGGTGTTTAACACTGGTAGCACGCCGCGAGAGCGTGGACGTGAACCGTATGTGCAGTTGACGGACTTTGAGCGAGGGCGTATAGTGGGCATGCGGGAGGCCGGGTGGACGTACCGCCGAATTGCTCAACACGTGGGGAGTGAGGTCTCCACAGTACATCGATGTTGTCGCCAGTCTTTAACACTGGTAGCATGCCGCGACAGCGTGGACGTGAACCGTATGTGCAGTTGACGGACTTTGAGCGAGGGCGTATAGTGGGCATGCAGGAGGCCGGGTGGACGTACCGCCGAATTGCTCAACACGTGGGGAGTGAGGTCTCCACAGTACTTCGATGTTGTCGCCAGTGGTCGGCGGAAGGTGCACGTGCCCGTCGACCTGGGACCGAACCGCAGCGACGCACGGATGCACGCCAAGACCGTAGGATCCTACGCAGTGCCGTAGGGGACCGCACCACCACTTCCCAGCAAATTAGGGACACTGTTGCTCCTGGGGTATCGGCGAGGACCATTCGCAAACGTCTCCATGAAGCTGGGCTACGGTCCCGCACACCGTTAGGCCGTCTTCCGCTCACGCCCCAACATCGTGCAGCCCGCCTCTAGTGGTGTCGCGACAGGCGTGAATGGAGGGACGAATGGAGACGTGTCGTCTTCAGCGATGAGAGTCGCTTCTGTCTTGGTGCCAATGATGGTCGTATGCATGTTTGGCGCCGTGCAGGTGAGCGCCACAATGAGGACTGCATACGACCGAGGCACACAGGGCCAACACCCGGCATCATGGTGTGGGGAGCGATCTCCTACACTGGTCGTACACCTCTGGTGATCGTCGAGGGGGCACTGAATAGTGCACGGTACATGCAAACAGTCATCGAACCCATCGTTCTACCATTCCTAGACCGGCAAGGGAACTTGCTGTTCCAACAGGACAATGCACGTCCGCATGTATCCCGTGCCACCCAACGTGCTCTAGAAGGTGTAAGTCAACTACCCTGTCTAGCAAGATCTCCGGATCTGTCCCCCATTGAGCATGTTTGGGACTGGATGAAGCGTCGTCTCACGCGGTCTGCACGTCCAGCACGAACGCTGGTCCAACTGAGGCGCCAGGTGGAAATGGCATGACAAGCCGAACCACAGGACTACATCCAGCATCTCTACGATCGTCTCCATGGGAGAATAGCAGCCTGCATTGCTGAGAAAGGTGGATATACACTGTACTAGTGCCGACATTGTGCATGCTCTGTTGCCTGTGTCTATGTGCCTGTGGTTCTGTCAGTGTGATCATGTGATGTATCTGACCCCAGGAATGTGTCAATAAAGTTTCCCCTTCCTGGGACAATGAATTCACGGTGTTCTTATTTCAATTTCCCGGAGTGTAGATACCACTGAGCGAGACATTCTTGCTATACCCCATAACATATTGAAGAGAGTTATAAACTTCGCGCAGAGGGTCGACGAGCGTGCCAAAAAAGAAGGCCAATACTGAAAGGACATTATCTTTCACAAATAATTAATTTCTTTGAAAATTGACATGTTATATATGTGTATGTGCATCTTTTGAATTAAAATAAGTCACTATATCTCATAATTTCACTATGTACCATAAATTCAAAAGGCATCAGACAACGCTGTAGTTACCATAATCTTAGGGGACAGATAATGCAAAGTGTTCTACATCTATAACAGTACACTACGAACTATTGTGAGGCGCCAGTAAGAGGATGCTTCAATTTCGTCATGTTCTATTCGCATAGGGAGTGCAGGAAGAGTGACAGCGTTATAATTACTCTAGTCGTACCTTCATACTCCTTACAGAAGCCATACATAGAGGATTGTATATTTCTAAACCAGCTGAGTGCTCAGCATTGCCCAGACATGTATTTACTCAAATCTTCTATTAGTCCATCTACTTCCGCCCCCTCTGTCTATCTTCTCCTTCCAATAAAAATAAACAGTTGCGATCAAGGCTGTTTTTAATCTTTAAATTCTCCTCCACCCCTGTCTGTCCATGTCCTCCACACCTTCTCTCTGTCCACCTGCACCCACCCCCTGCCCACAACTCTGTCCATCTCCACATGCCCCTCCATCTGGCCACCTCCCCCCCCCCCTCACCACCACACACACTAATTCCACATCCTTCTCCTCCTCTTTCTCCATTTTTTCCTCCTCACTCTTTCAGTCCATCTCCTCATCCACCCTCTATCTGTCCATCTCCTCGTCACCCCCTCCCCAAGCTATCTCCTCATTTCCCCATGCCGACTGTCTATCTTCTCCTCCCCCTTCACCATCCATGTCATTACACTCACCACAGTCTGAGGCTGGTGGTTCTTACCCCCACAGAATTTCTTTCCAGGTCGTATTCAAGATGTTTACCAAATTCGGTTGAAATCATTCCAAGAGTCTAGGATGAGATTTTTACCTATGAGTTAACCCATGTACACACATGTCAAATATGTTTCACATACATTTAACATATTTCACTCGTATTTGTACAAATGTTCCACTTTCATCTCTAGCGACTTTCGCCGCCTGCTTTTGACCGAGCGATTCTAGGCGCTTCAGTCCGGATCCGCGCTGCTGCTACGGTCGCAGATTCGAATCCTGCCTCGGGCATGGATGTGTGTGATGTCCTTAGGTTAGTTAGGTTTAAATAGTTCTAACTCTAGGAGACTGATGACCTCAGATGTTAAGTCCCATAGCGCCTAAAGTCATTTGAACCATTGAGCGACTCTCGCCCGGCAGTTTCGTTTTCACCCAGCTCAATGTTTATGAAGTCATATCTCTTGAACATTCTATCAAACAATGAAATATTTTTGTAAGTACGGGATTTGTGTATAGTGTCACCGAAATGTGTTGCGAATAGTGTTAGTAGTAAAGGAGCAATCAGTTAAAACGTAGTACATGTGCCATAGTATTTCATCAACTCAGCATTTGATGTCATATCTCCTGAACTGTGTGTCGTACAGTAATATATATTTATGATAAATTCAGCGGCATAAGTGGATAGTTTTGGCGAAAACTGTTATGAATAGAATTAGTAGCAACGAAGTAATAAATTCACTCTTATTGCATGACGCCTTAGTTCTGAAGCATATTATTGTTTATGACGCCATATCTTCTAAAGTATGTGACCTTCAATAAGATAATTTTGCTAGTAAATTCACTGATATGTGCGTGTACTGTCTGCATGATGTGTCACGAATACAGTAGGTAGTAAAGAAGTAATAAATTAAAACGTCAAGCTTCGTGTGGCAGTTTTACTGCATGAAAAGCGAAAACGTGGTAAGCGGTAAACTTTTTTCGTTTAATCGTACTGTGGGGTTTAGCGAGATTTCGTAAAGATTTGAAATTACGTGTAAAGTTTGTTGCAATTCTTGAAATGGCTCTGAGCACTATGGGACTTAACATCTGAGGTCATCAGTCCCCTAGAACTTAGAAGTACTTAAACCTAATTGACCTACGGACATCACACACATCCATGCCCGAGGCAGGATTCGAACCTGCGACAGTAACGGTCAGGCGGTTCGAGACTGAAGCGCCTAGAACCGCTCGGCCACAGCGGCCGGCTGCTTTACCTACGACTATGCCTATGTGGACGTTCTACTTCGGATTTATACAAATTGTTGTAGGAGTTGACTGATTGTAATTGCGGATCACCGCTATTCTTTTCATAAGGTACTATTTTTTTCGCATTCTGTGAACAGTATAAATTTACAGTTCTGAACATTTAAAGCAAGTGATAGATCCTTGTACCATTTTCAAATCTTATTAGGATCTGACTGAATACTTGTGTGGCTTGCTTAAGACAGTACTTGATTATAGATAACTACGTAATCTTTGAAAATCCAGAGGCTACTATTAATATGGTCCACAACATCACTGATAGACACCATGAACAGCAAAGGTCCCAACACACTACCCTGGGGTGTGATATTAAGCTAAATGATTTCCGCAGGGCAAAAAATGCTGCATCTTCCTGATCTTTCTCGATCCATGTCTTACAGGGTGGGACGTGTGAAAAGCTCGTGTTGTGTTTCTCATGATCGATTCCGGCGGAAACCACGCTGGTTGCCGTGGAGGGGGTCATTCTGCTTGAAGTACCTCACTTTCTTTGAGACCAAATATGTCGTAAGTTTCTTTAACAGACCGATGTGAAAGGAATTGGACGACAGTGTTCCGAACAATTTCTGCTACCATTTCTTTATAAGGACGTGATCTGTGTTTGTTCTAGCTACTTGGCATTTTTTGCTCGAATGATCTGTGGTATTTACGGTAAAAAGAGAAGTTAACCCTCATAAAATTTTTGTACAGAAACCGAGGAAGAGCTTTCACAATAGCTTAAATCTGGCGATAATAGAAAAGGGCGTTATGTAATGATACAAAAATGAGCATAAACTTTCTTTATCAGGGACAACTATGAATACAATTAAAGGTATATAAATTTAAATGCCTTGGGGAGATGATCCAAGAAAATGGTTTTGAAAAAGCTGCTATTAAGGAAAGGAGCATAGAATGGGAATGGTTTATGGTATAACTAAACTACAATACAAAATGCCTATCTCAAAATGTAAAAATAGGGCATAGCGATACAATAATGAAGCCAGAATTTCTTTATGCAAGTGCAAATCCAGCGTTAAACTATAATTTCTATAAATCAGAAGTACCAGATAAGCGGATCATCAGCATTATAATAGGACCAAGAGAAACTATGGAAGGTTGGAAATTACGAAGGAATGATATTTATCGAAACATAGGAGACTTACCAGAAGTAGTGAGGAAAAGGAGACTGTTATTCTTCGAATATTTATATCGAATACAAGGCAGCAGATTAACCAAAAAGGTCTTAATATATTTGTGCTACAAAAAAAAATGAAAAACGAATTGGATCCATGAAATAGAAAATTATTTTGAAAAAAAAATTAAAATAAAAGCTGAAGAAACAACGGACAGAGAAGTAGTGAGGGAAAAGGTGTTGAATATGTAAGCACAGTGGAAAAAATTCGTCAGAAGTCAGGAAGAATGAAACATAGTGAACAAATCAGAGTACTGGAGGAAAAGTAAAGAACAGTGAATAAGGAAATGAGACTGGTGCATGGTCCTTACTTGGATCACCATAGAAGAAGAAAAAAGTCAGCTTGGTGAATTATTACTTCTCCACATCAAATTCCTTCATTACACAATGTAGGCAGTTTGTTTACTTCATTCTCCTCAACTGAATACGTTCCTATGTCGGAGCCTGCATTGGTTGGACGACATGACTGGTCAATGATCCCAAGACAGGTAGAGTCATTCACTTCTTCGACCTCAATCTGACCAACTCATTAATGTTTCACCTGCAAGGACCGTAGCATGCTTGACAAGTACAATGTCTATATCGTTCGTTTGGTTACAGGGGAAATTTTATTTTCTTGGGCATTACTCGCATGAAAATTGCAAGCAAACTGTCATCTGTGAAACAAATGTTTAGTGCTGTAATATAATGAGTGTGTAGGCGAGTTATACAGCCACTACGAGGATGTCTTGCAGCTGCTCCATGCAACCCCGATTGCAGGGAAGAGACGCGCGTGGTTGGAAATGGGTAAATTTAGCAGTGGGTAATTTAGACAACACCTTGGAGAAGTACTGATTGCTTGCTTAAGAGCACCGGTGATGCACCAGCAATGGCGGAGTGTCAGGCAGTGTGAAAGATGGCTTCTTACAGCCCTTACAAAATGTATAATAAATCACAGTCAAATAATAGAGCAAATCCGAATACAACGGCGATCTTTGATAAATGAGATTCATTCAATGAAATAATAATATTTTCAATATCTTAAAAATACAAAAGATGACATTTTACACTGACCAAAACATTACTCTATGAAACAACTTGATTAGCAACTTGTAAACACTTTACGTGATTTCAAGAAACGGTATCTCAGATGATATGATTGCGCACTAGCTATCATAACTGAAAGCTACATAACACTCCATATGATCAAAAGTATCCGGACACCTGGCTGAAAATGACTTACAAGTTCGTGGCGTCCTCCATCGGTAATGCTGGAATTCAGTATTCCACACTCGCAGGCATACGTTCAGCTGGAAGGTTTCTTGGGGAATGGCACCCCATTCTTCACGGAGTGCTACACTGAGGAGAGGTATCGATGTCAATCGGTGAGGCCTGGCACGAAGTCGGCGTCCCAAAACATCCCAAAGGTGATCTATAGGCTATTCCATTACAGGGATGTTACTGTCGTGTTACCACTCCGTCACAGGCCGTGCATTATGAACAGGTGCTCGATCATGCTGAAAGATGCAACCGCCATCCTCGAATTGCTCTTCAACAGTGGGAAGCAAGAAGGTGCTTTAATCATCATTGTAGGCCTATGCTGTGATAGTGCCGCGCAAAAGAACAAGGAGTGCAAGCCCCTTCCATGAAAAACACGACCACACCATAACAGCACCGCCTCCGAATGTTACTGTCAGCAGTACACACGCTGGTAGATGACAGTCACCAGGCATTCGCCATACCCATATCCTGCCATCGGATCGCCACATTGTTTTCCGTGATTCGTTACTCCATACAACGTTTTTCCACTGTTCAGTCGTTCAATGTTTACGCTCCTTACATCAAGCCAGGCATAATTTGGCATATACCGGCGTGATGTTCCTCCGAGGAACGGCTTATGCTAGACGAGTGTAGTCCCAAATGTTTGCGTGGTAGAGCAATTATGGTGTATGTGTACATGGAGACAGTGCTTGCGCAACAATCGCCAACATAGTGTAATGCGCAACAATCGCCAACATAGTGTACCTGATGCCGAATTAGGGGAACAGGCTCACATTTGCCGACAGGCTGGCCGGCACATCGGTCCTCCACACTAATCCTTCAGGCGAATTCGTGCCGGGGACCGGCACGCCCTCCCGCTCGGGAAGCAGCGCAATAGATCGCGCGGCTAGCCATCATCATCATCATCTAAGACTGATTATGCCTTTCAGCGTTCAGTCTGGAGCATAGCCCCCTTATAAAATTCCTCCATGATCCCCTATTTAGTGCATTCTTAACCGAATGCAGGTACCTTCTCCTTGGTCTGCCCCGACTCCTCCTACCCTCTACTGCTGAAGCCATGAGTCTGTTGGGTAACCTTGCTTCTCCCATACGTGTAACATGACCCCACCATCTAAGCCTGTTCATCCTGACTGCTACATCTATAGAGTTCATTCCCAGTTTTTCCTTGATTTCCTCATTGTGGACACACTCCTGCCATTGTTCCCTTCTACTAGTACCTGCAATCATCCTAGCTACTTTCAAATATCCGTAACCTCAACCTTGTTGATAAGGTAACCTCAATCCACCCAGCTTTCGCTCCCATACAACAAAGTTGGTCGAAAGATTGAACGGTGCATAGCCCAGCGGGCTTAATTCGTCGTACTGAACTCATTTTGAGCTGGTGTATATTTCGGGTACTTGTTCTTCACGTTTCTTTGATGAGTATTTAGTTCAGGGATTTTGTACCATTCTGGAACCGCTTTTGCATTTCATAAGATTATTACTGTTTGTATTATACTTAGTTATCTAAGGGCCACTTTCCGCTTATTTGATATATACTGTCTTGAATAAACTTTATTGAATATAATTCTCTTTGGTCTACATCAGTTACAGATGTCAGAAAAGGACCATTATTGTTCATATAATTATTAATTATTCACCTTTATTTATTATGTTCGTTTACTTTATGAATTGGCAATTCTAGCTAATGTATAAACTATTTGACTGCAAGATCACAGCTAAAGATTATAATTTCCAGCTAGTTAGCTGTTGGGAATGAAAGCAGAATTTTGCAGCTCAATGATACGACATTACTGAGCTACTCTTTTTAAACAGAGCCGTACGTGCCCTGTTATCGAAAGTACCAGTAACCACCGGTAAGGTCGAATTTGGTTTGCTTGTGTGGGATGCTTTTTAAAGGAACTACTACACAACGGGATGACGATTATGTAAAATCGCAAGTTTTTCTTTTACAGTTTGTAGCGTAGAATTACCTGTGCGTCAAAGTGCCACTACAGCCTGTGCGGGAAATGATGATTTTTTTGTGAAAAAAGCATGAAATCTGAAACAGCGGCTGAGGAACTGTATATCAGAATTAGTTTTGTATCAACTATGGGAGCCATTACAGAAACATGGCGGTAGGTCGTCCGAGGTTCAAGGGAGACGTATTTTGTTCTAAGACTTGGTGATAGTTTTTACACACTCAGTGCTCATGCTTTAAACACCATTACTACCGAAGAAGACAATTATTGGTCACCCAACAGTCGAAAGGACCTCCCAGTCATTTGAGAAAGAGAGAAGAGCATCTTGGTGAGTAGAAGCGACTGAGAAGAGGCGAGTGCGAAACGAAATTGAAATTCAGCAATTTGGTAAATCATTTATTTATCAATTTATAACAAATTTTATGCACAAATACATTTAAGGCTAAAATAAAAGAAAGACCCACTACCCATTCAGTGCTGATTATTTTGCTCTTATTTCGATAATTCCCCCTTCTTCCCTGTGAAACACAGACCTTGACGCGAGCCAGCCGGATTGGCCGAGCGTTTCTAGGCGCTTCAGTCTGGAACCGCGCGACCGCTACAGTCGCAGGTTCAAATCCTGCCTCGGGCATGGATATGTGTGATGTTCTTAGGTTAGTGAGGTTTAAGTAGTTCTAAGTTCTAGGGGACTGGTGACCTCAGATGTTAAGTCCCATAGTGCTCAGAGCCATTTCAACCTAGACGCGATGGGATGGCTTGCGTGCCTCGGAGATACAGAGAATCGTAAAATGAGTGCAGTATCCAGAGTTTGCTTATGATAGTTACCACTACAACATGTAACTTTTGTATCTATGTGCAACATGATGTTCCAGGATATCTGGTGATGGCTATGTCCGAAACGTGTAATATCGGAATAATAAAGTCAGCTTGTATCCGATCAATGACTCATTCCTCAGAGATCTGTCCAGCAGTTTGTATATATTTGCACATATTTTCAACGTGGTCGCTTGCCTCCTTCGTTACTTCATGTCGCAGTCATGTTACGGATAGCTGTACTGTAGGTGCAACCATAACGGACGGGTATCTGTTTGGAGGCCAGACAAATGTGTGGTTCCTGAAGGGGACAGCAGCCATTCCAGTAGTTGCAGGGGCAATATTCTGGATGATTCATCAGCAAACATTGCGTTGCTGTGATGGTACTACGGGCAACTGAAAGCAAGGGGAGAAATACAATCGTAATTTTTGTAGTGTCGTTCGAAGAACGAGGCCCCACGTCAAAGCTTGTACCTCACGATGTAACCACAAGTAAGGGCAGTCGCAGCCTGACGAAGCAGTGAACGAGAGACGTCGGCGAAGACGCGCCCTCTAGTGGTCCCGTGTGCCACCGCCCTCATAAGAGTACTTACGCCGGAGCGCAGCGCCGCACAGCCCTGTCTGTAATCACCGTGTACGGCGACAGCATCGTCTTTCTTCAGGTCGAGCAGGGCGAGTTGTGTTAGAAACAAGAACTGTCTATCAGTTGTACACTGAGAGAAGAAACTATCATTCTGAATTTCATCAAGTGATAAATTACGTGTTCAGCAACAGTACCAAATCGCCAGAAATTTCTGTGAACATGCATTGATTGTAAGTTAAGTATTTCGCATTGTTCAAGTTTTAATAACGCCATCTAATATTTTGTGTGTGTTGTAGTATCTGTTCGACCTCCTCCAGAAATAAACCTTAGCTTGCTAGGACCCACTAGAGTGCCAAAGCGACTGTCTCAAGTGGTTTTTCGTTCGGAACTACAATTTTTAATTGACTGATTGAGGGGAGATTATGAGACTAAACGGCAAGGTCATCAGTCGTGCAATTTAAAAGTTACTTGTGTAAGCTAGAGGGTCCCCCAAAGATGGACGGATTCAAAGGGGCCAAACTATAAAGCGTAGAAGTTAAAACACACACAAAAAATGGTTCAAATGGCTCTAAGCATTATGGGACTTAACATCTGAGGTCATCAGTCCCCTAGACTTAGAACTACTTAAACCTAACTAATCTACAGACATCATACACATCCATGCCCGAGGCAGGATTCGAATCTGCGACCGCAGCAGCAACGCGGTTATGGACTGAAGCACCTAGAACAGCTCGGCCACAGCGGCCGGCTAACACACACACAGTAGAGCGTATAAAAGTGTAGGAAAAATCTAAAGACTGGAAAAACAGAGGGATAAAAGAGTCTTTTCTAGGTTCCAGACCTAGAAAACACGAAGAGAGGCCCAAATCATACTCACCCTGCCCCTGCTCCAGGAGTAAAGCAAAACTTGATAACTGGAAATAAAATTCACCTTCTCATTGGAAGCTAAGGACCAGTTCAACTTTCCGTGAATCGTCTGCTAACATTAAACACAAGGAATGTGGAAGTCTGTACCCAGTTTGAAGGGACAAAAGTAGGAGACATTCCACCAACGTATGGGATCCGTCAGTCTGGCTCAAGAGCCACATTGTGCGGGTGGCCCGTCATGCAAGAGAAAACAGTGGGTCAGCCTAGTAGAACCGATGCTTAGATGGCATAAGGCAGCGGACTTGTTCCGAGAGGAGCCTAAGGAACAGCGCCAAATTGGAGTAGTCTTCTTGATAGTACAGAGTTTATTACTGAGGGCACCAGTGCACCAGATGTTATTCCACTTTTGGGCAAAGAGAGATTTGATGTATATCCGCCTATCTGTATCTGGAATCATGAAAGAGATTGGTGGGGCATCTGTCTAGATGTATGAGACAGGCGAAATACCCTCCGACTTCAAGAAGAATATAATAATTCCAATCCCAAAGAAAGCAGGCGTTGCCAGATGTGAAAATTACCGAAAAATCAGTTTAATAAGTCACAGCTGCAAAATACTAACGCGAATTCTTTACAGACGAATGGAAAAACTAGTAGAGGCCGACCTCGGGAAAGATCAGTTTGGATTCCGTAGAAATGTTGGAACACGTGAGGCAATACTGACCCTACGACTTATCTTAGAAGCTAGATTAAGGAAAGGCAAACCTACGTTTCTAGCATTTGTAGACTTACAGAAAGCTTTTGACAATGTTGACTGGAATACTCTGTTTCAAATTCTGAAGGTGGCAGGGGTAAAATACAAGGAGCGAAAGGCTATTTACAATTTGTACAGAAACCAGATGGCAGTTATAAGAGTCGAGGGGCATGAAAGGGACGCAGTGGTTGGGAAGGAAGTGAGACAGGGTTGTAATCTCTCCCCGATGTTATTCAATCTGTATATTGAGCAAGCAGTGAAGGAAACAAAAGAAAAATTCGGAGTAGGTATTAAAATCCATGGAGAAGAAAAAAAAACTTTGAGGTTCGCCGTTGACATTGTAATTCTGTCAGAGACAGCAAAGGACTTGGAAGAGCAGTTGAATGGAATGGACACTGTCTTGAAAGGAGGATATAAGATGAACATCAACAAAAGCAAAACGAGGATAATGGAACGTAGTCGAATTAAGTCGGGTGATGCTGAGAGAATTAGATTAGGAAATGATACACTTAAAGTAGTAAAGGAGTTTTGCTATTTGGGGAGCAAAATAACTGATGATGGTCGAAGTAGGGAGGATATAAAATGTAGACTGGCAATGGCAAGGAAAGCGTTTCTGAAGAAGAGAAATTAGTTAACATCGAGTATAGATTTAAGTGTCAGAAAGTCATTTCTGAAAGTATTTGTATGGAGTGTAGCCATGTATGAAAGTGAATTAGGGCCGATAAATAGTTTCGACAAGATGAGAATAGAAGCTATCGAAATGTGGTGCTACAGAAGAATGCTGAAGATTAGATGTGTAGATCACATAGCCAATGAGGATGTATTGAATCGGATTTGCGAGAAGAGAAGTTTGTGGCACAACTTGACCAGAAGAAGGTATCGGTTGGTAGGACATGTTCTGAGGCATCAAGGGATCACCAATTTAGTATTGGAGGGCAGCGTGGAGGGTATAAATCGTAGACGGAGACCAGGAGATGACTGCACTAAGCAGATTCAGAAGGATGTAGGTTGCAGTAGGTACTGGGAGATGTAGAAACTTGCACAGGGTAGAGTACCATGGAGAGCTGCATCAAACCAGTCTTAGGACTGAAGACCACAACAACGACAACTGCCTGTCTAGACAAACGGTGAGCCAGTTCACCCCTGGGACGCCCACATGACTTGGGACTCAGAGGAAGGCAACGGAGCAGGCGATTCTTCCCGATGGCATGCAGCTCTGCTGTATGGGTAGACGATGATGGCATCCTCTTGGGTAAAATACTCCAGAGGTAGAATATTCACCTATTCGGATGTCCAGGCAGGGTCTACTCAAAAGAATGTTGCCGTTAGGAGAAACGAAGCTGGTGTTCTACAAGTCGGAGAGTGGAATATTAGAGCCCTTAATCGGGCAGATAGATTAGAAAACTTAAAAAAATGAAGTAAATAGATTGAAGTTAGATATAGTGGGGATTCGTGAAGTCCGGAGCAGAAGGAATAGGATTTCTGCTCAGGTGAGTACAGGGCTATAAATACAAATCAGACAGGGAGAATCCAGGAGTATATCTAATAATGAATAAAAAATCCGCAGCTCGTGGTCTAGTATCTACCGTTGCTGCCTCTGAATCATGCGGTCCCGGGTTCGATTCCCGGCCGGGTAGGGGGTTTTCTCTGCCCGTGGACGTGTTTGTGTTGTCCTCATTTCATCATCATCATTCGTGACAGTGGCTAGATTGTATTGGGAAACTATTGGACTGTGTAAGAATTGGGACTTGTACCGGTCCTGATGACCGCGCAGTTGAGCGCCACACGAACCAAACATCATCATTAATAACGAATAAGAAAACAGGAGTTCCAGTAAGGTACTGTGAAAGCATAGTGACAGAATTGTGGTAGCCAAGACAGACAAGAAGTCAGCACCCACCACAGTAATACAAGTTTATATGCCAGCTAGCTCTGCAGATGATGAAGAGATTGATGAAATCCATGAAATTATTCATATAGTTAAGGGAGACGAAAATATAATTGTGATGGGAGACTGAAGTTCGATAGCAGAAAAAGGAAGAGAAGGAAAAATAGTAGGTGAATGTCGACTGGGGAAAAGGAACGAAATAGGAAGACCACTGGTAAACCTTTGCACAGAGCATAATTTAATCATCACTAACATTTAGTTTAAGAATCATGAAAGAAGGTTGTGTACGGGGAAGAGATCTGAGGCAATGGAAGGTTTCAGTCAAAAGACACAGCCATTTATGTCACATATTTTGATACTGGAAACCTCACTCATCAAAACCTGTAGTGTACTTACCATTGACGCAAAATATATGTCTAAACATAATTAAGTTTGCACAGAATCCTCAGCACAAGTCCAACACCCACTTTGCCAATTTTATTTTTTGTCTTAGAGTGTATTATCCATACAAAGATTCTACTTATTGTGTTATGCATTGTTTTATTACAGATAACACAACAAACTTAATAATTAAATTGAAAGTAGTTAGTTAATTAGCTATTTAGCGTAATATTTTTGAAATAAAAAGTAAATGAGATTTTTACTTGATTTTTTTTCAAATTTAGGACCTAACGATATGTCTTTTCCTTTGTCTTTGGATCCAAAATTACCCAAAAATTACTTTTTCGTGCAATGGAAAGTAAATGAGTGTGTGTGTGTGGGGGGGGGGGGGGGGGGGGGAGAGGGGGGTGACGGTTGGACAATGAAGAAACGAAGTAACTTGAAAAATAAGAGCCACTTTAAACAGCATGTGGGATCGTGGTCTATTGAAATTGTGGTTTACGTTCCACGATTTTGCTGCTCGCATTGATCGGGATTCCACGACTGTCAGGAGAATATGGAATCGCTGGGTTCAGGAGAGCCATACTCAACGTCGTGTAGGATCTTAGTGGCCTAGTGTGACTTGCGCCCGAGAGTACGAGCAGAATGTGTGGCCGACCGTGCAGGTTTGTAAGACCACGTCACGTACCCTGAATGAGGAAGCAGACTTGTTGGCACCACACAGACAGTGCAAAGACACCTGGGGCACCACGGAGTGTCAGCACTGTTACTATTGTTGCGGCTTCCCTTCCTGTTACAGCACGCAGAAGTGCGCCAAGAATCGCGCATCCAACAATGACTGAGCACTGAAATGGTACCATATCATCGTTCTAAGCAAGTTTAAATTCTGCGTATAGCTTCACGGTAGAGGTGCAGGGGGTCGACAAAGATGGAAACACCAAAAACACTACACATTATCATATATAATACAGTGTAGGGAAACCGTTTCGCATTCAGAACAGTTTGCAGTCGTCTCGGACTGGATGTATACAGATCACGCAAGGCTTTAAAGGGTATCTTATACCGTTCTTTGTCCCCTTCTGGGTAGTTCACCCTCATTTTGCAAGCCTTTTTACTTGACTCCACTTCGCTACGGTCGCAGGTTCGAATCCTGTCTCGGGCATGGATGTGTGTGATGTCCATAGGTTAGGTTTAAGTAGTTCTAAGTTGTAGGGGACTGATGACCTCAGATATTAAGTCCCATAGTGCTCAGAGCCATTTGAACCATTTGACTCCACTTCAGCGACTTGCGCGTTGACGAGGATGAAATAATGGCGAGGGCTTCACACAAACGACGCTTCCCGACTGTAGAAAATCCTCAGCTCTTACTGGAATCGAACACGAAGATCCGTCATCAGAATCAGCAACGCTAACCACGAGATTACGGACTCAGGTAATGGTGACAGAGATGGATAGTGATATGGCACACTATTATCCAAAGTCAACAACAAAGGCTCAATAATATTGAGATCATATGACTGTGATGGCCAGGGAAGGGGAGAAAATTCATCTTCATGTTCACAAAACCAGTCCTGGACTATGTGTGTAAGGCGTCCAGAATTTCTTACATGAGCTTGACCCATTACGACGTTCGATACAGTATGAGATCCTCAGAAAATAATAATTATGTTATATCAACAAAAGGCAATTGCAGTAATCTTATGTACCGAAAACTAACAAAACAATATCTACCAATATATGGACAGGGGCATGAATAAATAAGTTAAAGTGAAACGCTTTTTGGAGACAAACTGAGCAGGTGGTTAATGGCATCGAAAAACCCCACTTAACAAGAGAATGGTAAGCTTCAGCGCAGAAAGGGATAAGGCAAGAACAATACATTATTGCTTTTAACGTAAATATGGCCAGGATGGAGGATAAGTGGCTGGACGGCTTTAACAGGGCTAGGCTGTGACGCAGCAAGAAAAATAACATTCACCTCTAATGAGACAGCACATGGCTGAAGCCATACCGGGCGATGCAGACACGACACGGTGGGGAGATCCCATTATGTAAAAGCTTTTCCAGAACTAAAATTTCTAGATGTCTCTCTCATCTCGCAGTGGACTGCACAAATGTGTGGGAAATAGCGAGGGCATTGAGAGCTTTGCTTTCTGCACATTGTGGACGATACGCTCCATGTATCATGGCGACAGACAGCAAAGAGGTAGTTAATTACTCTTGCGGGAATTTTTGTGGGTAAAGAAATGTCGCTCCAGCCCTTAGCGGGTGTGCAATAGCTATTATTTCGACTAGGGAAAAATTAACATTCTACAGAATGCAGGGAAGTTAAGACAGTGAATTCAGTCAAGGCCACGGAACGGAATTAGCATTGCAGAGCCTGCACGGAGACAACGCCATTGCAGATGCTGCTTGCTAAAGTACCACCGTGCATTAGGCCACAGTAAATGTTGAGTCGATATTTTGCTCACTCCAACTTGCGTACGCTTTGACCATTGAATATCAAAAGCTAGGATACTCACCCACCTTCATACTGAGTACATGAGAGATTTTTCATTGATTCAAAAAGTAAATTTCTTCTCCAGCAACTCAGTGCATTGACCAGCTTAGACATTGTAGATGTAATGAAGATTTTAATCATTCTTTACTGTGATAAAAAATTTCTTATGTAGAGAACGATTTTAATAATTGTTAGTTCAATATGGCCAAGACAAATATTTTCTTATTGAGTGTCAAAAGTAATTGGACATTATTGTTGTTTATCACTTGGCCCCTGAATGCACAGTTGATAATTATATGTAGAATAAAAAAGGGAATAGCTCTTTTGTCTTTCTATAATAAATTCCAAACTTTCACTTTTTTAAATTCATGCATTCTAGTTAAGTTACAGCAGCGTTTCTAATGATTTTTGTTATAATCTGCACATCATATTAGCTAACTTCAGGGACAGGATCATACACTACTGGCCATTAAAATTGCTACATCGCGAAGAAAGCGTGCTACAGACGTGAAATTGAATCGACAGGAAGAAGATGCTGTGATATGCAAATGATTAGCTTTTCTGAGCATTTACACAAGGTTGGCGCAGGTGGCGACACCTACAACGAGCTGACATGAGGAAAGTTTCCAACCGATTTCTCATACACAAACAGCAGTTGCCCGGCGTTGCCTGGTGAAACGTTGTAGTGATGCCTCGTGTAAGTAGGAGAAATGCGTACCATCACGTTTCCGACTTTGGTAAAGGTCGGATTGTAGCCTATCGCGATTGCGGTTTATCGTATCGCGACAGTGCTGCTCTCGTTGGTCGAGATCCAATGACTGTTAGCAGAATATGGAGTTGGTGGGTTCAGGAGGACAATACGGAACGCCGTTCTGGATCCCAACGGCCTCGAATCACTAGCAGTCGAGATGACAGGCATCTTATCCGCATGGCTGTAACGTATCGTGCAGCCACGTCTCGATCCCTGAGTCAACAGATGGGGACGTTTGCAAGACAACAACCATCTGCACGAACAGTTCGACGACGTTTGCAGCAGCATGGACTATCAGTTCGGAGACCATGGCTGCGGTTACCTTTGATGCCGCATCACAGGCAGGAGCGCCTGCGATGGTGTATTCAACGACGAATCTGGGTGCACGAATGGCAAAACCTTCTTTTTTCAGTTGAACCCAGGTTCTGTTTACAGCATCATGATGGTCGCATCCGTGTTTGGCGACATCACGGTGAACGCACATTGGAAGCGTGTATTCGTCATTGCCATTCTGGCGTATCACCCGGCGTGACGGTATGGGGTGCCATTGGTTACATGTCTCGGTCACCTCTTGTTCGCATTGAAGGCACTTTGAGCAGCGGACGTTACATTTCAGATGTGTTACGACCCGTGGCTCTACCTTTCATTCGATCCCTCCGAAATCCTACATTTCAGCAGGGTAATGCACGACCACATGTTGCAGGTCCTGTACCGGCCTTTCTGGATACAGAAAATGTGCGACTACTGCCCTGTCCAGCACATTCTCCAGATCTCTCACCAATTGGAAACATCTGGCCAATGGTGGCCGAGCAACTGGCTCATCACAATACGCCAGTGACTACTCTTGATGAACTGTGGTATGGTGTTGAAGCTGCATGGGCAGCTATACCTGTACACGCCATCCAAGCTCCGTTTGACTCAATGCCCAGGCAAATCAAGGCCGTTTACTACACTCACTGAGCAGACGTAAAAGTGCAGACAATCTCACACGTGAACTGTGTGAAGAGGGACTCTGTCGTCTTGGAGTATAGCATCACTATTGAGGTGCAAACATTGTACCGTAGAATGGATCAGATCAGCCAGAATGGTCACATAATGCTTGACAATAATGCGACCTTGCAGAGTAACCCTGTGGCTCATGGAACACCACAATATGGCTGCTCAAATGATCACTGAAGCCTCATTATGCTTCACTCCAGGGATGTAAACTTTGCCACAAGACTGATCTGGCCAAATGAAGTTCTTCCATTTCTCCACTGTCTAGCACTTATGGCTTAAGCACCACGTTTTCCTGTTATGCTGCTTTGCATCACTAATAGGTGATCTGGAATTCCAGCTTGCCCTGCAAACCCCTGTTTATTATGCTCTCTTCGTGTCGTTTTGGTACTGACAGGATTGGTGAGTGCGTCATTCAGTTCTGCAGTGACTTTGTAGCTGTAGTTCTCTTATTTTTCATCACAGTCCTCTCCAATGACCGTCACGATCACTCAACACACAGTTTCGTCCACGTTGTGACTTAGCAACAGATAACGTTTTTCCGCTTTCCTTGTATGCGCGATAATCTTCGTAACGGTGCTTCTTAAACTACCAAACAGTTCAGCTATCTACTTACGGAAGCAACCACCATATCAGTACCAAGAACTTAGCCACGTTCGAATTCACGTGGCTGCGATATGATGCACTCACAAATACAAACAACACTGTTCTGACTACAACGTTTTTGAGAACACCGCACGATAGCCTGTATAATGGGATAGAGTATCATTGCGTGCACAAAGCAATCGACTGTGGTTCTCATGGCCGGAAATCTGGACAGCAAAGGTTACCTTTTGGGTGTGTTAAGGTCTCGGCGGAGCCCTGTTTCGAGTTCTCCGTGACGTTATCTTGCAGCCAGATTACGCAAGACCGCAAGTTTCCTGTGCTTCGTGACCTACTTCGTTATAGTGTTCGTTCGATTATTGTTCTGGTCAAAAAGTACTCGACATCTCTCACCTGCTGAGAATATGTGGTGAAGGACAGTCTAGAGCTACGGAACCTGTATAGAAAATTGGAGTAGAGATCAACGTAAACATCATTTCTGCCTTTTTTTATTGCTCATGAAAACCAAACATTACATGTTGTACCACCAAACAGCGAGACCTTCAGAGGTGGTGGTCCAGATTGCTGTACACACCGGTACCACTAATACCCAGTAGCACGTCCTCTTAGATTGATGCATGTCTGCATTCGTCGTGGCGTACTATACATAAGTTCATCAAGGCACTGTTGGTCCAGATTGTCCCACTCCTCAACGACGATTCGGCGTAAATCCCTCAGAGTGGCTGGTGGGTCACGTCGTCAATAAACAGCCCTTTATTAATCTATCCTAGGCATGTCCGATAGGGTTCATGTCTGGAGAACATGCTGGCCACTCTAGTCGAGCGATGTCATTATCCTCGAGGAAGTCATTCACAAGATGTGCACGATGAGGGCACGAATTGTCGTCCATGAAGACGAATGCTCCGCCAATATGCTGTCGATATGTTGCACTATCGGTTGGAGGGTGGCATTCACGTATCGTACAGCCATTAAGGCGCCTTCCATGACGACCAGTGGCCTACGTCGGTCCCACATAATGCCACCCCAAAACAGCAGGGAACCTCCACCTTGCTGCACCTGCTGGACAGTGTGTCTAAGGCGTTCAGCCTAACAGGGTTGCCTCCAAACATGTCTCCGATGATTGTCTGGTTGAAGGCATATGCGACACTTATCGATGAACAGACCGTGATGCCAATCCTGAATGGTCCATTCGGCATGTTGTTGGGCCCATCTGTACCGCGCTGTATGGTGTCTTGGTAGCAAAGATGGATCTCACCATGGACGTCGGGAGTGAAGTTGCTCATCATGCAGCCTCTTGTGCACAGTTTGAGGCGTAACACGACGTTCTGTGGCTGCACGAAAAGCATTATTCAACGTGGTGGCGTTGCTATCAGGGTTCCTCTGAGCCATAATCCGTAGGTAGCGGTCATCCACTGCAGTAATAGCCCGAGGGCGCCCTGAGCGAGGCAAGTCATCTAGTTCCTGTTTCTCTGTATCTCGTCCATGTCTGAACAACATCACTTTCGTTCACTCTGAGATGCATGGACACTTTTTGAAAGGACTTCCTGGCACAAAGTAAACATGTGAGCGCGATTGAACCGCGATATTGACTGTCTAGGCATGGTTGAACTACAGACAACACGAGTCGTGTACCTCCTTCATGGTGGAATGACTGGAACTGATCGGCTGTCGCACCCCTCCCCCCC
Source organism: Schistocerca gregaria (assembly GCF_023897955.1). Lineage (NCBI taxonomy): Eukaryota > Metazoa > Arthropoda > Insecta > Orthoptera > Acrididae > Schistocerca > Schistocerca gregaria. The sequence continues at coordinate 202,749,899 of NC_064920.1, read as the reverse complement.
CCCCCCCCCCCGTCTAATAGGCGCTGCTCATGCATGGTTGTTTACATCTTTGGTCGGGTTTAATGACATCTCTGAACAGTCAAAGGGACTGTGTCTGTTATGCAATATCGACAGTCAACGTCCATCTTCAGGAGTTCTGGGAACCGGAGTGATGCAAAACTTTTTTTGCTGGATGTATTTAGGCGGACATTTTGCCCTAAAAACCGGACTACCTATTTTAAACAAAAATGTGTGTTGTTGGGTACTTTCAAACGTTTATCAATGATCAGTTACAGTCAGGTTTTGCGACACGAAATTGAAACGCGGTTAAACTAAAATAAACAGTCCTTAAACAGCCTGACAACTTGGCAATAATGATAGCAACTAAGTACTCAGTCTTCTTAATTGCTCAGTCTTTTTCGCAAGGCCATCTTATACCAAAATAAACTAAAAGTTTTGGACTAAACAGTTAATTATTGTTCGCAGACAGAGAAGCAAAAGATATTCAACAACTTTCGTCATTTCAGTTAGACCTATAACGAAATAACAATAATAAGTAGTTAACCTTTAACATTTTTCATTTATAAAGCCACTTTATCAAGAACGTTATATTTCTTGGAAATAATTTCTTGGAATTATTGACAGGAATATTTTAAATTACACAAGAACGTCATCATCTATGTGACTCCTTTGGTTTGCACTTTATTGTGTTCCTTTGTCCACTGGGCGTTTAAGAAAAAAAAACTTCCTCACGACGTTGGAACTAGGGTCTGGATATGCAAAGTAATATTCTGCCAATTTCAATAATTGCGAGTCGTCTTATTTGCATGGATTTCGCGATATTCTGCGACTGATCAAAGAATTTACTGTTGTCGAACTTTACGTTATTTCCAGACAAAATATCAGTAGTATCTACTGCACGTTCACAGGTCGGAGCATTGGCTAATGGCATCCACTGAAAGTACTTTGACTGGGTGCTAAATTTACATACACAGGATTTTAAGCAGTCTTTGGCAATTATGTACATACTATTCCTGTTTGCTCTAAATTCTTCCGCCTTGGTATCGGCTCATCGGCACATTTTACTTTGCCTCGTTTGCTCTGTCCATAGCGTGGTTGTGACTTCATATTATGTTACACTCGTTTGAGCTAGAAAGAAAAAATAGGACACAGACAACAATAACATTGGTTGGTATGTCAATATAACCTTATGGTATATGTCCTTGCACTTCTTCGACGCTCTTAGGTCATTAGCTTGAGTGGGCCATAGTTGTGAGTTCTCCGCTTTATCGCTAAAAACCCTAACAAAATCCGGACAGGCCAGACTGGTATATACAGAGGGGTCCAAAAAAAAAAAAATAGCCACTGTTTAAAAGTCCATAACTGGCAAACTAACTGACGGAGTTGTCTCATCTTTGGTAGTGTAATAGTTTGTAGTTCCGGCAATCGCCACACAGGCGTTGTATTGCGTTGTTTTGTTTTGGAAGATGACAGTCGCCAGATAGTGTTTTGTTCTTAGTTGCACCTAGTTACTGTCATGGGCTGTGCGGCTCGCCCCAGAGAAGGTTCGAGTCCTCCCTCGGGCATGAGTGTGTGTGTTTGTCCTTAGGATAATTTAGATTAAGTAGTGTGTAAGACTAGGGACTGATGACCTTAGCAGTTAAGTCCCGTAAGATTTCACACACATTTGAACACTCACACAGCTCAGTTACTCGAGTGAACATGGCTGGCGCTAGGCTTACATTCGATGAAAGGAAGTGAGTTTTGAAATGGTATTTTAAGTACGAATACATTAATGAGGTTCAATGGCAATGGCGAAATGAGTATCAAACAGAGCCACCGACACGTTTAACGATTCGTCGCATTCGAGACAAATTTGAAACCGAAGGCCTTGTTAAAGATGTACACAAACAACGATCTCGAAGACCTGTAACAGTAACAAGTCCAGCTAACTCCCGTCGTGTGTTACAACAAAAGTGTTCAAATGTGTGTGAAGTCTTATGGCACTTAACTGCTAAGGTCATCAGTCCCTAAGCATACACACTACTTAACCTAAATTATCCTAAGGACAAACACACACACACACACACACCCATCTCGAGGGTGGACTCGAACCTCCGCCGGGACCAGCAGCAGTGTTACAACAATTCACTCGCTCACCACAGAAGCCTGTGAGAGAGTGTGCCCGTGAAACTGGAGTCAGTCGCTCAAGTGTTCGGCGAATTTTGAAGACAGCGAAGTGGAAGTGCTACATCCCACGATTGATACACGCATTGAACGGGGACGATCCAGATCGTAGAATGGAGTACTGCGAGTAGTTTACTAACATGGTGCGCAACGATGAAGAGTTTGCAGAGATGATTGTGTGGTCTGATGAGGCACAGTTCAAACTCAATGGTACAGTAAATCGCCAAAATTGCATCTACTGGCCAGACGAAAATCCGAACGGCCATCTAGACAAAGCCGTGAATTTGCCAGGAGTAAATGTGTGCTGTGGGTTGTCTTACCGGAGCTTGATTGAGACATTCTTCTTTCACGGCACAGTTACTGGTGAGGTGTACCTTCAGAAGCTTTAGACATCCATTTTACCTGCCATCCGAGACTTGTATGGAGACGTAAGAGTTTACTTTCAACAAGATGGTGCCCTAGCCCACTACCAAAATCGTGTTAGGGCGAATCTCGACGAAAACCTACCAGGAAGATGGATAGGCCGTAGAGGTGCTGTGGAGTATCCACCACGTTCCCCAGACCTAACTCCTCTGGACTTTTACCTGTGGGGAACATTAAAGGACGTCGTTTATCGACAAAAGCCACGCACATTGGATGAACGTCGAGAATCCATCGTACATTCATGTGCAAATATCCAACTGAACATGTTGCAGTCAGTTGTTCGTGCTGCAGTTCGCTGGCATCGTTTGTGTGTGGATGTTAATGGTGAGTAGGGTGACCAGACGTCCGGATTAATCCGGACATGCCCTCCTTTTTAGCTCTTTGTCCGTGGTCTGGGCGCATTTTAACAGTGTCCGGCTTTTTCGCAAAGTTGAGCGTAATACAGTTAAATTTACAATTCGTCGCGTTCTATTGCTCTTTTCTTAAATACCTTAACTATTGGCACAGCCTTCGTGATAAACATGCACGAAGGCGGTGTTAGTAGGTGGCACCAGGATCATCGATGTTATCGTTGATCACCCTATAAGCGAATGCAAATATCGATTATTTAAAATTTTCGTTTCGTATCTTCGCTTTGTATTGGCTTGGCTTCCTGTAGATTACCGAGTGAGTTACGTAAAATATTTGGCTATGCCTAAACGAAAGTGCACATTTTCTGATGTCCTTTGCTGCAAATGTCCGGCTTTCAAGAAAGGGAGAAATGAATTTGAAGTGGAATGTTAAGATGTGTGGAGCTGGAATGTACGTCTCAGTGACCAATAAAGGTAAGAAATAACTCGACAGATTAACTGTCATGGTTTTATTTCATTGTTTTATAGTCATTCAATTTATTTATAATTGGAACGTTAAAGTGCAGTTTACATGTCGTCAGCTGCTGCTTGAATTATAGATGTTCGTAGCGGTGCGTCGAATGGAGGTGCATGGTCTTACGTTTTTCGCTTTGTAAATAATTCCGTCTTGTTGACATAACAAAACAATTAACGCCACACTGTCACCACAATTAATGTTTTTAATTTTTTATATTGCTCAGTTAACCATCACCTGACCATCAGTGACCACTAACTCCTAGTTTCACCGGTAATTCCCGGCTGTCACGTGACTTGTCCAAAGCTCTGCAGTTGGCCCTGTTTGATGGGCTACGTGGGGTTTCCTACGGTGGGGTTTCCTACAAGGGTGCAGCAGGTAGCGAAGCTGTCCCGAACAACCGGTTTCCTAACGAGGTGTTTGCAAACTGAGCCTCCCCCACAGCTTGCCTGCCCCAGTCGCTCACCCTCAGTGCAGGTTTTGTCACCGTTTCTCAGTGTCGTCGTCGATCAGCATCAATAATTTCGCAAAGTTAACTTGCTGAGTTTCGTCATATATGTCATATGAAACTAATTATTTGTATCTGACGGATCTCATTCACAAAAGTACGCTTTTAACAGTATTTCTAAAGTTTTAATTTTGAATCTGCTATTTATTGAATTTTTATCTCAACAAAACTGAAATTTTACTCGGTTAATTTCTTAGATAACATGGTCACTCATCCTGTGAAGCTTCCAGAATTTTTGGTGAGGAAGGTGGAATGAGGACTCAGACAGCTGGTTGCCCACTTTTCTGTCAGACACTTTTAAACACAATCATTTATTGTGCTGATTATTGTGTAGTTCATTTTATAAAGATGAAATTCCCACTAGATGAACATTGATGGAGTCATCTATATTAAGCAACGAATTTTATCATCTGTACAGACATCAAGAAGAACACTCTAGTTATCGACACTTTATATGCCGCACTTACCCGTAGGGAAATATTCTGTAATTTCTTTCAGATGAACACGCCCATTGCCGCGTAAATCCTTATCTAATTACTAACTATAAGGCCGTGCGGTTCTAGGCGCTACAGTCTGGAACCGAGCGATCGCTATGGTATTAGGTTCGAATCCTGCCTTGGGCATGGATGTGTGTGATGTCCTTAGGTTAGTTAGGTTTAAGTAGTGCTAAGTTCTAGGGGACTGATGACCTCAGAAGTTGAGTCCCATAGTGCTCAGAGCCATTTCAACAATTTTTTTTAGTACATTAGAACAACAGAAATCATTTAATGATTGCTGTCGTATAAGGGGCAACATAGCTATTAAATAATAGTAACGAGATTACGAGAGCAGTCACTTTCGGTGATACGTAAAATAACGTTAAACTTTGTAAATTATCAGGACACAAAATGAAGTTGATAACCACTGTGGGACTTCCTTCCGTTTGCGTTTGAAACTCTCGGAGGAGGAGGGTGGGTGGGGGCAGCAAGGGGAGCCGCGATTTGTTTTGCCGGCCCTGGCCTCTGACAGGTTTAGTGTGCCATTGCTCGTACGAAACCACACGGTAGGAAACCCCACGGCCCACGACACCGTTTGATGTGTCCCCTTTTTTCTTTCTTTGTCCTCCTTTTTGAAGCTGTTTGTCCTCCTTTTTAAACAGTTCTATCTGGTCACCCAAATGGTGACCATTTCGAACACCTACAGTGATACCATTAAGGTAGACTTCAAGCTACACTTTCACCATAAATGAGACAACTCCGCCAATTAGTTTGCAAGTTACGGACATTTAAACGGTGGATACGTTTTTTTGGTCCCCTCTGTGTTTGGCTGGACACGGCCGTAAAAATGTCCGGCTAAAGTCGTTCGCCTGGCAACCCTACTTGCGTTGCCATTCTGAGCTCCTGGCCTACCACACAGTCGAGACGAAACGCACCTTTTTTTTACGCTGCCCTTGTCGGTCAGAGTCACTTCTGAGAAACGAGACGGAAGGGACCACGTGCCAGAGTGGGTGTGCGGCGTCCAGACGAGTGGAACGGCCGCCTACCCCCACCCCGCCGCCCCAGACGATCACGTGACGGGCATTCCGGCTGGGCCGCCTCGCGTGCGCGCCTGCGCTGGGCGCCCATTCCGCCAGCGGACAGCCAGCAGCACGCACCAGCGAGCCACCGGGCTTGGGACTAATCGGAGCGGTTTCAAGTCCTCGACAGTCGCGACCGTGAGGAATGTAGTCGCCGGTACCACGACAGCGCAGCGCCTGTACACTACGACCTCGATGACAAGGTGAGCCTAGGCTGCTGGCCGCCCGATCCGATTTGATCACGCCTGCTCTGCTCCCAAACTCTTAGCTCTGCCCGTTGCCGGTCCCTCAGAGTACAAGCACGGGAAAAAAGTATCCGGCCAGACATCCCAAGACACTGTCTCCAGCTATACGCCGTAAACCGTGTGGCAGAGGGTACTTCATTAATTACTATCTGAGGGTTCAAGCATAGAGCACGGCAAGAAGACTGCATTTATTACTGTATGCCTGCTGTATACCTAACTGTTTGATCTCGTAGGGAGCTGAAGAATTTTTGTGGTTCCTGCCCTTTAAGTCGTTTCTTGAAAATTTCTAAGCGAATCATCACGCGATATACTGAGAGAAACAATCATATACAACCGCTCGCTCACCGGTAGATCTGTACCTAGAGATTGGAAAATTGCGCAGGTCGCACCAGTGTTTAAGAAGGGTAGTAGGAGTAATCCATCGAACTACAGACCTATATCATTGACGTCGTTTTGCAGTAGGGTTTTGGAGCATATACTGTATTCAATCATTATGAATCACCTCGAAGGGAACGATCTATTGATACGTAATCAGGATGGTTCCAGAAAGCATCGTTCTTGTGCAACGCACGAAGTAATGGCCGCTATAAACAGGGGATCTCAAGTTGATTCCGTATTTCTAGATTTCCGGAAAGCTTTTGACACCGTTCCTCACAATCGACTTCTAATCAAGCTGTGGGCCTATGGGGTATCGTCTCAGTTGTGCGAGTGTATTCGTGATTTCCTGTCAGGAACGTCGCAGTTCGTAGTAATAGACGGCAAATCATCGAGTAAAACTGAAGCGATATCAGGTGTTCCCCAGGGAAGCATCCTGGGACTTCTGCTGTTCCTGATCTATATAAATGACCTGGATGACAATCTGAGCAGTTCTCTTAGGTTGTTCGCAGATGATGCTGTAATTTACCGTCTAGTAAGGTCATCCGAAGACCAGTATCAGTTGCAAAGAGATTTAGAAAAGATTGCTGTATGGTGTGGTAGGTGGCAGTTAACGCTAAATAACGAAAAGTGTGAGGTGATCCACATGAGTTCCAAAAGAAATCCGTTGGAATTCGATTACTCGATAAATAGTACAATTCTCAAGGCTGTCAATTCAACTAAGTACCTGTGTGTTAAAATTACGAACTACTTGAGTTGGAAAGACCACATAGATAATATTGTGAGGAAGGCGAGCCAAGTTTCATTGGCAGGACACTTAGAAGATGCAACAAGTCCACTAAAGAGACAGCTTACACTACACTCGTTCATCCTCTGTTAGAATATTGCTGCGCGGTGTGGGATCCTTACCAGGAGGGATTGACGGAGGACATCGAAAGGGTGCAAAAAGGGCATCTCGTTTTGTATTATCACGTATTAGGGGAGAGGGTGTGGCAGATATGATACGCGAGTTGGGATGGAAGCCATTAAAGAAAAGACGTTTTTCGTCGTGGCGACATCTATTTACGAAATTACAGTCACCAAGTTTCTCTTCCGAATGCGAAAATATTTTGTTGAGCCCAACCTAAATAGGTAGGAATGATCATCAAAATAAAATAAGAGAAATCAGAGCTCGAACAGAAAGGTTTAGGTGTTCGGGTGTGGAATGGTAGAGAGATATTATGATTGTGGTTCGATGAACCCTCTGCCAAGCACTTAAATGTGAATTGCAGAGTAGTTATGTAGATGTAAGATTTGTCGACATTACTGTTGCGCTCTCTCGCCAGTCAAGCGAGCATTTGGCCATTTAGTACTCCGTTCTTTGTATACTGTCCATGTTACCCGTAAAGTCGGCTTGATATGGGTCCCACGGGATGGTCAAGAGCTTTGTATGCAACCTCATTTGTAGCATACAAACTGCTGCTTTTCATTCTACCAATGAATAGTAACCGACCATTTGGTTTACCTACGTAGAAATGAGATTGTATGGCTCCAAGCACTATGGTACTTAACATCTGAGCTCATCAGTCCCCTAGACTTAGAACTACTTAAACCTAGCTAACCTAATTATCTGACACACATCCATGCCCGAGGTAGGATTCGAACCTGCGACCGCAGCAACAGCGCGGTTCCGGACTTAAGCTTCTAGAACCGCTCGGCCACAGCGGCCGGCTGAGATTGTATGGTCACTCCATTTCATGCCTCCACAAACTGTTGCTCCCAAATATTTGCGTGGCACTCCCGATTCTAGTTGTGACTCAATCTTGTACTTAAAGGACACCATGGTTCTACTTTTCGTGAAGTCCATAACGTATTTTTCCTGCACTGAGAACAAGTTTCTGGCCTTGACATCAGTGTGACAGTTTGTCGAGATGCAACTGGATGTTACTCTAGTTCTTACTGGATAGAATTTCGTCACTGATAACTGCATCATCTGGGACAACCCGATATTACAGCTAATAATAAACAATAAGTTATTAGTGTGCAGCATGAACAGTAAAGGTACCGTCTCATTCGCCACCAGGCGCTCCTTAGCTGTTTATAGACGTTTCTGCTTTCTTGTCAGCGGACCACTAAAGGAGATTAGATTGCTTCGAGTCCCTTTTGACACTGCTGAACCGTTATTCTTACCAGAAAGTTTGGTAGTAACTTCCCCAAACTGAAATTATATAAAGCTCAAATGGTTCAAATGGCTCTGAGCACAATGGGACCTAACTGCTGTGGTCATCAGTCCCCTAGAACTTAGAACTACTTAAACCTAACTAACCTAAGGACATCACACACATCCATGCCCGAGGCAGGATTCGAACCTGCGACCGTAGCAGTCGCACGGTTCCGGACTGCACGCCTAGAACCGCGAAGCCACCGCGGCCGGCTATAAAGCTCAAAATTACTTTTATTCACCCATACCTTGAAATCATTGTTAAGCGCATGACTAGAGTAAATTTTGTTGTGCATTGTATTATTGTAACATCTCATAAAATACCAGTGACGAATGACGTAATTTCGCTAGAAGTACTCCTCATGTAGTCTACGGCTCACAAACTTCACACGATGGATGTGTACGGAGTTATGTGCTACTCCTAGGTTTTCCTTTAGAATTGAACGCTGGTGAGAAGCGTCTGTCTGGTCAACACGTATCATTCTAGTGCCCGTCAGTAGATTTATTAGTTTCATTTTTTTTCTTTTACACTGCACCGAATGGGAAATATGTCGCATTCGCGCAAGCTGTTTTTTTAAATTCTGGATTTATCCACCAGTGCTTCAACTAGACACATTCTGAATAAGGACAGACTGGGACTAGACGCTCCGTCGAAAACATAGTCAATGGAGAGCGACTGCAGCCTTGGAATGGGCAAGGACTCAAGGGGATCGGTTGTGTACTTTTTAGAGGCATCTGTCCCGCATTTTTATTAAGCTGTTTAGGAAAACCACAGATGAATCTTAACTGGGATGGCAGGACGTGGGTTCGATCCTGACTGGGTGGCCAATGTCTTCATCACGTCGCTCACTCAGTACCCTGGAACAGTGGCTGCTGTAGGGCGTTTTGTGCGCTTCAGATGCCCATCTCAACCCTTTCCAGATTCTTTAGCACTCACAAAAAAGCTGACTGCAGCGTTTCTTATGATTTCGTAATATGTGCCAACTATGCAATACTGACACGTCCACATAATACTGCTGAGGCTATGATAACATTTTCTTTTTTTTTCATACTAGTGTCTAGGTTTTGAAGACAAGTACTTGTCCGGACATACTGTGCCAAATGCGGAAGGAAATACATAGCTAAAATCTGCCTAGCGTTATCAGTTGTTTCCCAGCCACGTGATGTCCCCAATGCAAAATACAACGAAACACGTTTCCTGTACCGATATGTGTACTTATCTGGAACAGTGGAAGGTCAGTAACTTATGGTGAAGCATTGTTCGCCAAGTGCGAATATATTCTTTTTTTCTGTCTTCTGACTGTTTTTGTCGGTCCCGCCACACTTCTCTTTGCTGTGTGCATCGCTTCATCTCAGAGCAGCACTTTCAGCATCTACAATCATTTCTTCTATATGTCACAATCTCTGTCTTCCCATACAATTTTTGCCCACTACGACGGCCTCTATTACAATGGTTTTTCTTCGTCCTATCATTTTGTCCGTTCCTCTCGTTAGTGTTCCCCATATAATCTTTCGTCACCGGTTCTGCAGAGAATGTCATCTGTAATCTTATCAGTTCACTTAATTTTTATGAGTCCCACAACGAACCATCTCATAAGCTTCTATTCCATTATTTTTCGTTTTGCCACACTCATTCCCATACAATGCTACGCTCTAAACGTTCATTATCATAAATATTTTCCTCCTATTAAGACATGTGTTTGATACTAGCTCACTTCTTTTGACAATGTCCGTGCTAGTCTGCTTCTGATGTAATCCTTGTTTAACCCTTCATCCGTTATTTTGCTTCCAAGGTGACGGAATTCGTTGACTTTGGCTACGGCCTAATCCCCAATATTGATGTTAAGTTTGTCGAAAATCACTTTTTGTTGCCTTCTAGTCAACTGATCCTCCAATGCTTCCTCAGTTTAGCTGCGAATAGTAATGTTATAAGAAAATCTTGTCATTGGTATGCCTTGGCCCTGCATTTTAATCCAGTTTCTGAATCGTCTGTTCATTTTCCTCGCTTTCACTTCAGTGTACAGGTTGAGCAGCAAAGAAAGACTCCATCGCTGCACCCCTTTGGCATCTGAACTCTTCTCTGGTGATTTTCAGTTAATGTTGTTTACTTTTTCCTGTCGGAGATGATGTAAATTACCTGTACCTATTTGTCTACTGAGGGAAATACATGGCTGAAGTCCATCTCGCGTTATCCAGTGTTTACCACGCCTCGACCTGTTCCTTCAGCGTGATGGAAGGAGACACTTTTTCCTGTGCTGTTTGTTCTTATCTGAAAGAGAGGGATGTCAATAATTTAACTAAAATGTTAACTGAAGGTCTATCCATGTGCTTCTTACAAGGTAATAGTTACAGAATTTACGAAATTAGTAGTATGATTCCATAACAGTAGTAGAATTCTCTATACGCGTGCACTATGGTGTGTATGTCCATTCACTTTGGAGTCACTCCAAAAGCCGAAGGCTTTATTCGTTTCGGTTGTTCTCCGTCCTGCTGTAATGGCATGTGTCCTCGTACTGCACGAATCGGCTCATTCCTACATCTACATGGTTACTCTGCAATTCACACTTAAGTGCCTGGCAGAGGGTTCGTCGAACCGCTTTCATACTACATCTCTACCATTCCACTCTCGAATGGCGCGTGGGAAAAAGGAACACCTAAAGCTTTCCGTTCGAGCTCTGATTTCTCTTATTTTAGTATGATGATCATTTCTCCCTACATAGGTGGGTGTCAACAAAATATTTTCGCATTCGGAAGAGAAAGTTGGTGATCGAAATTTCGTAAATTCATCTCGCCGCAAAGAAGACCGCCTTTGTTTCAGTGACTGCCACCCCAACTCGCGTATCATATCACTGACACTCACACCCCTATTGCGTGATAACACGAAACGAGCTTGCCTTTCTTTGCTCTTTTTCGATGTCCTCCGTCAATCCTACCTGGTAAGGATCCCATACTGCCCAGCAATATTCCAGCAGAGGACGGACAAGTGTAATGTAGGCTGTCTCTTTAGTGGTTTTTGTCGCGTCTTCTAAGTGTTCTGCCAACAAAGCGCAGTCTTTTTTTCGCCTTCCTCACAATATTATCTATGTGGTGTTTTCAATTTAAGTTGCTCGTAATTCCTAGGTATTTAGTCGAATTGACAGCCCTTAGATTTGTGCGATTTATCGTATACGCAAAATTTATCGGAATTCTTTTAGTACCCATGTGGATGACTTCGCACTTTTCTTTGTTTAGTGCCAATTGCCACTTTTCGCACCATACAGAAATTCTCTGTAGATCATTTTGTAATTGGAATTGATCGCCTGATGATTTTACTAGACGGTAAATTACAGCGTCATCTGCAAACAATGTAAGGGGGCTGCTCAGATTATCACTTAGATCATTTATGTAAATCAGAAACAGCAGAGGGCCTATGACACGGAACGCCAGATATCACTTCTGTCCTACTCGATGATTTACCGTCTATCTCTGAGAGGAAATCACGAATCCAGTCACACAACTGAGACGATACTCCATATGCACCCAATTCGATTAATAGTCGCTTGTGAGGAACGGTATCAAAAGCCTGGAAATCTAGGAATATGGAATCGATTTGAGATCCCTTAGGCCACAGCACTCATTACTTCATGGGAATAAAGAGCTAGCTGTGTTGCACAAGAACGATATTTTCTGACCCGTGTTGGTTATGTATAAGTAAGTCATTCTCTACAAGTTGATTCATAATGTTGGAGTACATTATATGCTCCATAATCCTACTGCAAATTGAGGTCAGTGATATGGGTCTGTAATTCAATGGGTTACTCCTGTTTCCTTTCTTGAATACTGGTGTGACCTGTGCTACTTTCCAGTCTTTAGGAGCAGACCTTTCGTCAAGCGAGCGGTTGTATATGATTGCTAAGAAAGGCGCTATTGTGTCCTGGTTTAAAGAGTCTTCCAAGCGATGATTACACAATTAAAACACAACTTGCTCGCAGAATCTACATTTCCCATTGCCCGATTAAATGGAACATTGCCAACTTCTTGTAAGAGTGTACAGAAATTCATAAACTCTGTTGGGACTGACGGATGATATCGAAAAAGTACAAAGAAGGGCAGTTCGAATTGTATTATCGCGTAATAGGGGAGATAGTGTCACAGACATGATACGTGAATTGGAGTGGCAATCATTAAAACAAAGGCGCTTTTCGGTGCGACGCGATCTTTTCATGAAATTTCAATCACCAGTTTTCTCCTCCGATTGCGAAAACATTGTTGTTGCCACCCACCTACATAGGGAGAAATCAGGGCTCGCACAGAAAAATTTAAGTGCTCTTTTTTCCCGCGTGCCGTTCGAGAGTGGCACGGTAGAGAGATAGCGTGAAGGTGGTTCATTGAACCCTCTGCCAGGCACTTTATTGTGAATTGCGAAGTAATCACGTAGATGTAGATGTTTGTCGTCCACAGTACGGTCGGGCGCTTTGTAGCCTATAGCGTCGAATTGCTTTTGTGATCGATTTGTCGCACCTTTCTTCTCGCGACATTCATACGATATCGATAATGTCTTCTTCGTCTTGGCGTGTATAAAGAGCCGTAAGTTTCAGAAGATGTAGAAATTTTCTTAAACCGATCCTAATTAAATGTTAGATGAGCTACGGTTATGTACAAAGTTCACTTCACACCGTTGGCTTGGTATACCAATGAGCTATCTGTATCAAAGGCTGTATTTCTGTATAACGGTTCCTGTCCTACTAATTATTGTTCGTTCTTCGCCTACTGCCGGCCGCGGTGGCCGAGCGGTTCAGACGCTCAGTCCGGAACCGCGCGACTGCTACGGTCACAGGTTCGAATCCTGCCTCGGGCACGGATGTGTGTGATGTCCTTAGGTTAGTTAGGTTTAAGTAGTTCTAAGTTCTAGGGGACTGATGACCACAGATGTTAAGTCCCATACTGCCGTCTTTAAGTTTAAGGGGGGTAGGACGTCAAACGGGCCGACTTGGAGTAGGAGAGGCATCACAGGACATTTTAATTTCCACTGTCTATACTTTTACAAATAAAATCATAAAACTTTGTCAGCATCACCAGGGAGGATTCAGGATTCACGCTCATTGCAGTGGAAGATCGAAAACATAACAAAACATTTTTTTTTTTACGTGTGAAATTTCATCATTCTTTTACTTACTAATGGCTACATTTGTTCCTATAGGTACACCTTTCTTCATAAGTTAGAGAGATTCTTCGATGAATTTTGCACAGCATACAAACCATACTTACAGGTCTATGAAACTCTAGAATTTATTTAATTTATGAAAAAACGAATGAGCTGTTATATTTTAAACTTCATGTTTAGAAAAAACACAAATTTTCTAGTTAATTACCTCAATTTTTACCACAATTTTTAATAGATTTGTAAAATTCTAGAGTTTCATACGCCTTTGAGTATGGCTTGTATGCTGTGCGAAACTCATCGAAGAATCTCTCTTACTTATGAAGAAAAGTGTACCTATAGCAACAAATACTGCCATTAGTAAGTGAAAAAATGATGAAATTTCACATGTAAAAAAAATTATTTTGTTACGTTTTCGAACTTCCACTGCTGTGAGTGTAAATTCTGAATCCTTCCTGGTGATGCTGACAAAGTTTTATGAATTTATTTGTAAAAGTATAGACAGTGGAAATTAAAATGTCCTGTGATGCCTCTCCTGCTCCAAGTCGGCCCGTTTGACGTCCTACCCCCCCTTAAGCAGGAATGGGGAAGTTTAAGCAGGGACGTTCGTAAACAGACCATACACGTTTCGAGTGTATAATTTGGATCCCTTTGACGCACATTCCAAAGCATAACAAGAAGCCGGCGCTGGCGTTTTCCGTTTGTTCCAATTGTGTGCTGACGCAGATTCGAGCCAGTTATTGCGCGAAGCGTGTGTGGCATTGCGCGCGCCGGCCGCGACAGCAGCGTTGATGCGGGTTCCACGTGAGGCAATTTCCGGGGCCCTGGCTGTGGTACACGTGCCCGCCATTTGGCTGCCTGGAGGCGCTCAGCTGTGGCGCAAGGCGCGAGTTCACGCAGCTCGCGGTGCCCGGCACACAACGCGTTGCCAAGGCAACAGCTGCTGCAGGTTGCGACGCGCCACCTGTTGCATGCGTGGGGGCGGTCAGCAAACCCGACCTACCTGTCACCGAAGGAAGCCACTTGCGCTGCCCCGTGTAGCGCACGCGGGGACCTCCTGCCCCAGCTCTCTTCTGTACTGAACTACGGCAGACAAAAGGACACTGCTACCCATACTGCCGTTCTGTCAGTTCTCCACGTCGACGTGTTTGATTCCTAACAAGCAACGTTTTACACGAGCGGCATTTTGGTCGAAATAAGGGTGTTCCGGTTTTTAGGCGCTTCAGTCCGGAACCGCGCGACTGCTACGGTCGCAGGTTGTGTGTGATGTCCTTAGGTAGTTAGGTTTAAGTAGTTCTAACAAGGGAACCTCCCCATCGCACCCTCCCCCCCCCCCCCCCCCTCAGATTTAGTTATAAGTTTGCACAGTGGATAGACCTTGAAAAACTGAACACAGACCAATCGAGAAAACAGGAAGAAGTTGTGTGAAACTATGAAAAAAAACAAGCGAAATATACAAACTGAGTAGTCCATGTGCAACATCAAGGACATAACTAGCGCCGTGGTCCTGTGGGTAGCGTGAGCAGCTGCGAAACGAGAGGTCCTTGGTTCAAGTCTTCCCTCGAGTGAAAAGTTTTATTTTTTATTTTCAGACAATTATTATCTGTCCGTCCGTCCGCCCGATGCGAGATAACTGCGCCGTAGTATGGGGACGCTACACCTAAACAAAAATCGAAACACACGACGTCAGTCGACTACAGCTCACGGCAGAGAGAGTATTCCTGCTAACGAGGCTCCCTGGCTGGCAGTTGACTGTTCGATACTTTGGACGAGAGTGCATTAAATACGTGAGATGTATTCCGGGGGCAATATGAATCCAGCAAATATAGCTCGCGAGTTCAATAACAAGGTCAATGAATATTTTCCGAACTGTAAGGAATCAGAAAGTTCCTTAAGGGATCGAACGATTGTCGAACATTTGTATGATTATTTACTACATTTGTTGATGAACAGTACGTGTGGTGATGACGATACCTTGCTGATTGCTGCGGGGACCAGATGATGAGACTGTTGAAGATCCGTACGAAGAACACGCAGAGGAAATACTACGACTTCAATGTGATGGTATTTCTTTGGGGGTTCTAGGCGCGCAGTCCGGAACCGTGAGACTGCTACGGTCGCAGGTTCGAATCCTGCCTCGGGCATGGATGTGTGTGATGTCCTTAGGTTAGTTAGGTTTAAGTAGTTCTAAGTTCTAGGGGACTAATGACCACAGCAGTTGAGTCCCATAGTGCTCAGAGCCATTTGAACCATTTCTTTGGGTTACATGAAGGAAATGCTCCAATACAGGTTACTGTCCAAACCAATTAAAAGACGCAAACATAGATTATGGAGTGAAGTAACAAATAAATTTAAGAAATTTAAAGAATGGAGGAAACAAGCACAATTAAATATTGCAAAGAAGTCGTGGAACGAGGTGGAACTCGAAGACTGTTTTGCGGCGCGGTCGCAAAACACAGACACTAAACTTATTACAGTTAACAGAGACGTCAATGAACGAACGGACAGATCATAACTTTGCGAAAGTAAAGAAAGTAAACGTTCCACTCGAGGGAATACTTGAGCCAAGGACCTCTCGGTTCGCAGCTGCACACGGGACCACGCCGCTTTTTATAAAAATCTCATTTTGCTCGCTTTTGTTCGTTACATCTGCTCGGGGCGGACGTCGTAAGACAACGGTTTAAGTTCGTTGTTGATCGATTACCTCAGTTTTTTATTACAGAGGGCAGCCAGCCCTCTGACCGAAAACGCTGAGCTACCGTGCTGTATATTTTGCTTTCTTTATTTTTTTCATAGTTCCACACAACTACTTCCTGTTTTCTCGATTGATCTGTGTTTAGTTTTTCAAGGCCTATCCACTGTGCCAACTTATAACTAAATCTGAGGGGGTGCGATGGGGAGGTTCCCTTGTAAGTCTAGGGGACTGATGACCTCAGATGTTAAGTCCCATAGTGCTCAGAGCCATTTCAACCATTTTTAAGGGTGTTCCACTCATCCTATGGCAGCACGCACCTTGTAGCAGTTGGCGACCAACGAGCCCTCCGTTGCTTGGTGAATCAGATGCCGTGTCGCCCGTCTGCTACCGCAGTACTAAATTTAAAATACTTCCAAATAAATTTTGTACTCACCCATGTCATGCATGGAGATGCTCTAACTGCCAGGCATTGTTTTCCACGCGTTTCTGACACCTAAAGAAGAAATTATTCATCACGCGTTATAATTATCTTTGAGAAATTGAATTAATGGTTCTGTCATCGTTAATTGCGTGCAGCCAAACGTTGGCTGCATGAGTCCTTGCCGAATCCTGTTGAAAAAACGAAGCAAGAAAAAAGTAGAATATTCCCGACTTTTCTCAAAAAACGTATGTGACTCAGGCGGTATCCCCGTAAGGCTGACTATGCTACAAATATAACACCATTGTTATCCTCCATCTATCAGAGATCATTGGAACAGCGGAAAGTTCCACGGGACTGGAAGAAGGTCCAGGCCATAGCAATCTATAAAAGGGGTAGAAAATAGGATGCACATAATTACCGGCCAATTTCACTGACATCGATTTGTTGTAGAATCATGGAACATATTTTGTGTTCAGACATAATGACCTTTCTAGACTAAGAGGCTCATCTGCAGAAACCAGCACGGTTTAAGGAAACAGTGCTCTTGCGAGCCACAGCTGGCGCTCTTTGTGCATGATATACGACAGGCTCTAGATACCGGCTCCCAGGTTGATGCCATATTCCTCGACTTTCGAAAGGTATTCGACTTTGTTCCGTACTGTCGCTTGCTCCAAAAAGTGCGCGCTTACGGTCTATCCGATGACATATGCGGTTGGATAGAAAGTTTTCTAACAGACAGAGCGGTATGTCGTCCTGAGTGGGGACACTTCAACAGAAACTAGCGTAACTTCAGGTGTGCCACAGGGCAGCGTAATAGGTCCTTTGATTTTTACGGTTTACTCGTACATAAATGATCTGGTTGATGGTACTGACAGCGGCATTAGACTGTTTGCCGATGATGCTGTAGTCTACAGAAAAGTAGTAACACACGAAAGTTCTGAACATATCAATGAGGATTTGCAGAAAATAAATGCGTGATTGCAGAAAATAAATGCGTGGTGTAATGACTGGCAGTTATCTCTCAATATTAGTAAGTGTAAACTACTGTGTATAACAAAGCAAAATCCCCATTAATGTACGAGTACAAGATAAATGCCCAGTCTTTGGAAGCGGTAACATCCGTCAAGTATCTGGGTGTGACTGTTCGAAATGATCTCAAATGGAATGATCATATTACACAAGTAACGGGTAAGGCGAACTCTAGATTGCGGTGTGTTGGTAGAATTCTGAAGCCATGCAGTCATTCAACAAAGGAAATTGCTTACAATACTTTAGTTCCTCCAGCCTTAGAGTATTGTTCGTCTGTATGGGACCCATACCATTTGAGACTGATTCAAGAGATTGAGAGGTCCAAAGGAGAGCGGCGATATTCGTGACTGGTACATTTAGCCATCGCGAGAGCGTTACAAAGCTCATAGAAAGTTTGAAGTGGGACACACTTGCAGATAGACGACGCGCTAAATGGAAGGGGCTGCTCACTAAATCCCAAAATCCGATCTTCGCCGAGGATGTAGAGCATATATTATTATCACCAACTTTCAAATCGCGCAATGATCACCATTCAAAGATAAGTGAAATTAGAGCTGTTACTGAGGCGTTCAGACAGTCTTTTTCCCTCGCGCGATCCGCGAGTGGAACAGAGGGGGAGCGGGGAATATGACTTTGGAGGGAATAGTGCACTTCGCCACACACGGCCACATCTACCGCGTTTTAAGCATTTTGCCCATCGGGTGCATTTTATAAACTTGGACGAGTTCCAGCAGCTGCATTCAATAGATGCTGTCGAAAAAGTGTCTTTTGACACACGAATCGTGGATGTATCGTATAGGGAAGTTTTGGATCACTGATGTGAATATTAAAACTGTCAACTGGGGATACTTAGTGCTTCCCGTGCGAAACAGGGGTGCGTAGGTAATTGAAGACAAACCTGAAACACTTTCTCCTAAAAACTTAACACACGTGACCATTTCTCTCGTTCAAACAATGAAGCAAATAGCGTCATCTTCCTACTGTCACTGCTGCCTCTCTTTTCGTTTCTCAGTCACTCGCGTCCCTCTCTTCATTACTTGTCACATTCCTCTTTCTCCCTCCGTGTCCTACCCGTTCCCCACGTCCATTGCTGCCGTTATTTATAGCTTAAATCTACCACCTTGCAATTTATCTTCATTACTCTACTGTTCACAAACGTATAGTAAGTAACGGTATTTCTTTTCTGCGATGTAGTATTACTGTTTCCACTATTTGTAACATACTTAACCGTGTTTTTAACCCTTAAATTCCATATTAGATATAAGAATCGCAGTGAACGTAACGTAAAGTATGAAGTATGCCTCGTTAGATGAAAGAGGGAGCCTAAATGTTTTAATTTTACTATGGCAAAGAAATCAATAAGGTTTTGGACATATCCGTACCTGTAAACCACGAAAAAATGGTGCACCAGATAGATACTGTGTATACTGGCTGTCTCTTCGATTAAAAAAAAAAAAAGATTCAGGCTAGATAGACGCCTCTGGTAAATATCAGAAGAGACGAAGTTTACGGGCGAATGGGGAGAAGGAAGTGTTGTCATTAGGACGCATAATTTTCTGGATGATGCTGTCTCTTGAGCTAAAGATGTTTGTAGGGACGAAATTATGTTAGAACGCAAATAGAATTTTTTCTTGATGGTCACATAGAATGTGAACTACGTCACATTTATAGTAACGCATCTCATATACTTTGTTATGTAAACGCGTGATGATGAGCAAAACAGGCTTGAAACGTGTTTGAGCGTGTTAAACACAAAAGAAATAAATGTGACTGGCAGCAGAAAAATGCAGATAATTATTCTACACAGTCATTATTCGTAAAGTTTGCCAATATGACCATAGTTAATAATGATCAAAAGTAATTGGAGACTAGTATGTTATGCAGAAGTGACCACTAGATGTCACGGGAGGCGAGCCCACCAGTATAAAATGATGAGGGGCTTAGTATGTAGAGAAGCAATAACAGCGAGAGAGCTCTGTGACTTCGAATGCGGATGTTACGTGAGGAACAAATGCACCAGGGACATTCCAAGCCTTCTGAAGCTCCCCAAGTTGATTATTGATTATGTGATTATGTGGTGGAAGCGTGGAGGAACAACCACATCTACACAAAGGCCAGGCACACCTCATGTACCGACGGGGAGGGACCGTGGAGCATTGCGGGAGACTGCTTGTAAAAACCGCATGAAATGAGCGGAAGAAATCCCCTCATCTGTTCAGGTCCACCCTCCCCCCCCCCTCCCCCCCCCCACAATCTGCCCTTGGCTTTAGTGTGTCTCTTCGTGCCAACTTTTCAGTGCAGTATTTCAAGTGAGTTAAGTGTTGTGCGTCTTTTCCGAAGTGTTGCGAACGAAAATCATACTGTCGCGGGGTGTGATTTTTATATCTCTTGCGAACAGAAACCAGACTGTCGCGGTGTTTTTTTAGTTGTCTGTCTACTATGTTACGTTTCTGTTTCCTGTAGCCGGCCGCGGTGGTCTAGCTCAGTCCGGAGCCGCGCGACTGCTACGGTCGCAGGTTCGAATCCTGCCTTGGGCATGGATGTGTGTGATGTCCTTAGGTTAGTTAGGTTTAAGTAGTTCTAAGTTCTAGGGGACTCATGACCACAGATGTTAAGTCCCATAGTGCTCAGAGCCATTTTGCTTCCTGTATATTTTATTAGCATCGCCAACCCTTTGTTTTATGTTTTAACTTCCACAATTTTATGCCATTTTACAATTTAAGTCACCGTTTTTATTGCCTGCTTCTATTGGTTATTATCTTCTTCTTATGTTTTTAAAAATTCTGCAGGCTGAAGAGTGCCGTACTAAGGTGCTGCCAGCCGGCCCCCTACGGGGGGAATCGAAACTCACTAAAGGAAAAAAAAGCGACAGGAGAAATCACTCATTACTTTTAAAGTGCTACTAGCATTTCAGCTAAAATAATTACTTAGCGCAGGGATATGAAAAGAAGGGTTAGAGTGGTAGAGCAGGTCCTCATAACTCACACATTTCTGTAGCCAATACTAAGCGTCACTGGACAGTTGATGACTGGAAACGAGTGGAGTAATGAGTCACGCTATACCCTGTCGTAATCCGATGGATTGCTAGGTATGACACAAATAGTGGGAATAATAACAATATAATGGAGAAAAGAAATACAGCTACTATTTGTTTGTGAGAAGTAGAATAATAGAGCAATGAACATGAGGGAAGAGGTAGGAGAGGGAGGGACAGACGTATTGTCATATATAGTGTTAACAGTGGAGCGAGGAGGTGGTGTAGCGGTGTGGTGGTTAGAGTGTGGTCTCCTTATTGTGCTTAAGAAAATAGTAAATGTGGAAGCATATCAACTCATTCTACAGCATTCTTCTGCGTACAGTAGAGGAACATTTAGGAGACGATGGTAGTTTGTACGAGCATGACAGTCCACCCAGTCAGAAAGCAGCGTCAGCAGGCAACGGTTTGGGGATAATAACGTTCCTCAAACGGCTCAAATGGCTCTGAGCATTATGGGACTTAACATCTGAGGTCACCAGTCCCCTAGAATTTAGAACTACTTAAACCTAACTAACCTTGGAACAACACATACATCTATGCCCGAAGCAGGATTCGAACCTGCGGCCGTAGCAGCAGCGCGGTTCCGGACTGAAGCGCCTAGAACCGCTCGCCCGCCGCGGCCGGCTAACATTCCTCAAATGGAGTGGCCTGTCCACAGTCCCAGTCTGAATCCAGCGGAAAACCTCTGGGATGGTTTCGACTTCGCTCCAGGTCACACTACCTTCTCTGGCTTCGGCTCATGAATCGGCTACCATCCCTCCACACACACTCAGACACCTCACCGAAATTGTCTCCAGCAGAGCTGAGGCTGGTACAAAGGGGAAGGATGGACACACAGCTTATTAATGTCCTCAATAGGTGTCTGGGTACGTTTGATCAGGTAATTTATTCACACGACCATGATATAACGCTTCGTACAACGGAATTAATATCGTTCTGTGATAGGTAGGCTAAACTGGCGAAACTACAGCAGGCGTGCAGAATCCCAGATCACAGTCTCTTCCTGTCATAACGTCAGATGCATCATTTTCAGGTAGTCACTGGCATTCCTGACAAGCTGTAGCTCTCTCAGCCATACATCCCCAAAATGTGTCAGTCTTGTTGCCTTGACGTCACTCCACACGCTTGCCGCATCAGCTTATCGTAGCCCGATAAGTGTGGTTCTTACTTCCTCAACGGGCAGCTGCTGCAGTGTGTGTCGGTGGGAGCTTCAGTGCAAAGTGATTGCGCAGTTCTGCTCTGTTGACAGCCGTGACTGTCGCTTTATAAAAGGAGTGCCTTCCTCGCTGCCTCCAGCAGTGTAGTGGCAGAAACAGCGAGAATGCCCGGCGAGCAGAGTCCGCGCAGAGTGCATAGCAGTTGATGCACAGTCCGCAGTGCTCTTGTGGGGAGAGCAGTGGGTGGAGGTGGGAGTCGCAGGCAGGCAGGCACGAGTGCTGGAGGGGAAGGGCCGTTCCAAAATGAAGTCTGCAGTCATATTATTTGTAGATATTAAGCAGAGCCGCTCCAGGTTCACGCTTCCGTGGTGACCTTTAAAAAAAAAAGTGACACCCCTGCTTTGGCAAGTGTACAAAAAGATTTTCACTAAAAGCGCAACAAAAGCGGCGACTTCTTGTCACCTGGCTTGTTAACCATTTGTAGCTTTCATGAGCAGCGAAATTTAGTGAAATCTACACATTTCTGTTGTTGCCATTTTGAAACACAGCGCCGGCCGGTGTGGCCGCGCGGTTCTAGGCGCTACAGTCTGGAACCGCGTGGCCGCTACGGTCGCAGGTTCGAATCCTGCCTCGGGCGTGGATGTGTGTGATGTCCTTAGGTTAGTTAGGTTTAAGTAGTTCTAAGTCTAGGGGACTGATGACCTCATAAGTTAAGTCCCATAGTGCTCAGAGCCATTTGAACCTGACTAACGTGTTGTGAACACATGAACTGCGAAAGAATTCTGAAAGAGTGGTTTATTAAAGTTTATTAAATGAGGAGCAGAGGAAAAGTGGGGTCAATAGCTTATGAAAAAAGACCTCCTTAGCACTAGTGTAATGTCTGCACTTATGTTGTTCCAAAACACATCGCCTTTCTCGTTTCACCAGCTATCTGTCGCCCTTAAAATTTCATTCCCTTATCGAAAAATTCTGTAGGGAATAACACGGAGGGTAATGCGGTTTTGCGTAATAACCATACGGCATTCTTTGTGTGCTATCATTTGTCAAAATTTCATTTCCATATCTCAAACGGTTTAGGGAATATGAGGAATGTTGTGGATCTTTCATTCTGCTGCTGCACGCGATCTGAAATGCATGTGATACATCAGATCACCCAAGACTGAAGAAAAATTAAATATGTTAGCTAAATTTCATATGCTTTAACATATTAAGTAATACGCACCAAACGCGAAATCATTGCGACGCTTAACTTTCATTGCAAACTTTTTCGAGTTTCGTGCAGCGTCTTGCTTACATAGTTCCAGTTTCCAAGAAGGGTCGTCGAACAGATGCGCAAAACTATAGGCCTATATCTCTGACATCAATCTGTTGTAGAATTTTAGAACATGTTTTTTGCTCACGTATCATGTCATTTTTGGAAACCCAGAATCTACTCTGTAGGAATCAACACGGATTCCGGAAAGAGAGATCGTGTGAGACCCAACTCGCTTTATTTGTTCATGAGACCCAGAAAATATTAGATACAGGCTCCCAGGTAGATGCCATTTTCCTTGATTTCCGGAAGGCGTTCGATACAGTTCCGCACTGTCGCATGATAAACAAATTAAGAGCCTACGGAATATCAGACCAGCTGTGTGGCTGGATTGAAGAGTTTTTAGCAAACCGAACACAGCATGTTGTTATCAATGGAGAGGCGTAAACCCCTGGCGTGCCACAGAGGAGTGTTATGGGACCATTGCTTTTCACAATATATATAAATGACCTAGTAGATAGTGTCGGAAGTTCCATGCCGCTTTTCGCGGATGATGCTGTAGTATACAGAAAAGTTGCAGCATTAGAAAATTGCAGCGAAATGCAGGAAGATCTGCAGCGGATAGGCACTTGGTGCAGGGAGTGGCAACTGAGTGTTAACATAGACAAATGTAATGTATTGCGAATACATAGAAAGAAGGATCCTTTATTGCATGATTATATGATAGCGGAACAAACACTGGTAGCAGTCACTTCTGTAAAATATCTGGGAATATGCGTGCGGAACGATTTGAAGTGGAATGATCATATAAAATTAATTGTTGGCAAGGCGGGTGGCAGGTTGAGATTCATTGGGAGAGTACTTAGAAAATGTAGTCCATTAACAAAGGAGGTGGCTTAAAAAACACTCGTTCGACCTATACTTGAGTATAGCTCATCAGTGTGGGATCCGTACCAGGTCGGGTTGACGGAGGAGATAGAGAAGATCCAAAGAAGAGCGGCGCGCTTCGTCACAGGGTTATTTGGTAAGCGTGATAGCGTTACGAAGATGTTTAGCTAACTCAAGTGGCAGACTCTGCAAGAGAGGCGCTCTGCATCGCGGTGTAGCTTGTTGTCCAGGTTTCTAGAGGGTGCGTTTCTGGATGAGGTATCGAATATATAGCTTCCTCCTACTTATACCCCCCGAGGAGATCACGAATGTAAAATTAGAGAGATTCGAGCGCGCACGGAGGCTTTCCGGCAGTCGTTCTTCCCGCGAATCATATGCGACAGGAACAGGAAAGGAAGGTAGTGACGGTGGCACGTAAAGTGCCCTCCGCCACACTACGTTGGGTGGCTTGCGGAGCATAAATGTAGATGTAGATGTACGTGCAAATATCACAGTAACTATTACCACTATCCAAACGGTGGGCACATGATCGTGAAGCTGACATATGAAAGCTATAAGCAACGCGGAAATGATTGTTTTCACGGAATAGTATCTGTAAAATCGTTTGAGAATTGCTGCAGGGTGTGCCCCTCGATTTTGTCGTCGCCGACCGGCCGAAAGGGGGTAAAAAATGTCGACTGCCCCTTCCGAGCAAACGAAAACTCGCCCAGCGCGTTGGGCGTTAATTGGTCCCGTATCCTGCGCGGATTCTACAGCGGGCTGCTAGTCGGTAACGAGAGGCCGAGCGCCCTTGAGCGCGCGTTGGCGGCGGTGGCAGCGGTGTCGTCGCGTGTTCCCGGAAAAGCAGAGCGCGCGCGCACACATGCCTGGCGCCTGCCCGCCGCCGTGTTTTCGCGGGTTGCACAGCCGGGCGCCACGTGACGCAACTCCCGCGCGACAGCAGCGCCACGCGTATAGCACGGCATATAGCACGAGGCTGCGGCAGGCTTCCGTGGAGGTGCGCTCCCTGTTCAACATCCATTAGTCTACCAGCGTTTTTAACACCACGATGGTACCAACCGCTCTAGCCGAAATAGAGTTCCAACATCTATACCTCTAGTTCAATTTCTCGTCGTGTGCAGTATCATAGACAGGTTTCGTTTTCCTAGATTTCGAAATGGCGTTCGACACTGTGCCGTATCGCCGACTTACCAAGCTGCGATCATATTGAGCATATTAACAGATACGCGATCGTCTCGATGTTTATTGACTGATATAAACCAGTACATTGCACTGAACTGCAATTGTTGAATAGAAACTAAAGTATCGTTGGGTGTGCACCAAAGGAGCCTAGTATCACTACTAGTGTTCTCTATATTCACTACTGGCCATTAAAATTGCTACACCACGAAGATGACGTGCTACAAACACAAAATTTAACAGTCAGGAAGAAGATGCTGTCATATGCAAATATCTTTTCAGAGCATTCACACAAGGTTGGCGCCGGTGGCGACATCTACAACGTGCTGCCATGAGGAAAGTTTCCAACCGATTTCTCATACACAAACAGCAGTTGATAGGCGTTGCCTGGTGAAACGTTGTTGTGATGCATCGTGTAAGGAGGAGAAATGCCTACCATCACGTTTTCCACAATGATAAAGGTCAGATTGTACCCTATCGCGATTGCGGTTAATTGTATCGCGACGTTGCTGGACAGCACGCTCACCAGACTTCACCCTTCTCGACTTTTAACCACGGTGAAAATTAATACGAGAAATCTGCAAGCAAATCCCGACGACTCCCGAAGACCTGAAATGGCGCACAACACGGGCCTGTGCTGTGATACTTCTGGGTGAAATTCAACGTGAAATATTGTCTGCCTGGAATCAAAAAAAGGTTCAAATGTCTCTAAGCACAATGGGACTTAACACCTGAGGTCATCAGTCCCCTAGACTTAGAACTACTTAAACCTAACCAACCTAAGGACATCACACACATCCATGCACGAGGCAGGATTCGAACCTGCGACCGCAGCAGCAGCGCTGTTGTGGGCTGAAGCGCCTAGAACCGCTCGACCACAGCGGCCGGAGCTTGGAATTACATCACAGCAGGTATTAGTGCTGAAAGCCAAAATTTTCAGCATTTCATCCGAAATAGCTTCACCTAAGCTACGTGTTTGCTTTGTTCAGTACAGCGTGGAGATGTTGGTGGAGCCTCTTGCTCCGACAGCAGAACGGTGGTTTGTGTCACTGACGTCTTGTTAGTATTTGATTAAGTCCGTACATGTTATGTCGTTGAAGTCCTCTTCGAGTGCCACAGAAGAAGCATACAGTTTTATTTAAAAACAGGCTTTGGTCTTGTCATAAATCGGTTGCTATGAACGTTAAAAGCTGCCTCTCAGAAAATTCCCATGGTCTACAATGTAACTTCGCGAAAACCTCTGCACTGGACAGTGTTAGACAGTCAAAAGTATCCGGACATCTGGCTGAAAATGATTTACAAGTTCGTGGCCCCCTCCATCTTACCGATGGAGGGGTCCACGAACTTGTAAATCATTTTCAGCCAGATGTCCGGATACTTTTGATTGCATAGTGCTGGAATTCAATGTGTTGGCTCACGCTTAGTCTTGATGACAGCTTCCACTCTCCAAACATATGTTCAGTCACGTGGTGGAAGGTTTCTTGGGGAATGGCAGCTCATACTTCACGGAGTGCTGCACTGAGGAGAGGTATCGATATCGGTCGGTGAGGCCAGGCACGAAGTCTGCGTTCCAAAACATCTCAAAGGTGTTCCTCAGGACTCCGTGCAGGCCAATCCATTACAGGAATGTTATTGTTGTATAACCACTCCGCCAAAGGCCGTGCATTATGAACAGGTGCTCGATCGTGTTGAACGATGCAATCGCCATCCCCGAATTCCTCTTCAACAGTGGAAAGCAAGAAGGCGCTTAAAACATCAGTGTAGGGCTGTGCCACGCAAACCAAAAAGGGGTTGCAGCTTTCTACATGAAGAGCACGACCACACCATAACACCACCGCCTCCGAATTATACTGAGTTGTTTGGCATTTACCGGCGTGATGTGTGGCCTATGAGCAGCCGCTCGACCATGAAATCCAAGTTTTCTCACCTCCCGCCTAACTGTCATAGTACTTGCTGTAGATACGGATGCAGTTTGGAATTTCTATTTGATGATCTGGATAGATGTCTGTCTATTACACATTACGACCGTCTTCAACCGTCTGCGGTCTCTGTCAGTCAACAGACGAGGTCGGGCTGTACGCTTTTGTGCTGTATATGTCCCTTCAAGTTTCCAATTCACTTCACATCGGAAACAGTGGACCTAGGGATGTTTAGGAGTGTAGAAATCTCGCGTACAGACGTATGACATAAGTGGCACCCAATCACCTGACCACGTTTGTAGTCCATGAGTTCCGCGGAGAGCCCATTCTGTTCTCTCACGATGTCTAATGAGTACTGAGGTCACTGATGTGGGGTACCTGGCAGTAGGTGGCAGCACAATGCACCTAATATGAAAAACGGATTTTTTTTGGGGGTGTCCGGATACTTTGATCACACAGTGCAGCTATAATCGAAAGGTGCGACTAAATGACAATGAAGCAGACAAATAATCCCTATAAACATAGGTGCGGAAAGCAATTTCCTGGTACGATTATCGACACCTTATAACAGAGCCCCCAAGGATCCAGACTGCAGATATACACTTGAGGACGAAAACATTGCAACTGTTTGACAAGGCCGCTTCAGCACGTCGGGGACATGTAGCACGAACCTTCGACAGCAAGTTTATCTGTCCTGACTCGCCAGTGTCATGGGCTCCGAGGTCTCCGACTTAATTCCGTTGCATTTTCTTGTGTGGGGATATTTAAAACCTTTAGTCGTGTAAGGTGCAGATATGCGTACCATCACGTTTCCGACTTTGATAAAGGTCGGATTGTAGCCTATCGCTATTGCGGTTTATCGTATCGCGACAGTGCTGCACGCGTTGGTCGAGATCCAATGACTGTTAGCAGAATATGGAACCGGTGGGATCAGGAGGGTAATACGGAATGCCGTGCTGAATCCCGACGGCGTCGTATCACTAGCAGTCGAGATGACAGGCAGCTTACCCGTACGGCTGTAACGGATCGTGCAGCCACGTCTCGGTCCCTGAGTCACCAGGTGGGGACGTTTACAAGACAACAACCATCTGCGCGAGCAGTTCTACGACGTTTGCAGCAGCATGGACTATCAGCACGGAGACCATGGCTGCGGTTACCCTTGACGCTGCATCACAGACAGGAGCACTTGCGATGGTGTACTCAACGACGAACCTGGATGCACTAATGACAAAACGTCATTTTTTCGGATGTATTCAGGTTCTGTTTACAGCATCATGATGGTCGCATCCGTGTTTGGCGACATCGCGGTGAACGTGCATTGGAAGCGTGTATTCGTCATCGCCATACTGTCGTATCACCCGTCGTGATGATATGGGGTGCCATTGGTTACACGTGTCGGTCACCTCTTGTTCTCATTGACGGTACTTTGAACAGTCGACATTACATTCCAGATGTGTTACGATCCGTGGCTCTTCCCTTCATTCGATCCCTGCCAAACCCTAAATTTCAGCAGGATAATGCACGACCGCATATTGCAGGTCCTGTACGGGCCTTTCTGGATACAGTAAATGTTCGACTGCTGCCTTGGCCAGCATATTCTCGAGCTCTCTCACCAATTCAAAACGTATGGTCAGTAGTGGCCGAGCAACTGGTTCGTTACAATACGCCAGTCACTACTCTTGAAGAACTGTGGTATCGTGTTGAAGCTGCATGGGCAGCTGTACCTGTACACATCATCCGAGCTCTGTTTGACTCAATTCCCAAGCGTATCAAGGCCGTTATTACGGTCAGAGGTGGTTGTTCTGGGTACTGATTTCTCAGGATCTATGCACCCAAATTGCGTGAAATTGTAATCACATGTCAGTTCTACTATAATATATTTGTCCAATGATTACCCGTTTATCATCTGCACTTCTTCTTGGTGTAGCAATTTTAATGGCCAGTAGTGTGTGTATAACAGTCGACACATTGCATTTACTAGTCGTTGACGTGGCCTGTTGACACGAATAGGTTATGATCTCACAGGAAATTGCTCCCACCGGCAGAACGACTATGCTGATCCGGTCAGCTGATGTGGGCCGGAAGAAGGCCACGGCGGGCCGCCTCCGCTGAGGCCTTGTCCAGCAGCTGGAGGCGGTCTCCATGACGCGGTGCCAGCTCCGTGGAAGGACGCTCACAACGGCTTCTGGCGATATCTGAAATACAGGAGAATGCATTGCTATACTCTCGAGAAGTGTGATACCTCGAGGAAGCAAGATTCATTCTCATATTATTTTATTGGTTTCGAGCAAAGTCCATCTCACCAGCCACAATTATCTCACAAGTAAGTAGGCTGTTTAGGTTTTTATGTTGGTAACGCCACGTAGTGCTCTGTATGAAAATCGTTGACTGTGTGCACTCTGTGGCTGGTTGGGCTCATTGTTGGAATATTCGCTTGTGTTGGTTCATATCGCTCTGAGCACTATGGGACTTAACATCTGAGGTCATCAGTCCCTTAGAACTTAGAACTACTTAAACCTAACTAACCTAAGGACATCACTCACATCCATGCCCGAGGCAGGATTCGAACCTGTGACCGTAGCGGTCGCGCGGTTGGTTGGTTCGTTGGTGTGGGGGAGGAGACCAGATCGGTCATCGGTCTCATCCGATTAGGGAAGGATGGGGAAGGAAGTCGGCCGTGCCCTTTCAGAGGCACCATCCCGGCATTTGCCTGGAGTGATTTAGGGAAATCACGGAAAACCTAAATCTGGATGGCCGGACGCGGGATTGAACCGTCGTCCTCCCGAATGCGAGTCCAGTGTCTAACCACTGCGCCACCTCGCTCGGTGGCGGTCGCGCGTTTCCAGACTGTAGCACCTAGAACCGCTCCGCCACCCCGCCGGCCATTGGCACAGGATCGGAATAGTTATTTACGGATTTCATTACAAAATATAAAACGTAATTGAGCGAGATAATCAGTCTGAAAGCGCATTAGTCTGACTGCACCATCTCAAGAAAAACAAGACAATTTTAACTCCCACAATCCAATATGTAACGAAACATAAGGAAGGTCCTCACATCTTAAACTTCCCTTTCACAGAGACGGATGAAATGTATTTAGCCACGGAACTATTCATGGTACTAAGAGCTACTCTAAGAGAGAATTTCCTTAATTTTTAAAATATTGTAGAGTGTAATAGTTCTGGGGTTGTCAATAAGGCAGGTATCTCAGCTTGCAGAAGGAACTAATTGTAACAGATGTTTCGTTTTATTAATATTAATATCACCTGCTCGTAGTCTGTTAGTAGTAAATTATTTCATTTCTTGTGAGCCCTCTGGCGAGGAACTAAGGGTGGCGTGGAATCTGTTGTTGAATCGCCCAATACCATACGGCTTCAACGTTACAGACAATGTCCACTAAGTTTTCCATTCATTTTTTGCTTGTGGAGGTATGTGCCGTCTATGCAACTAAATGAAGGCAGTTTGTTTGTTGCCATACGCGTTTCGCTTCATTTATTTGGGAAGCATCATCAGTGGCGATTTCCAGCTTGGTTGACAAGTCTATTATGAAAGTCACGGTATGGTAAGGTTACGTGGGATATAAATGCTGTACCATTTGCACCAGGCGGTATGCACGTTCGTTGCCCCTAATACCAACATGTGCCATGGCATTTACAATTATTCCTTCGGTTGCTCTTGTAACAGACTACGGCACTCGTCGAGTCACATGTCAGGGCTTCGTCGACTTGTAAGTCGACTATGTAAGGAACAAGTTGATGAGCGATATGCAACTCTGCGGTTAATATCGATGTTTCCGTTGGCAACAAGAACTGTTCGCACCTTGTTTGGCCATCAAACAACGCGGCTGCTGCACAGACACACATTTCGGAACATTCCGTGCACAATTTACATCAGTCGTACTAGTAGCGATCCAATTTATCCAGTGTAGAGGCGCTTAGCTCACTCGGGTGTACGGATCCTGTAGTTCTATGGCCATCATACACAGGGGAGTGAATTTCTGATGAGAGATCGTTTGATTGACACCACATGTTCCCTGCGAAACTGATGCTAACATTATGCTGTTTGATCCTCCAATGAAACCTTCGGCATTGGCCTACCACCTTCATTGCTACAGTGTCTAGAAATGCACAGCGTTGTAAAAACCACCATTTCGAGTCGATGAAAGCTTTACTTTAGCTACAGGAAATGGTATAGCCACCCTTAACTAGGTTTACCTTTCGTGTCTTGAACCGCGCGACCGCTACGTTCGCAGGTTCGAATCCTGCCTCGGGCATGGATGTGTGTGGTGTTCTTAGGTTAGTTAGGTTTAACTAGTTCTAAGTTCTAGGGGACTGATGACCTCAGATGTTGAGTCCCGTAGTGCTCAGAGCCATTTTTTTTTTTACCTTTCGTAAATCATAGAAGCAAACCATGATGAACGAAGTAAAGAGGACATAGACAGCAGACTAGCACAGGCAAAAAGGGCCTAACTGGCCAAGAGAAGTCTGTTAGTATCAAACACAGGCCTTAACTTGAGGATGAAATTTCTGAGGATGTACGTTTGGAGCACAGCATTGTACGGCAGTGAAACATGGATTGTAGAAAAACCGAAAAGTAAGAGAATCGAAGTTTTTGAGACGTGGTGCTGCAGAATAATGCTGAAAATCAGGTGTACTGATAAGGTAAGGAAGAGGTGGTTCTTTGCAGGATCGGAGAGGAAAGGAATATATGGAAAACAGTGACAAGTAGAAGAGACAGTATGATAGGACAGAAGATAGGACATGTGTTAAGATATCATGGAATAACTTCCATGGTACTGGAGGGAGCTGTAGAGGGTAAAAACTATAAAGGAAGATATAGGAATACATACAGGAAATAATCGACGACATAGATTGCAAGTACTACTCTGGGACGAACTGGTTGGCACTTTACACAGGAGAGGAATTCGTGGCGGGTCACATAAAGAACAATCATTGACAATGAAGGTTTGAGTCAGGACTGGGGATGTATTCAGATAGCCTAATGCAAGGGCAGCCGTTATGCTTGCCGTGGTAGCTTCTTCGAGTTTTTGTTTACTTGTGACTGTACCACTTGAATGGCTCCAAGCACTACGGGTCTTAACATCTGAGGTCATCAGTCCCCTAGACTCAGAACTACTTAAACCTAACTAACCTAAGAACATCACACACATCCGTGCCCGAGACATGATTCAAACCTGCGGCCGTAGCAGCAGCGCGGTTCCGGAGTGAAGCGCCTAGAACCGCTCGGCCACAGCGGCTGGCTACGCTTCTTCGTGAGACCTTAGTTTTGCAACAAGTGAAACAAATCAGGAAGGACAAAACGAAATTAGGAGAAGGGGCGGTTGACCTAATAGTAAGAGTATGGGTGAAGGAGGAGGAGGAAGGAGAAGAAAAAAAAGAGGGAAAGGATTGGAAACCACAGAATGAAAAGGCAGTGGGGATGTGCGGATGGGGAAAGGAGACTCCTGCTGGACTGTGTTGACTAACACTGTCATAAGATCTGCAAGGCAACCCACGCGTTATACCAACGCAACGAAAAGGTAAAGAGTTTTTTACCCCCTCTTTTTTTGTTTGTTACGGCTTTGTTTTGGTTGGCAACGAAACAGTGAAAAAGGAATAGCGTTGTTGTTCTATCCATGCGACTTTGGACTGTATGTTGTTTTCATGTTTTGAATAGCATCATTCAGAAACGATTTGACGTAGGAACCTATTACTTGCGTGTAATGTTTTATTGACCTCAGTAAACGAATGAACAGACTAAACAGCAATTAGGATTACACAAAATTCGGGAAATGTCAAACTGGAGGAAGAGGAAAGGGTGTGGGGGCGGGCGTATTTACGTTCAAAATTGGTTCAAATGGCTCTGAGCACTATAGGACTAAACATCTATGGTCATCAGTCCCCTAGAACTTAGAACTACTTAAACCTAACTAACCTAAGGACATCACACAACACCCAGCCATCACGAGGCAGAGAAAATCCCTGACCCCGCCGGGAATCGAAACCGGGAACCCGGGCGTGGGAAGCGAGAACGCTACCGCACGACCACGAGGTGCAGGCGTATTTACGTCATTGGCCCTACTGTTTAAGGTAAATCTTTGCGAAAATCATGGTACCCGATTTCTAATCTGGCTTGGTACAACTTTTTATTTGTTCCTACGTATCCATTAGGTTTACCTTAATTCCATTTAAGTAACTTCAAACGAATGTCAGGACCGTCGTTTCAACAAGGCGACGTCCGATTTCCTCCCCCATACTTGTTCATCTGAACCCTTCGTCCATCCCCAGTGATCTAGATATCGACGGAACGTTACGCATTCGTTCACTACATCGGAAAACCACTTCGCAGGCTAGTGCTCACAGATTCTTTGGGTCATCTGCGGTGCATAAATCTCGCGCTTGTTAAAGCAGCGCACTTGTCGCTCTGAAGCGCTACAGGTGGTGTAGAACTGGTTTCTGGCGGTTATGTGACGCTCAGCAAGTGGAACAGGTCGTGGCAGTGAAGTGATGTGTTTGTGCAAGTCGGTTGCAACGCAGTAAGATGGATCAACGCGGATTTGTGAGAGAATGGTAAAAATGAGCTACGATATCGTATTTGGACGTGCTCATGACCACATCGTGAATGTCGTTGTCAAGTTCGGTGATATATCAACATGAACTGTCCAACATGTCAGCAAGAATGGGGCCGGCCCGTGTGGCCGTGCAGTTCTAGGCGCTTCAGTCTCGAACCGCGTGACCGCTACGGTCGCAAGTTCGAATCCTGACTCGGGCATGGATGTGTGTGGTGTCCTTAGGTTAGTTAGATTTAAGTAGTTCTAAGTTCTAGGGAACTGATGACCACATATGTTAAGTCCCATTGTGCTCAGAGCCATTTGAACCATGTTTGCAATAATGGTCTACAACTCAGTCAAGTAAAACGGCGACAGAACAGTGGTCATAAAAAGGCCGTAATCGTCAGGGAGTGTGTCTTGTTAGCGACAAAAGGTATTCAACCGGATAAAAACGGCCCCCTGTTAGTGAATGCTGCTCCATATCAACCAATTTTTGGACGAACGCTTCGAAGGGGACCGACCTGGTGTCAGGTACCTCACAAAAGGCTATTCCTAACACCAGCACGTAAAGCTACACGTATTTTGTGGACAAAAGAACACAATTTTCGTTAGTGCCGCTGTGTAGAATTTTAGCCATCTGATAAACTGTCAGTCCCTCGCACTACTTCACTCACAAGACACCATGACAACTGCACGTTCAGCTGGCTAATTTAATGACAGAAAGACATCCAGGACAACGAGACTGAAAGTAACAAGGTAGCTTGGGCTAGAATAAAACGCCAAAGAGGTTGGGTGCTTAAGACAAATACGTGCGCGCTACCTCAAAAGTACATGAAACATATTCTCTACCGGAAACCATTCGGAATAGGGCATCGTATGTCTGAAGTTTTTTTCTTCAAATGAAATTTCCTTTAATATCCCTGAATTTTGACCATTCCTCTAGGGACACGCTAATAGGGAGAGTCGCTATTATACGGTATTATCGTGACGTCTCCGGTGTGACTAATTTCTGGTCCTGTGTGCTTGGTATACTAGTGTTCGCTGATTCACCTGGTCTGCGATTCATATCATCGGCATTCTTGTCGCAGCCATGAACTCAGCGGTAGTCCGGAAGTATTCGTGATGCACTTGTCTTCCATGTAGCGCTCGTGGGCAGCGTACCGTGGCTGTGAGTCACCTGTTGCAGGAAACGGTCAAATAGTCGGCCGCGCGCTGGTATGTGGCAAATTGGCGTTCTGTGCGCACGGACTGCGGGATTACGTTCGTGACTGCTGTACTTACTTATCGGGCCTGTTTCAGTGCGTGATACGACGTCGCGTCCCTCACAATCGGAGATAACGCCCCCGAGTAAAAGGGGACTGAGATATCGGGCCATATCGTCGCAGTGACGTTGCCTGCCTGTTGCGTCACGCGTGTTGACGTTAACATCGTTCATAAGTGGATTTCATGACTCACTCATCGTCAACATTTCTGCCAAGCTGCACATGAAACTACAGAATGCTGCAGTACACAGGGTGTCCTGGAGCAATTATCACTAATCAGGGCTGTGACGTGAACGATCATTCGAAGGCAAAAAAAAAAAGACTAGTCAATATGTGCGCTAAAATGAGCTATGAGGACTTCATCTTCGATACGGTGAAACAAATCGCTTCTACTTGCTTGCCATTTTTTGAAAGATAATAAGATGGACCAAAACAAGAAGAAAAGTCCTGTGAGGATGGATAAAACGCATACCTTCAGCGTTATGAACACTTGTTCATCTTGGCTACTATGGAACACATTTTTTCTACTGAGCAAGTGCTTACAGCTCTTATGGCATGCATTGTAGAGCCCATGTTTACTACACAATTTTTTCATGTTCAAAAATGTTCAAATGTGTGTGAAGTCTTATGGGACTTAACTGCTAAGGTCATCAGTCCCTTAGCTTACACACTACATAATATAAATTATCCTAATGACAAACACACAAACCCTTGCCCGAGGGAAGACTCGAACCTCCGCCGGGACCAGCCGCACAGCCCATGACTGCAGCGCCTTAGACCGCTTGGCTAGTCCCGCGCGGCAATTTTTTCATGTTTTGGCCCGTACTACCTTTTCCAAAAAATATGGAAATCGAAGAGTCTTCAGTAGAAGACACTAGGGGAGATTTGTTTCATCATGTCGAACATGAAAAAGTGCTCATAATTTTCAGAGCCCATGTTTACTAGAAAATTTGTTCTTCCCTTGGTCCGTCCTACCTCTTTCCAAAATACGGCGACCTAAAGAGGAATAATGGCATGAATTTAATTGAAATGGCGGAGGGGGAAGCTGGTCCCATACTGAGATTCACTGGAAGGATCCTAAGGGAATGTAATTTGTCGACGAAAGAAGTGTCTTACAAAACACCCATTCCACTGATTCTTGAGTATTGTTCGTCGTTCTAAGACCCTTAGCAGTACGATTCATAGTAGCAATTGAAAAGACCCAACGAAGAGCTGCACGTTTCGCCACGGTGCAAAATCCTCTCGCTGTACTAAACAGATATAAAAGTTTCTAAGTTTGGTCACGTTTCCATAGAAAATGGTAGAGGTGATGTAAACCACAACAGGTCATGCCTTCCCACCCGAAACTGCACTAATTAAACTAACCCTTTCGTGGATTATATTAATGTCATAGCGCGTAGGATTGCCTCCTACCGGCTTTCTGTGAATCTCTCGGAGATCATGTCCATCGAAGCAGCTCTTGTAGCACATTGGATTCTTCAGCAGATGCTAGCGGGCTACGTATATTTATAAGTGGACGTGGTGGATACATAATTTACTTGAAGGAAGTCACGGCATGCCGTTACAATGCGTTTATGGCAAATACCGTACAAGAGAAACAATTTAATAGTCATAAATGATTCATTTCAAAAAGTTAATAAATTTAGAGAGCACGGTAAAGCCGACTATCACTTAAGAACAGGCTCCGACTACATATTATCGCCGACTGGCGATATTCGAGCATATCTTCCCTCCACCGTAAAACTTCGTGGCTCTTCATACATCTGGTAATTTAACAATGTTCATTTGTGTACTGAATCAACTAGCTTACTGCATAGCGAAATTATGATATTAAAGCCATGATTAACCGTAGACTCCGTCAGGTAAATGCTATGTCAAAAGTGGACTTAAATAACTAACATTTAGTAAAGAAAATTCTGAGTTCCGCGGCAGGACACATGTGGTTCCCCTACGCATTAGCTACCAAGGAAGATTCGCTCTTGAGGCTAGCGTACTTCCTCCTACTCCCATCATTCACTACCACACCATATGGTCCACTCGTGACCACTACTTTTATGAGAAGCAGCTTCCTTTTCACTGCCATCGTATTCTACAGCGCAGCTTAAGGGAGCAACTTACTTCTCCTATCTGCCGAGTTCTAGCAATCGTAAAATTCAGAAAATAGAATAAATTCCAAAACAGGAGCAATATCACAACGCGTTCGTCTAATAAGTACCCGAGCATTGTGCATTTTCTCATCAAAACTTAGAACAAGTTTCACTGAAAGATATCAGCAGTATACGATAAGTTAGCCTCGTAACTTCTAACCGTTTCGAGGGAACTAACAGAAAAGCGTGTTACGTTTTAGAATAGTGCCGTCAATAAATGTAGGCGCGCAGGTCGAGGTGGCCGAGCGGTTCTAGGCGCCACAGTCTGGAACCGCGCGACCGCTACGGTCGCAGGTTCGAATCCTGCCTCGGGCATGGATGTGTGTGACGTTCTTAGGTTAGTTAGGTTTAAGTAGTTCTAAGTTCTAGGGGACTGCTGACCTCAGACGTTCAGTCGCATAGTGCTCAGAGCCATTTGAAATGTAGGCGCGCAGTAATATTCATAGGAGGACGATAAGAACCGTCGAGGTCGACAATAGCGATATAATAATTTTGTCACGACCGGCAAATTACCTGTTGTCCACAGGATTACTTTCCAGCGTTGGCAAATCAAAAACGTAATATGATTGTAAGGGTTGTGAAACAGATGAAAAACGATCAGCAGTGGAAAGTCCGAAAACCCGAGTGTTCGGAAGACCATCCAGCATATGTACATGCTCGACTAAACTGTTCAGAACCTCCAGGGCGAGCGTGTTCTCTTGAGGATACAGGCCGTGAACGCTTTTATTCTACTGGGCGTTGGTGAGGCGTCTCCTTTGCGAATCGTGGTTCAAGCTGTCACTGGCTGCAAGTATCTGCTAGCTGAACTCGTAGCCAAGGGGACTCCACTATGCTTGGTCATTACCAGGCTTGCAATTTGCAGAACCAATTGTAAGCGGAATTAAGCAGCTCGCCTTCGTGTTTTGCGCATGATGCCCAAGCACAAGAAAGTCGAGTGACACCGTGGCTGAAATGGATGCTTAATATTACATGGCGCAATTAAAACTCAAAATCAGTGGTTCTCAACCTCTCTGAGAGCATTACCCCTGAGTGCAATCAGCTTTTAAGTACCCCTCCTTGCCACCTCCTTCGTCCCCCCCTCCTCTACCACCCATCACCAACATATCACTAATATTAGCGTCCCTAACTAAACTTTAGAATAAAAATGAATTTTCTTTGAAGATTTTTATTTTTAAATGACTAAGGATAAATATTTACTTTTTGGAGGTATTTTACACTGAGAGTCATGGGATAGCGATATGCACACATACAGATGGCCGTAGTATCACAAACACAAGGTATAGAAGGGCAGTGCATGGGCGGAGCATTCATTTGTACTCGGTTGATTATGTGTAAAGGTTTCCGACGTGATATGGTTGCACGATGGGAATTAAGAGACTTTGTACGCAGAATTGTGGTTGGAAATCGACAGCTAATTCAATATTCAGAAATTCTCAGTGTCAAGAGTGTGCCGAGAAAACCAAATTTCAGGCATTGCCTCTCGCCGCGGACAAGGAAGACTTTAACAGCCGAGAGCAGCACTGTTTTCGTAGAGTTGTCAGTGCTAACAGACAAGCGAGACTACATGAAATAAGCCCAGAAATCTGTGTGGGACATACGACAAACGTGTCCTTTAGGACAACGCGGCAAAGTATGGCAGACGACAGACGCGAGTGCCTTTAGTAAGAGCACGACATCGCCTGCAGCGCCTGTCATCGGTTGGACCGTAGACGACTGGAAAATCTTGGCCTGGTCAGATGAGTCCCGATTTCAGCGGGTGAGAGGTGACGGCAGGCTTCGAGTGTGGCACAGACACTACGAAGCCATGGGCCCTAATTGTCAACAAGACACTGTGCAAGCTAGTAGTGGTTCCAGAATGGTGTGGGCTGTGTGGAATGAACTGGGTCCTCTGGTCCGACTGAACTGATGATTGACTGGATATGGTTCTGTTCGCCTATTTGGAGACCATTTACAGCCATCCATGGACTCTATGCTCTCAGACAGCGATGTCATGTAACCGGGCCATAATTGTTCGGGATTGTCCTGAAGAACATTCTGAACAGTTCGAGTGAATGATTTGGCTACTCAGATCTTCCTACAGGTATCTCAGCGAAAATTCATGGTACATAATCGAGAGGTCAATTCATACCCAACATCCTGCATCTGCAACACTCACACATTTACAGATGGCTGTAGAGGCAGCATAGCTCAATATTTCTGCAGGGAACTTCCAACGACTTGCTGAGTCCTTGCCACGCCGAGCTGCTGCATTACACCGGGCAAAAGGAAGTCCGATACGACATTAGCAGCTTTCCCGTGACTTTTGTCGCCACAGTGTCTTAAATCAATAACTAATGAGTCGCCGGCAGTGGTGGCCAAGCGGTTAAAGACGCTACAGTCTGGAACCGCGCCACCGTTTCGGTCACAGGTTCGAATCCTGCCTCAGGCATGGATGTGTGTGACGTCCTTAGGTTAGTTAGGTTTAAGTAGTTCTAAGTTCTAGGGGACTGATGACCTTAGAAGTTAAGTCCCATAGTGCTCAGAGCGATTTGAACCATTTGAACTAATGAGTCATTGAGACAATTTGGGTCGGCTTATTTCTGACAATCTTTTTACATTTGGACTGTACTCAGCCAGTGCACATCGTAAGTCATGCTCCAAGTTCCTTGTGTCTCGTTTCGTTGCTATCGTACTCAAACTTTTGCTTTCAGATCTATAAATCTCGAATGCCACGTTTCTCTTCCGTGTGTTTGTTCGCGTAGTGTGTGTGTGTCTGTGTGTGTGTTATAACGAATAATGCAGCAATTCCCGTTGCATAGCGAGTGTTGTCCACTACTGCTTTGCTTCTCAGAATAGGAGAAGCTAACTATCCACAGTGAGGTTAAACATCTGATGCAGAACATGCCTCCTCTGCATCACACCTGGCCCCAGCGACAGTTGCGTCGTCTGCAACCTGAACCACATTTAAACTCAACCAAATTAAAATCTACATTTATACTCCGCAAGCCACCCAACGGTGTGTGGCGGAGGGCACTTTATGTGCCACTGTCATTACCTCCCTTTCTTGTTCCAGTCGCGTATGGTTCGCGGGAAGAACGACTGTCTGAAAGCCTCCGTGCGCGCTCTAATCTCTCTTATTTTACATTCGTGATCTCCTCGGGAGGTATAAGTAGGGGGAAGCAATATATTCGATACCTCATTCAGAAACGCGCCCTCTCGAAACCTGGCGAGCAAGCTACACCGCGATGCAGAGCGCCTCTCTTGCAGAGTCTGCCACTTGAGTTTGTTAAACATCTCCGTAGCGCTATCACGGTTACCAAATAACCCTGTGACGAAACCCGCCGCTCTCCTTTGGATCTTCTCTATCTCCTCCGTCAACCCGATCTGGTACGGATCCCACACTGATGAGCAATACTCAAGTATAGGTCGAACGAGTGTTTTGTAAGCCACCTCCTTTGTTGATG
This sequence comes from Schistocerca gregaria, assembly GCF_023897955.1. Lineage (NCBI taxonomy): Eukaryota > Metazoa > Arthropoda > Insecta > Orthoptera > Acrididae > Schistocerca > Schistocerca gregaria. The sequence continues at coordinate 202,709,444 of NC_064920.1, read as the reverse complement.
GACTACATTTTCTAAGGACTCTCCCAATGAATCTCAACCTGGTACCCGCCTTACAAACAATTAATTTTATATGATCATTCCACTTCAAATCGTTCCGCACGCATACTCCCTGATATTTTACAGAAGTAACTGCTACTAGTGTTTGTTCCGCTATCATATAATCATAATGGGTACATTGTACTTATAATTATTTGATTGCTACACTCCTTGCTTCTAAAGTGGTAGAAAATGAAAGACTTCAGTCTAACGCTTCGTGTCTGGCCCCTGCCATGAATAATAGTAATAATAATTATGTACGGCACTGTGGTAACCATAATACAGGCTCTTCGCAGAACAGCTTGTGTGAAGTTTGGAAGGTAGGAAACGAGGTACTGGCAGAATTGAAGCTGTGAGGAGGCGTCGTGCGTCGTTCTTGGGTAGCTCAGATGGTATAGCACTTGCTCACGAAAGACCAAGGTCCCGAGTTCGAGTCTCGGTCCGGCATACAGTTTTAATCTGCCAGGAAGTTTCATATCAGCGCACACTCCGCTGCTGAGTGAAATCTCATTCATGATACAAGCTGTTTCAAAACTCGACGGCAATACTACAGTAGTGGATTCCTCATATATTAAGAAGAAAAAATGCCTAGTAAACATAGGCTTTACAATGCATACCGGTATCTTAAGTGCTATGAGCAATTTATCTTCGATACTCTGAAATAAATTTCTTTTCCTGCACCCTCTTTGCTTTCCCTATTTTGGGTGGAGGTAGTATGGACCAAAAGAAGAAGAAAAATTAGGGAATTTGTGGTAAGGTCTTAAGGGACCAAACTGCTGAGGCCATCGTTTCCTAAGCTTACACACTACTTAATCGAACTCGAACCTCCGGCGGGAGAGCCGCGCGACCGTGACAAGACGCCATAGACCGTACGGCTAAAACAAGAAGAAAAATTCCAATAAACGTGGGCTATAAAATGCATACATTAAGAGTTGTGAGCACTCATTGATCTTCACTACTACTTTGAAACACCTTTTTAGAATAAGTGCTCGTAGCTCTTAATGTTCGTATTTTAGATCCGATATTTACTGGACATTTACTTCTTGTTTTGGTACGTGATACCTCCACCCAAAACACGGAAAGCAAAGAAATTGCAACAGAAGAGATTTTACGGCAAGTTTAAAAAGAGAGAGGGAGAGAAAGAGATATATATGTGCGTATGATAAAGCCCTTCCCTCGAAAATTTCTCTCCTTCATCCCCCCTCTGTGTTACCACAGGTGACGTGTCATTGATCTCGTTTGTACTAAGACTGCAGTACACGCGAGGTGCGTATTTGCTTCCTTTGCTCTTAGTGGAATCCATAAGTTCTAATTAATGTTCACCAAACGCCCATCTTCTATAGTTATTGTTACCTGCGCAGAAAACAGCACGTAGGTCGTGAATGCCTTATCTTGAGGCTGTAATAAACTCTTAGCGAGGAACTGATGTTGTATAAATAATTAACCCTTTGATTAGTTTGTTTATACGGGTGCCACTCGCTTTTTATTAGCAGAATACGAGAAACTGCACAATTATATTTCACTTTATAAATCACAATAATTTACAATATTCACACGTTCATAAAAACAAAACAATGAACTGCGTACTTGCATAATTACTATCGAAGTGTTCTCAGTTCAAATAACCAGACATCGCTAATCAAGTACTGACTGACACCTACCGCGGCAGACAACATGTCTGTCGTCCGAGACTGTCGAACCAGCTCTGATTTTCCAGCCGAACCACTTCGCCCGCCGTCCAAGTCAGGAGCTATCCGAAGATCCCTGAAGCGCTTTGTCTGCATTTTTTTAGCAATTGTTTACTATTCTACTGGTAATTAATACTTTTGAAATAATGGAATGATAATCTGATACTGAGAGATGCTTTTGTTTGAAATGTAGGTTCATTCACTGTTCAATTTTTCTAATATTAATAACAGAAGTTTGTCATTTTAGCGCGCTACTTCTGAATCCATCAGCCAATCTGGGTAGTCTTTCTCACAATGCACATACCGAAAAAACCATAAATCATTGGTACCTTAGACCACATTATGTCATTTTCCCACTGCTACCTTCTCAACTCCTCTAAGAAGAGATTCTTGTAGCCGAATATGATGACTGTAAAGCCAGAAATATTACAGTCTGTTTCACAGTATCGAAGATGAAGAGGTGCTCAGACTGTGCGGCTGGTCCTGGCGGAGGTCCGAGTCCTCCCTCGGGCATGGGTGTGTGTGTGTTTGTCCTTAGGATAATGTAGGTTATGTAGTGTGTAAGCTTAGGGACTGATGGCCTTAGCAGTTAAGTCCCATAAGATTTCACACACATTTGAACATTTTTTGAAGAGGTACTCATAGTTCTTAAGGTATGCGTTTTAGAGCCCATTTTTACTAGACTTTTTTATGTCAGGAACCTATTTTTGAAGTTTTGCCGTCGAGTTTTGAAAAACCATATATAGTTCATTTTGGGTTGCGCTGTCAGTTAGTTCGCCTATATGTTTCAGAGTGAGTAAAGAAGCAATTTGTGGTCTACTGCAAACATTCAACTTGGAGAAGAAATTTTCATGAGATATTTATCATTTGTTAAGAGCGTCACTTTTATGCTCATGCATGCACGGTAAAACTGGTAATTTGTGGTAAGGTCTTATGGGACCAAACTGCTGAGGTCATCGGCCCCTAAGCTTACACACCACCTAATCTAACTTAACCTAACTTACGCTAAGGATAATACGCACACCCATGCCCGAAGGAGGACTCGAACCTTCGACGGGAGAAGCCACGCGGTCCGTGACAAGACGCCGCAGACCACGCTGCTATTCCGCTCGGCACATGCATGGTGCAAAGCTCTTGTATCCATAGGGAGGATATGTGAAGAAGGTAGTGTTCATACATTCGTTTCACTAGCTTTACTCTCGATCCCATCGTGTCATGCATTAAAGATAGTATTTTTTTAAGTAATCATCGATCTTTCGTAATCAGTAGTCTTACAATATTTATGATAATAATAACATTTTTTAAAGAATACTTAGTGAGACACAATCGAGTCCCTTTGATTTCTGTCGTACAAAAAAGTTCATTTTACTCCTCAGATACTAATTACCCCCACTGCTCTAAATAATAGAAATTCAATAACCATTGCATGTGAGGCATGTATTTGTAAATAGTTCAAGTTTCATGAGAAATAACAGATTAGGAATCTTCGTTAATAGCGTTGTCTTGAAAACAATACATATTCCTCCTACGCGTCCAGAGTACAGTCGGGCTGTACTACCTTGTACAGTTCAAGGCTCGTTGCTGAAGATGGAGCGCTGCTCGTTACAAGACCTTAGACATTCATTTACGGTACGGTGCAGCAGAATCTAGTGTACTGAAACAGACTGAACGTACAGACAAAAGTTTTTCTACAGGCGTCTTCTTAATTCGCAGACATTTATCGACGTGGAGGGGCATGTACGAGAAACTGTGTTGTTCAAACAACAGTGAGAAGGCTTAGTTTCTTAATAAACAACTTCGCACAGTAGAACTGGGGGAGGTTGTGGGAGAAAATTCGTCAATGTTCGCTGTGCAGATTCGCTAGTACACAGTTCCTGTGGTATGTAGATCATTCTACACCTCCTTTTAGCTGGGTGTGCTTTGTTTCTTGACAAGAGGTCAGCTACTGGTTAATCGACACTTGGTTCCTCTACTTAGACCAGCGTTGAGACGAATGCGGTACATGTTTAAAAGTCGCTGTAGCGCCTTATCTACCGAAATTGTTAAACAGAGCTTTCATTTTTGTTATTGACCTCTGAGTACGCCAGTACTAGAAGCCTGAAATGAATCATCCATTTATTTCATGCGTGATCAGCTAGTGACATTTTATTAACTTTCTTTTGAGCTGCACTCGACTTTTAAAAGTATGTCGTAAGACAATGTCTGTATGAGAAATTGCTGGTTTTGTGTAGTTGTCGGTGCTTGTCTTGCACCTGACTGTGTAAATGAATCTGTGACGCTGGGAGAGAGAATATTAGCTTTTATCTAATATCTTTTTGTATCAGTGTTTGCATGTATGTTATTTTAACGAAATTCGTCACAGAACGTGATCGCGAGGGCGTTAGGAACCGTGATAATTGAGTGCGTAAAACGCACGTACCAACCAGCAGCTGCTAGAGACGAGCTGAAAATGGTTCAAATGGCTCTAAGCACTATGGGACATCAGAGGTCATCAGTCCCCTAGACTTAGAACTATGTGGACCTAACTAACCTAATGACACCACACACAGCCATGCCCGAAGCACGACTCGAACCTGCGACTGTAGCAGCAGCGCGGTTCCAGACTGAAGCGCCTAGAACCGCTCGGCCACAACAGCCGGCCAGACGAGTTGAACAACGATCGTTAGGCAGCTTGTAATACACGTACGTAACGATTTATTTTCAAGATTCATTCCTTTTCATTGATAACAGTCACATGTTTGAGGATTACATATTTGACTGGAACACATTACGTGTTGCTATCTAGTTTCAACATGTTTCCTTTATTTTATTTTAACACGCTTCCGAAATTAAAGAAACGCCATAATTTCCTTAATGTACACAGTTTTGGGTTCCATGCACTGAAAAATGATTGTGGAATATAAATATATCGTTTACACATAGTGGCACAGTTGCGGTAATACACGAAAGAACCATAGGGAATGACATCACTTGAAACAGGACAATACGTAAGCATGTATGAATGTCTGTCCATCATTCACGTTCCAGATTTCTATTAGTCTTAAGTGCCATGACCTGATGAAAAAAACTCAGAAAATCTCGTTATTAATTGCCAACGATGTACTGTTCTTTTTTTTTTTCATTTGGCCTCCCATGCTGAAATGCATGTCATCGTCGTGACGAGTAATTACCTGAAGGGCAAAGAATAAAGGAAACAGGGTGCCGGAGTGAGAGTGGTCTGCGGAAGAGCGCACTTTATCCGCCGGAAGACTGTGACGTAAAGCTTTTCTTAGCTCTCACGGTTATTTTCCGTCGCTCATTGTGACATTTCTTAGTGGTGCACGGGCTTTTCCCCTAACGCAAGTGCCAAGTGGGAGGCCCTTTGCTGCAATGCCAGCATGCTGAGGTACCGCCAAAGAAAACTATGAGTTGTAAAACGGTAACTTTGGAAATAGCACATAAGGAGCTACCGTGAGTGATGTTCATTTTATACCGTTGACTGATACCTAGTATAAGATATTACGTAGTGAGGTATCTCGGACGGAATGACCTCTACGCCAACCACAATAGATTCCGAAAACTTCGATCACGTGAAACCCAACCAGCAATTGTCTCATACGACATCCTGAAAGACATAGACCAAGGTAGGTGCAATGTTTCCCGATTTCGATAACGCATTTGACACGGTACTACACGCATGCTTATCAAAGCTACGATTATGTGAGGTATCAGCTGAAATTTGTGACAGGATTGAGGAGGTTTTGGTAAGAAGGGCGAACCATTTTATCTTCGATAGAGAGTCATCGAGAAATGTAGAACTTCAGGTGTGGCTCCGCAGAATTGTGTTGAGATCCCTGCTGTCTATGTTGTATGTTAACGACTCTGCAGACAGTACTAATAGTAATGTCAGATTTTTCACAATTGACGCAGTTCTCTGTAATGAAGTCCTGTCAGGAAAGGTGAACAAATGTTTGCTCCGATCTTGATAAGATTTCAAAGTGATGCAAAGATTGGCAACTTGTAGAACTGCGAGCTTCACAAAACGGAAAAACGTAGTATCCTATGACTATGTCAGTGAGTTCAAAAAAAAAAAAAAAAAATGGCTCTGAGCACTATGGGATTTAACATCTGTGGTCATCAATCCCCTAGAACTTAGAACTAATTAAACCTAACTAACCTAAGGACATCACACACATCCATGCCCGAGGCAGGATTCGAACCTGCGACCGTAGCAGTCCCGTGGTTCCGGACTGAGCGCCTAGAACCGCTAGACCACCGCGGCCGGCTGTCAGTGAGTCTTCCAGCTTATACAAATATCTGGGTGTAACACTTAGTAGGGATATGATAATGGAACGATCACATAGGCTCTATCGTGGGTAAAGCAGGGACCGAAGTCTTTCGGTCTATTGGTAAATTACTGGGGAAGTGCAATCAGTCTACAAAGGAGATAGCTAACAAATCACTCGCCCGACCAATTCTAGTATATTGCTCAACTGTGTGGGACCCGTACCAGATAGTACTAACACGGGACACTGAACGTATACAGAACAGGGCGGCATGAATGTTTTTTTTTGTGTTTGACCCGCGGCAGTGTCACAGAGGTGCAGAAGAGAGAGAACTGGCAGACTCTTTAAGAAAATAGACGTAAATTATCCACAGAACGCCTGGCTACAAAGTTTCAAGAAACAGTTTGTAACGACTCAAAAAAATACTACGTAGAACCCGCCTACGTATCGCTCCCATGGGAATCGTGAGGACAAGATTAGATTAACTACAGCGCGCTCAAAACCATTTAATCAGTCATTCGTCCCGCGCTCCATACGTGAATGACTGGAACTGGAAGAGGTCCAATGCGGGCAAAATGGGAAGTACCCTCTGCCATGCACTTCACAGTGATTTGCAGAGTATGAGTGTACACGTATTCATCGAGTCTGGTAACGCTGCCACCTCACTGCAGACAATCTACCCTCAAAAAGGTTGCCTAACCGGAACTGCTCACCAAGCGCAAATAATGAACGAATAGGGCTATTTTAAGACCATCTCTAGAACGTCAGCTTTGTCCGCAAGGGTCTTCTTATTTGGTATATCTGTCTTAAAACAGGTAGTGATTAGACTGTCTGCGCTTTCCTCTCTTCACTGCCTCTTCCTTAATCTGCCGCTAACGTCATCCATTTTTAATGGCACCCATAAACGCGAGTCTTCTTCGTCCTCTCCCTGTCTATCCTGCAATCTTTCCTTCGACTCTTCATTGCCGAATAGAGGCAATTTCTCTGCTGTGTGTGTCCCAGCGAAGATGCTATCCTTACTCTTATCCTTCGCACTAGTTTGGCTTGTGTTTCTTGTATTCTCGTAAATACAGAGTGGTTATAATTAAACTTTCGCTACTTGAGAGAGCCCTACACGAAAATCGAGTGATCGCAGGACAATGAAACCATGTGGAAACACTTCTAAAAACTTGCGGAAGAGAAATAACGAATAAACCACTGGTAAAAACGCACTTTAATTTTCCCATGAGAGGGTAACTTTTGTTAACTGCGTACCACGTTTAAGTTGCGGGTAACAAACCTTGTTCACTCTGACGACCATTTACATTCACGACAGCCAGGAACCGCCCTAGAGATACCATTTCAGAACTGTCCGCAGCAGTTTCTGAATGACGGACCACGTAATGTCCAGCTGTCGTGACACAGTTCGTGCACTTTTGAAGATCGTGTATTCAGTGCAGCATTCTGTCGTGGCAGTAGTAACTGCAACAATGTATGGCGCAGGTGGCCGTCGGCGTCCCCCAGAAGCAATTCCCAAACGGCCAGTTAATTCGAACTCCCCAGTCATGTTCTTAAGTCCCGGAACGGAAAGAGGACCTCGCCGTAAAGTCGTGCTCACCTTGTCTAGACCCGTGTTGATTGTCTGCAAACGTAATGCACACAGATATTTGTTTCAACCCCACGTCGCCGTACCAACACCGGCGCCTAACGGTAAGTCACTACACTAACACTACTGACAACGCATTGCCCATTCTGAACATCGCTCCTACAAAGTTAGGTATCCATACGGTAAACAGTTTTTCATCGACAATGGCTCAAATACTTTGGTTATAATCACCCTGTACTTATTCATTCGCAGTTCTGTTATTCAGTTTCACTAGTGAAAATTTATCTTCGCAAGCACAGAGAACAGTTAACGTGTTTTTCCTCTTTCGTTATGACTGTCTTTGATTCGCCTTTATACTACACTTCAGAAAAAGACTTGACGAATCTCTTCCTTAATTCTACAGGAATTCTTTATGGAGTGAACAAACCTTTTACGCTTTCATATGGTTCAAATGGCTCTAAGCATTATGGGTCTTAACATCTGAGGTCATCAGTCCCCTCGAACTTAGAACTACTTAAACCTAACTAACCTAAGGACAACACACACATCCATGCCCGAGGCATGATTCGAACCTGCGACCGTAGCAGCAGAGCGGTTCCGGACTGAAGTTTCAAGTTTTCGAAAGCTCTTTTACCCTACATATTCTGCTTCTTATTTCTTCCACATGGTTTCCATTTTTATTTCACCGAAATTCAAAATTACCTAAAAGTTTTTACTTTTTCGTTGGTTTTTCCGGTAGATGCTTGGGTAGAGAGCTGTAGAAGAAAAGATAAACTGCGGTTATTTTGGTGAGTACAACATGATTATCGGTAAATTCGGATCGGGCGAGATGGCGGAATGTTAAGATTCAACACGCATTCAGTAGCTGCGGGGTTCAAATCCCTTGTCCAGCCTTACAGATTCAGGCTTATGTTGTTTCCTAAAATAGATTAAGGATAATGCCACCACTGTACCGTTGAAAAGGACAGCTCCGATTTCGTTATCGTCTTTGTACTTTCGGAATTAGCTGCTAATGACACCGTCATCGACGAAACCTTAAACAACGATGTTCCTTCAAATATAGTTTACCACTTACCGGTGACCCTGCGCTACCTTTGCTGCAAATAGGAACATCTCGGAGTGTGGGTGCAGTGGTTACGTACTGGCCTGGGGTCTGTAAGTGCTACGATTGACTTTAATCCGGTCATCTAAGTTAACGTTTATGTGATTGCCCTAAAATCGCTTAACTCAGATATCGAGATGGTGTTTTTGAATATAACACTCTCAGATTTCCTCCCCCATCGTATATATGAACCTCTAGTTCTTACTGAAGATCTAAGTGAGTACTTCGTCACGCCAATATCCTTAATTGACCAGCGTACAATGGCCCAGATCATCGATTCCCTTAAGGTATCAGCTGTTGGTACGAACGACAAACTTTTTCTGTAGGTAGTAAGCCCTAACAAGGTCCGGAAGTCAACTGTGCGAAATCGTTCTGCAGCTGCAAGGCACGTTAATATAGCAGTGCAAGTGATCAGTCTTCTCGCCGATCCTCTACTGCTCAGAGTAATCGACTTTTCTAACTATTCTGTGATCTTCAGCATCTGCGTAACAGCGCTTAAGCAGGAACTCATAAAACCATTACCCAAGAAGGAAGCTGCCAAACGTCCTTCCGACTACGAGGTCCATTAGCATTCTGCCAGGATTATCCAAGGCTTTAGAATACATAGTTCACAAACGGTTTACGAATTATTTAACATCAAATAACCCTTCAGATCAATAGCAGTCCGGTTTCCGGCAAAATCGCAGCAGGATGCCTGCCGAACTGAAACAAGCTAAGGATAAACAACATGCGACTATTGTGTGGTTTTTGAATTTCACCAAAGCTTTCGACACAGTCAACTTTGACATTCTGCTTGCTAGACTCATAAGTCAAAATTTTTCTTCAGTTGGTGTACAGTGGTTTCATTCACATCTTATATATCGCCAACAGTGTGTAATGAGTGGCACAGAAAGGTCACAATGGAGGAATTTAGTATCAGATGTCCCGCAAGCATCAGTAGTGGGCTCATTAATCTTCTCATACATTATTAATGATGTGTCAACTATTCCCTCTCACTGCAGATATTACCTAAATACTATAGACACTCAGTTATATCTATGTGCAAGTCCATCAAAGACGTGCACAGCTATCCAGCTTGTAAATACCGATTTACTTAGGCTTAGGTTTGAAACTTAAGCCATCTCTAACGCAAGCCGTCTTAGTCGTACACAGTACTTATTACCCCTCAGTTCAGAGAATCTCTTCCACCACTGATACTAAACGGCAGGGAAATAACCTTTTCTTCTTCTGCAAACAACTTGGGGACTGAGCACACAATTGCGATCTTAGGAAGGTGTCAGCGTCGTAGAGAAGTATATAAAAATTATATCCTTTCGAGCTTAAGAAGGAGCTCGTAGCAACACAAATACTGCGCACGCTTGACAATGATGATACCAGTCTCCAAGGCTCAAGCAGGCAGGAACTGGCGATAAATGCTCGTGTACGATACACTAATAACGTACACTTTTTCGGCCATATCGCATCAGCCTACGAACAATTATCATGGCTACGTGCCGAAAAGCATGGGGACTATCCTACTGTATGTTTGCTCTAGCGTCTCCTCTACCATTGCACTCCCTCTTACTTGTCTTCATCTCTTACTCTACTACCTGAACAGCAAACGAGAAATACTATTTCTCAACAAAGTAAAATTCTCTCTGTACCATCACATAGCCCTGCCAAGTTCTCTAAACCATTTTTTTTAATTGTTATCATGAAGCCGAATCTTCCTCAAAATCGCAGAGGAATTAAATTTCTTCCAAACTTCAAAAGACAGCTAATGGTCCAGCTTATATTACAACAGGTATCTCTCTTACATTCTGTGCAGCGCATTCTCGTCATTTCTCCTCCCACTACAATTACTACAAAAAAAAGTTCGAAAAAAAAAGTTCAAATGTGTGTGAAATCTTATGGGACTTAACTGGTAAGGTCATAAGTCCCTAAGCTTACACACTACTTAACCTGAATTATCCTAAGGACACACACACACACCCACGCCCGAGGGAGGACTCGAGCAACCGCCGGGAGCAGCCGCACAGTCCATGACTGCACCGCCTCAGACCGCTCGGCTAATCCCGCGCGGCAATTACTCTCTATAGTCCGTGTCGGTAGCGTTCTCTGTTCTGAAGGAAGTCCTATACCGACTAAGGATCAAAGCATCGACTTTTGTATTAATAATAAACATTCGCCATTTTTAAAAAATGTTCAAAAGTGTGTGAATACCTAAGGGACCAAACTGCTTAGGTCATCGGTCCCTAGACTTACACACTACTGAAAGTAACTTTAACTTATGCTAAAAACAATACACGCACCCAACCCGAGGGAGAACTCGAACCTCCGGCGTGAAGGGCCGCGCATTCCGTGACATGGTGCCTCAAACCGCACGGCCACTCCGCGCGGCGCCATTTTTATTTTATTTTTGCTCTGTGTAACGCTCTTCATGAAGACTTCATTCAGCTCAAGCTTCTAGTTTCAAATGAAATTTTCCTCAAGAAATCCGCCCTCGGGGACTGCAGAAAATGGTCACGATGTGGACGTCATTTCCATCACTGCCGATATGAGTGTTTGACGACGTGTTTTGGGCACGTGTACGTCAAAAAAATCTACACTTCAGGAGGGCAAATGTAAAACGCTGTAACCGTTTTTTTTATATAAAACGCTTTTTCAATTCTACAATTCTATTGTGTTGTCGGTAATCTGTTCCATGACCGTAGACTTGATCCAGGCGCCAAATCGTGGAGAAATAAGTTAGTAGATGGGGTAATGTCTTTTTGTCAAGCTGTGCTTCTCTGCGGGGGGCCGAAATTCAAAAGATATGGAAAGTGGTTTTTGTTCACCCTTCTACTAGCTAAACAACAAATACTGTACTTCTGCTTTTGTGTTATCAGAAATGAAACACACTGTCTCAGTATTACTGGCACTTGGAACTAAAACTTTCTTCCTGTTATTCTGTCGAAAACTGACATGTCTGAGACCGTGGCTGTGTACGTGATACACGTTGATTCTCGCAGAGAATAATAAAGGCTAATAACTTATTTACACAAATATCCCCGATAGCTGTTCGGCACCAACAGATTAATCTTCAAACGCCTGCTCACTTTTAAATTGCATGTGTTGCTGACTGTTTTTTTTTTTCAACAAATAATGTAAACAACAATAAATGTAATATGAACGTGAGCAGCCTTTTTCATATTGCCTCATAAAAACAGCTAGTTTTCTGGTATGGCACTTAGAATGTATTTATTTTCTAGTTTGCTCCTTTTTTGCGATGATGCGGTGAGCAGCATAATTCTGTGGTATCAGAATATCTTCTCAATTCTTTTAGGTACAAATCAGTAATGTACAATGAGGTATGCATTGTTTTTTCATTCTCCTGGGAAATGTTAGATGTGGCACTTACAAAGTTTTCAGTTTCCTCTTTTTACTTGGATCTAATTAATAAGCTCGTCCAGCTTGCGCAAGTTAAATATGGTTGCACGAATATTGCTGCTCTGGTCACTGACCTGTCAGACATCGAAAAAAACGTAATAAACGAAACTAATTACAACGCGAAATGCCCACTTGTGAAACGGTTTGTTGCAGGATTCTCGAACATATTCTCAGTTCGAATATAATGAATTTCCTCGAGACAGAGAAGATACTGTCCATGCATCAGCACGGCTTTAGAAAACATCGCTCCTGCGCAACGTAACTCGCCCTTTTTTCACATGATATCTTGCGAACCATGGATGAAGGGTATCCTTGACTTCCGGAAAGCGTTTGACTCGGTGCCCCAGTGCACACTCCTAACTAAGGAATATGGAATTATGGGATTGGTTCCCAAATATGTGAGTTGCTCGAGAATTCTTAAGTAATAGATGGTTCAAATGGCTCTGAGCACTATGGGACTTAACTTCTGAGGCCATCAGTCGCCTAAAACTTAGAACTACTTAAACCTAACTAACCTAAGGACATCACACACATCCATGCCCGAGGTAGGTTTCGAACCTGCGACCATAGCGGTCGCGCGGTTCCAGACTGTAGCGCCTAGAACCGCACGGCCACCCTGGCCGGCTAAATTGTCCTCGATGGTGAGTGTTCATCGGAGGTGAGGGTATCGTCTGGAGTGCCCCAGGCAAGTGTGGAGGTCCGCTGTTGTTTTCTATCTACATTAATGATCTTTTGGATAGGGTGGATAGCAATGTGCGGCTGTTTTCTGATGATTCTGTAGTGTACGGCAAGGTGCCGTCGTTGAGTAACTATAGGAGGATACAAGATGACTTGGACAGTATTTGTGATTGGTGTAAAGAATGGCAGCTAACTCTAAATATAGATAAATGTAAATGAATGCAGATGAATAGGGAAAAACAATCCCGTAATGTATGAATACTCCATTAGTAGTGTAGCGCTTGACACAGTCACGTCGATTAAGTATTTTGGTGTAACATTGCAGAGCGATATGAAGTGGGACAAGGATGTAATGGTAGTTGTGGGGAAGGCGGATAGTCGTCTTCGGTTCATTGGTAGAATTTTGGGAAGATGTGGTTCATCTGTAAAGGAGACCGCTTATAAAACACTAATACGACCTATTCTTGAGTACTGCTCGAGAGTTTGGGATCCCTATCAGGTCGGATTGAGGGAGAACATAGAAGCAATTCAGAGGCGGGCTGCTAGATTTGTTACTGGTAGGTTTGATCATCCCGCGAGCGTTACGGAAATGCTTCAGGAACTCAGGTGGGAGTCTCTGGAGGAAAGGAGGCGTTCTTTTCGTGTATCGCTAATGAGGAAATTTAGAGAACCAGCATTTGAGGCTGATTGCAGTACAAGTTTACTGCCGCCAACTTATATTTCGCGGAAAGACCACAAACATAAGATAAGAGGGATTAGGGCTCGTACAGAGGCATGTAAGCAGTCATTTTGCTCTCGTTCTCTTTGGGAGTGGAACAGGGAGAGAAGATGCTAGATGTGATAAGAGGTACCCTCTGCCACGCACCGTATGGTGGATTGCGGAGTATGTATGTAGATGTAGAAGGAAATTTTCCGCGTTCTTTTCAAATCGTCCTGGTATTTGCATTAAGATATTTATGGGATGCACGGAAAACCTGTATCAGATTGTGGGCGGGTATTTCAAACCCGGTCCTCCGAATGTGAAATTTCACTCGACACCACAGCTGAAACCCAGACAACTGCTGAGGCCGCTTCACGGGACAGACAGTTCGGAGCTGGTTGTTGACTTCTCAGACGGTAGGCGATTAGGATCACCTGAGCTCAGCGCGCGGACCGCTGCGGTAGCGACGGTGGCGCCAGCCGCCTGCAGTCTGCACACACACACACACACACACACACACACAGACAGACACGTGCACCCAAGCGCTACTCTTTGTCAGCTGCACGCTCGTCCCACGTGTCGGCGACGCGCGCCCGTCTCATCACATCGGCCAACACTTCCCTCAGTTGTCTTGAACTATTCCTTGATACCTCAGGATGTTTCCTAGCTACGTATCCCCTCTTTTAGTCAGGTTGTGACATACTCTGCATCACTTTCCTTCGCAGTTAGACACAGTGTGTCTTCATTAGTTACTCGATCTACCCATCTACTTAAAAGCATTCTTCTTTATCACCACATTTCTAAAGCTTCTGTAGCCTTCTTGTCAGAAATGTTTATCGTCTACGTGTCATTACCTTACAGGCCTACACTCCAGTATAGTGTCTTCAGTAAGGACTGCCTGACAGTTAAATTTATATCGAGAGTTAAAAAATTGTCTCTTATCCACTAACGTTTTTCTTACCATTGACAAGTTGCAATGTGCCGCTTTCTACTTCGATCATCTTCACACTTTACTTCCCAAATGCTAAAACCTGCCTACTACTTTCGACGTCTGATTTCGTAACCTGATTCTTTCTGTATCGTGGGACCTAATTCGGCTACATCTACATCTACATCTATACTCCGCAAGCCACCTGACGCTGTGTGGCGGAAGGTACCTTGAGACCTCTATCGGTTCTCCCTTGTATTCCAGTCTTGTATTGTTCGTGGAAAGAACGATTGTCGGTATGCCTCTGTGCGGGCTCTAATCTCACTGATTTTATTCTCACGGTCTCTTCGCGAGATATACGTAGGAGGGAGCAGTATACCGCTTGACTTCTCGGTGAAGGTATGTTCTCGAAACTTCAACAAAAGCCCGTACTGAACTACTGAGCGTCTCTCCTGCAGAGTCTTCCACTGGAGTTTATCTATCATCTCCGTAACGCTTTCGCGATTACTAAATGATCCTGTAACGAAGCGCGCTGCTCTCCGTTGGATCTTCTCTATCTCTTCTATCAACCCTATCTGGTACGGATCCCACACTGTTGAGCAGTATTCAAGCAGAGGGCGAACAAGCTTACTGTAACCTACTTCCTTTGTATTCGGATTGCATTTCCTTAGAATTCTTCCAATGAATCTCAGTCTGGCATCTGCTTTACCAACGATCAACTTTATATGATCATTCCATTTTAAATCACTCCTAATGCCTACTCCCAGATAATTTATGGAATTAACTGCTTCCAGTTGATGAGCTGCTATATTGTAGCTAAATGATATGGGATCTTTCTGTCTATGTATTCCCGCAGTACATTACACTTGTCTACATTGAGATTCAATTGCCATTCCCTGCACCATGCGTCAATTCGCTGCAGATCCTCCTGCATTTCAGTACAATTTTCCATTGTTACAACCTCTCGATATACCACAGCATCATCCGCAAAAAGCCTCAGTGAACTTCCGATGTCATTCACAAGGTCATTTATGTATATTGTGAATAGCAACGGTCCTACGACACTCCCCTGCGGTACACCTGAAATCACTCTTACTTCAGGAAGACTTCTCTCCATTGAGAATGACATGCTGCGTTCTGTTATCTCGGAACTCTTCAATCCAATCACACAATTGGTCTGATAGGTCTACAGTCTATTACGCAGCGTATACGAACGTAAACGCAGGCTCCACCTCCAACGCATGAGAGCATGTGCGTGTGTGTGTGTGTGTGTGTGTGTGTGTGTGTGTGTGTGTGTGTGTGTGTGTATAAACCCTACTTCAGTCATTTTGGAGGTGCAGAAAAATGTACTATCTACTCAAGCAGTGTTACGGGCATTCTCAGGGGTATAAACGTCGCAGGCCTCATTCGTGACCCTCAATCGCAAGTTGAACCGTAACTAGACACGGTATTTAGACTGACGTTAGTAACTTCACGGGGTATTTTTCGACCCCCAGAACAGAAATCATCTAAAAACTTATTTAATTTTGTTTCTCTAAACTGTTGTTAAACAAACAATAAAAGAACGACTTTTATTTATGAAAAATCAATCTTTATTAACCCTTCGATGCATGAGTGATCGAACTTGCAGAAATGCATAAGAGGAGTCTATAAGACCCCTACCTTAAAACACTTACAAAATATTTGTATTGAAAGTATCATCAAATTTTGAAGCGGTTTGCGACACGGAATGGATAAGAAAGTATTTATTATAATATTGTGACCATTATTTTAGTATAATATGAATTGCAGTTATATAAATTTCGTTATAATTTTCTTAACATTGAATAACCAACTCTCAGTTTTACTGACTGGCACCAGAAAATTTTGAAACTAGCTCTTTAATTATTTTTTTTGTTAAACCCTGACCTACAGAATTTTCCCTGACAAAGCTCAAACTTAACCCATTCATTTGTTACCCACAATATACAAACCCAACGCAATCTGACTGCTATACATTGACAACATGACTTCAAATAATTAATACAAAAGAATGGTCCTGAACTGCAAGAAATGCTAACAATAATACAAATCCGAAAATATGAAATTAGAGAAATATGAAACTACCTCTCACTCTTTTAATTGCCTAAACTCATTTCAATCACGAATACCAACAGTGCAAACCCCATTACTTTTCACAAGTCATTTATCTCACAGACAGTCTTCATAACACGAACTACAGCAAATACAGTAAGTAGCAGCTACAGTCAGCTAAATATAAATGTTCTGACTGCTATAGACTCTAATTACTAGGAGGCATATAATAGCGAAAGAAAAATTTTGTTGAAGAGCAAACAATGCATGTAGAAAATTTTACCTTATTCATGTGACATCCAATTTCAAATATTATGTAGTTGTCAATAATTCCACTGCTCAAACGTTATCAACTGAACATCCATCATCATACATTTCCTTGCGTTTTTTCTTATAAACATATCATTTCATCTCACTTTACAATGCATGTCCTACCAACACAGAGTCTCTACTAATAATACCATATCCATATACTTCCCTCTACATTCGCTAACTTCGAGTCAGTGCAACCACAGAAGCTCTTGCTGAGAGCGCAGAACGCTGTTAGCGATATTAACACAGTCTATAGCGCTGCCAACATAGGCTACCTAAAATTTTCTCATTAAAAATAACAACCTTCAAAAATAATTTGACTATTTTCTTTTCATATATTTTGAGTGCGTTTGCGGAATTTTTGAGCACTTTTCTACTTAATTGATCTGTGGACATGAAGCATACTCCGTTGGGTGGTCTCCAGTTTCCGCAATCTTCGTCTGTTGGAGAGCCGTGCCGTGGCTCTTGGAAGTGCGGGCTGCTCAATCTCCTCTCCATATGGGAAAAAATTCTCCTTCATCCGACTTGTCTCCATATGCAGGGGAAGTTGCTGTGAAGAGAATCGCGAGACATTTATTGGTACTGCAACTAATACAAAATTACATCTTCTTGACTGTCTCTTTCAACGCATGTACGTAATTTCTGGTCAAGAGAATGAACTTGTTATTTACATTCATTCTGGAATAAAACTTTCTCTTGCTTGTTTTTGCGTTGTATACATCGGAGACTTGTTTTTCCGTTGTCTGACACAGCGAACATTTGGCCACATAACGTCTTTCAAATCAAAAAGATGATAAAATTACGCTGAACGTGGAAGCTCTCAGTTATAGTGGAAATTCCCTTGTATTCTGCTCATCGGAAGCAGTGACTCACTGTGTTGGCTTCCATCATGACTGACAAGGAAATTAGCAGTTCTGTAGTCTGAACAATTCTATCACTTGTGCTGGCTTCAGGTGATATTCTTCTGTCACTTACAGCTAGTTTGCTATCCATGTTCTAAGGAAAGAATAAAATAACTTACATAGTTATGCTGTTTATGAAACTACAGCTATACTTATGTGAAACTATTTTGACATTGAGAGATATACTTACCTTCAAAAAAAGTAGTCAGTTTTAGCTTTTACAGTTCTTCTAAGCCTGTCAAAAAAGGATATTACTTTGTGGAACCGATAATTGTTATCACAAACTTGCTACCTTAATGTGCCATTCAGATCAATGACAAATAAACTCTTCGAAAGACGGCTTGTTTTGTAATGGATCTAAAAGATCCCTTTCATAGATTACATGTATAGAATTACAAAATTAGTAAAAGAAAATAATTAATTTATCTTGCAGCAAATAATATTTTGTTTGAAGAAAGTCAGTTGTCTTTCCGACTCTTACAGAGGATATGAACTAAAATAAACGGATTTTAAGACAATTTCTGGAGAAAATGAGAGGTTGTTGGCTGTAAAAGACTACTGTTATGCATCCAAGGATTAAGAAAGAAAACATAATATTACCAACAATTAATGCTCTTACATTAACATTGGCCTCTTAAACAGAATTTTTTAACTTAAATGAAAAAACAAAGAAACTCTACTTCAACAATGTTCAGAACCATGTTTTGCGATCAAATAATGATCTGAGTAAGCTACAAAGAAAAAGTTAAACAATGGTTTTGTACAAAACAAGCAGGTACACGAACAAATCAACCAAGCACTTATTTTCGTTCGTGACAATCAAGGCGTACCTTCTTGTCAATGGAGTGCATTTTGACCTGTGTATCATGTTTTGGCAGTTTTTGTGTGTTTACGGTGTGGCATCGTGAAATCTTTCATTTTTCTGGCTGACTCAGTCCCGTTCGGAATTGTACCTGCAGATTCATCTGTCTTGCTACCATTTTCACAATTTTTCCAAAAGACGTCCATTGCAGCCTGGAAATCACAAGACAAATTTTTCAAACTAATTTTTCCCTCTTAAATATTTGCTTTGGTTTTGTGTTTGTGTGTTTTACTTTTTTCTCTTTTTCAATTAAAAAAAATATCGATGCACCATCTTGCTATTCTCATTTATAACATTGTTTTCCGTGAAACTACCCATATTGTCTTAGTACTTCTTTGTTTACATCGCGAACATTTTCTTTTCCTGCTTCTTCATCGTCCTCTAATTGATATTTTCTTGATCATATATTTCTGTGTCACTGTTACTAAACTTGACTGCATCTTGAAAACAATATGGTGTGTCCAATGAGTCGGCAGTCTTTACTAGTTAACAACTACTCCACAATTTGATCATCTTTCAAACGTCGCCATTCCGAGTAAAACAATTGATAATGCCAGAATGAGATTTTCACTCTGCAGCGGAATGTGTGATGATATCAAACTTCCTGGAAGATTAAAACTGTGTGCTGGACCGAGACTCGAACTCGGGACCTTTGCCTTTCGTGGGCAAATGCTCTACCATCTGAGGTACCCAAGCGCGACTCACGCCCGGTCCTCACAGCTTTACTTCTGCCAGTACCTCGTCTCCTACCTTCCAAACTTTACAGAAGCTCTCCTGCGAACCTTGCAGAACTAGCACTCCTGAGAGAAAGCATATTGCGGAGGCATGGCTTAGCCACAGCCTGGTGGATGTTTCCAGAATGAGATTTTCACTCTGCAGCGGCAGAAGTGAAGCTGTGAGGACCTGGCGTGAATCGTGCTTGGGTAGCTCAGATGGTGGAGCACTTGCCTGCGAAAGGCAGAGGTCCCGAGTTCGAGTCTCGGACCGGCACACAGTTTTAATCTGCCGGGAAGTATCACTTGAAAATGATTTGTGATGACAGATAAGAAAAGTAACGTTTATAGCTTCGTGAGGTAGATTTTGAACCCATCTGGTACCTAACTACGGAAATAATGGTCGCCGGCTAGCACACGCCAGCAAAATTCAAAAGTACAGCCAGTATTAAGATTATATAGAAGCGGAGCGGCAACGGTGTTATAGGAACGGAATTGTAAACAAAAGAGTGACGCGCGAGGTAAATGATTACTTAGCGGATGTAGTTAAGGGTTAAAGATACAATTGAAACATAACTCTAAACATCGCAAGGAAAGTTGTAATTGCACATGGAGGAAGAAAACCCCATTGTTTCGGGTGGCTGAACTACCCCTCGGGGCCCCCAGCCAACAGTACTGTGTGACTCTTTCTTTCCACAAGAAAAAGAATAATACCGTTTGGAGCGGCAAGGTGGGGGAGGAGCACGGACCGGTGCCTTCTGGCGGGGCCGCAGAGAGTTGTTGACAGAGGCCAGCGCGGAGTTCTCCGGTGACCTGGTTCTGGCAGCCCGTGCGAATGCCGACACGTCCGTCGCTACACACGGGCCAGCGCTACCGCCGTCTGCGTACCCTACTTCACTCCCAGGCCTCCTCACTTTCTCCGCCCTGACCTACCTCGCTCTACTCGCCTGCTAAGTGTCAGCTACTTTTACTTAGCGTTTCATTCCGACCGTGACCTCCCGCAGATGGGGACACTTCTTAGGCCTGCGTCTACGAGTATACTTCGCTTGCCACTGTTCAGCGCTCCTAGGGGATTGCAGAGGATCAAGGAGGTAAAAAGACGAGGGCTAGTAGAAATTCTTGGGTAACAGAAGAAATATTGAACTTAATCGATGAAAGGAGAAAATATAAAAATGCAGTAAATGAAGCAGGCAAAAAGGAATACAAACGCCTCAAAAATGAGATCGACAGGAAGTGCAAAATGGCTAAGCAGGGATGACTAGAGGACAAATGTAAGGATGTAGTGGCATATCTCACTAGGGGTAAGATAGATACTGCCTACAAGAAAATTAAAGAGACTTTTGGAAAAAAGAGAACCACTTGTATGAATATCAAGATCTCAGATGGAAACCCAGTTCTAAGCAAAGAAGGGAAACCAGAAAGATGGAAGGAGTATATAGAGGGTCTATACAAGGGCGATGTTCTTGAGGACAATATTGTAGAAATGGAAGAGGATGTAGATAAAGATGAAATGGGAGATATGATACTGCGTGAAGAGTTTGACAGAGCACTGAAAGGCCTGAGTCGAAACAAGGCCCTGGGAGCAGACAACATTCCATTAGAACTACTGACGGCCTTGGGAGAGCCAGTCCTGACAAAATTCTACCATCTGGTGAGCAAGATGTATGAGACAGGCGAAATACCCTCAAACTTCAAGAAGAAAATAATTATTCCAATCCCAAAGAAAGAAGGTGTTGGCAGACGTGAAAATTACCCAACTATCAGTATAATAAGTCACAGCTGCAAAATACTAACACGAATTATTTACAGACGAATGGAAAAACTGGTGGAAGCCGACCTCGGGGAAGGTCAGTTTGGATTCCGTAGAAATGTTGGAACACGTGAGGCAATACTGACCCTACGACTTATCTTAGAAGAAAGATTAACGAAAGGCAAACCTACGTTTCCAGCATTTGTAGTCTTAGAGAAAGCTTTTGACAATGTTAACTGGAATACTCTCTTTCAAATTCTGAAGGTGGCAGGGGTAAAATACAGGGAGCGAAAGGCTATTTACAATTTGTACAGAAACCAGATGGCAGTTATAAGAGTCGAGGGACATGAAAGGAAGCAGTGGTTGGGAAGGGAGTGAGACCAGGTTGTAGCCTATCCCCGATGTTATTCAGTCTGCATATTGAGAAGGCAGTAAAAGGAAACAAAATAAAAATTCGTAAAATGTGGTTATGCAAATCGGCTATGCAGAAATCACTTAACTTCGACAATACTGTTCCGCTGAAAATTTGGAAACGACAAAGAGCTACCGAAACTTGTATTGTCTGACAACTTTCTGAAAAATGCTTCACACTGTCGAAATTCTTTTTTATTTAGAGGCTCAATCACACTGTTAGTTCTCGATGGAATATGAATTACGTTAATAATATTTTCACTGTCCTTCTAAAGGCAGAGTTGTCATTTCCATACCAAGACTCCAACAAAAGGAATGATTATTTTCTGCAAATAGTAAGATGTTTCACATGTAACGTTGAAAATTATTTTCTCTAATTTTTTTCAGATTTTGCTACGTCGATTACAAGATTTTTGGAAGTGAACAGTCCTTTTAAAATTTTTGGTCCTAACGTGCCGTGATGTTCTGAAGACAGATATAAAACTGCGGAAACAGTAATCTACTGATACTTATCTCTGGCATTGTTGTGTACGAATGTTTACTAATTTCCAGAATTCTGAAAAGCGAAAATAGTTTAAGTGGACTGAACAGACATGTGGCATGTTATTTCATAGCCTAGTGGGATGATTTGATTATGAGCTTAGGCTCGAAACTGGTCATCAAGTAATAAAGAAAATTAATAATGCAACTTGGACGGTTCTTTGCAATTTATTGCATAATTTGGTATACAAGTATGTCATAGCATAAATCGACTGTACAAGTGACTTTGCCTTTTTTCGGTCAAAATGATAAAGTGAGATTTGCACACAGTTCTTACTCGAAACTTGTCTGATTGGCTTCATACACAGCATTTTACTACATAGTAAGAAGCTTCGTCTTCACGTCTACTACGAATTTCTCTATAGTGTTACTTTATTGCAGACATCTCCCCTCCATATCTACTTGAAGTACACTTCCCGTATAATTTCCTGAATATGTTTAAGCAGGTCGAAGAAGTCTGGAAATCAGTAATATACAACCCACTTTCAATTCAGAGGGCCCAGGCTTATAGATCTCTCTCGGTAAAACATTTCGAATAATCCTTATTTCACACTTTTGTGACTCTCATTTTGGCACATATTTCGTACTTCGTGTAAATCTTTCTTCCATTTACGTCATTCAAATTTTTATCACACGAAACGAAACTGGCTTTACTCATTGCTTAATTTTAAGTGGTTTCTCCCTTATTCGTTTAACCTTACCTTTGTAACTGAAAGCTGTTACTGTACATGTTTTCTTTGGACTTGGAAGGTACTCTGTTTTTGTTGTGGACTATATTAGCAATTGAGTAATCATCGTTCGTACCACAATTCAGGGAATCGTCTAAGTTATTTCCTGTTTCGTCTAACCTTTTCACAAGTCCTAACGAAATGTCGACGTGATTGGAATGAGTGTCCAAGAAATTAACTTATAAATAATATATACGTAGGTCTTCAGGAGAAGCAGGTGATTTCGATTGCATACCGCATTCTTCATATTTCGTCTTCACTAAGACAGATGCTATTAGCATGCATATACGAAGAAATCACAAAGAAATTAATTCAGTTTTATCTCCACGATTAACACTTAGCGATACCGCAAAGGAAAATGCTAGGTATTATGCGTATTATATGATTTGCAAATTCGAGCGCCAATACATGTGAACAACTGTGCCTGAGAAACTATCAGAAGAAACTGAAATTCGCCCTTTACAAATCAGGATCGCGTTGTGCCGTGTTATCTGTTTACTGATGAGCCGCGTTGCGCATGCGCCGTCTGCCACAGCCAAGCCAGGGATGCACACCTCTCCAGTCGCCTGGCGAGCCATGAATTTTGCAATTTTCAACATTAAAAAAAATCTTTGCTGTGTGTCTTAGCAGCTAAAATTTTGATATTGTGTTTCTTACAGTTTATTCTTCCCGTATTAGAAACTACAGGGCAAGTTTCCACATGTCGAACTGGACTGGGCTACACTACTTTTTCACCTCCACCCCTTTGAAAAAGAGTTGGCTCTTACCCCCACAGCGATTCTTTCAAGACAGTTACTGATGTGTGTATCAAGATAGGTTGAAATCAGTGCAGTGGTGTAGGATGAGATGTAGAACATCTGTACATACATAGATGCGTCTTTTTTCGGCATACTGCCATCAATAGATTCTATAAGACATACCTAAACGGGTCAACATGTTTCAGGTTATCTGCCACATAGTACCATATACTTAAAATTATGTAGTACAGTTTGCTGAAAAGCGTTACAACAGATGACGTGGAAAAATAAATTGCTTACCAGACAGTATTTTTTTTCGTTCTGAAAGCGTTTTGACCAAATTTGTGGCATTGTTTCTGAATGGGCACCGATAAATATGCTTTTGAACATCTTCACGGCCAAGGAATAGTAATAACGACAATAATAAAAATAAAACTTCCTGGCAGATTAAAACTGGGTGCCGGACCGAGACTCGAATTCAGGACCTTGCTTTTCGCGGGCAAGTGCTCTATCAATTGAGCTACACAAGCACAACTCACGCCTCTTCCTCACAGCTGTACTTCTGCCTGTATCTCGTCTCCTACCTTCCAAACTTTGCAGAAGCTCTCCTGCGAACCTTGCACAACTAGCACTCCTGAAAGAAAGGATATTGCGGAGACATGGCTTAGCCACAGCCTTGGGGATGTTTCCAGAATGAGATTTTCACTGTGCAGCGGAGTGTGCGCTGATATGAAACATCCTGGCAGATTAAAACTGTGTGCTCAGTTGGTAGAGCACTTGCCTGCAAAAGGCAAAGTTCCCGAGTTCGAGTCTCGGTCCGGCACACAGTTTTAATCTGCCAGGAAGTTTCAAATCAGCGCGCACTGCACTGCAGAGTGACAATCTCATTCTGGAAGTAATAAAACTAATAATAGTAAGAATAGTGTGGTTCGGTTTGGAAGCTAATTTGAAGAGAAAAATTTGCATTTCGTTAGTGTAACAGACATCAGCTGTCAGCGTACCACATTGTTGGTGAATTTAGCTGGCGTAATCACAATAGCACTAAGAAGTAATTCATAGTTTTTGTTAATACAGTGTTATTCATTTATTATGGGATCTACTAAAAACTATAACCGAATGATTGTACGAATGGAAGAATTGGAAGGTGTACTGAAATGCATGCAGGCTTAAAAAGTAGGCATGTGGAATAGTAATCAAGGGTCTGTTGTTTCTACGTCGCACCGGATACGGTACTACTTTTACATCTTTGCACAGTGTGTGTAGTGAAAAGATATCTGTTGAAATCGGGTATGTACACCACCAAGAAAAACACGGGTGCATTGAACCATAGTCCTTAAATTTGCTAGCCGAGTCAGAAATATTTGTATACAGCTCCGCCGCGATCGTGTACATAATATACTGTTGCCAGTGGTACATGACGTCAGAAAGAAACCGCGCCTCCCTCTGACAAATTTTGTTGGGGCATACGCTTAGTTCTAGCAACAGTCTGAAGGGGAAGTGTCAAAAATTGATAATATAAAAAATACGTTGTATTTCTTTTTATTTTTAGATGCAGCGCAGCAAGCGGGTGATATATAAGCGCCGCGCTTGTGCCGGCCATAAAGATGGGGCTGTTTGCCTAGCGGCGCTAACTGATTTATGCCTCTGGTTCCAGGTGCCTGCTGAGACTCCGCACGTAAACGTTTACCTGTTGGGAGCGCAGCTACTCAACCTGTTCGATGGGGTGAGGACACTATAGCGCCGTATATGAACCCAGCGTTCCTGGACGACACATCTTCTTGGGGCTTCCTCTCTTCTGGCCAAAATCTTCTTCCTCTTCTTCCGGTAAGTACCAAACGGCTTCACAGCGCAAAATGTGTTTGCTGTTCTCATCGCAGCGTGTGTGGTGCAGACTTCGTGATGGCGTAACGTGATCGTGTTAATTGTTTTGACCCGCCGCAAGAGGCTGGATTGGCACCGACAGAAGTGACTCGTTTGGTTTCAACTGGATACAGCTAGAGTGATTCTGCAGTTAAATGGCTATGCAGCCTCTTTTTTATGCTTTATTTATTCCAAGACGCAGTGTTGGTTTTCATTCATCTTCAGTTGGCGTTCTGCGTTAAATTGCGTGTCGACCATTCTTAAGTTTGTGCCAACAGAATTCCGAAAGCTACTGTTGCTCTGTGAAAAATAAAAGTTCCTTTAGCTCCCACTTTTGTCTAGGCGTGTACGAGGGCAGTTTGAAAATTGCGTGTAAAGTCGGAGAGATGGCACCACCGGCGCGTATCGAGGTCATGTTTAGTTAGTAGCATCTTTCGAAAGAACGCACATCATGTTTCAGCAATACTGGTATATTTCTATGTGTTTGGCATTCGTGTGAAGGAAGGAAGTCGTGTGATTGTCAAAAAATGGACGAAAAAGAATTATGTGTGGTGATAAACATTACTTTATGAAAGGCAAAACGCCTCAGGAGACTAAAGAGAAGCTTGATAAACATTACAGTGACTGTGCACCTTCGAGTAGAACAGTTTCTAAGTGGTTTCAAAATTTTCGGAGTGGTCATATGGGCACAAGTGATGCAGAACTTTCTGGACGCCCTGTGGTGGTTACGACTCCAGAAATCATTGATAAAATCCGTGATATGGTGATGGATGACAGAAGAGTTAAGGTGCATGAAACTGCTAGTGCTGTGGGTATCTCGAATGAACGGGTACATAATATTTTGCATAAACATTTGGACATGAGAGAGCTATCCGCAAGATGGGTTCCGCGATTGCTCACGCTTTACCAAAAACGGAATTGTATGAAGCGTCGCAAGGATGGTTTTTAACTGTTCAGGAAGAATCCGCAGGAATTTCAGCGTCGTTCCGTCACTGTTGATGAAACATGGATACATTACTATATTCCTGAGACCAAGGAACAATCTAAACAATGGGTTACCAAGGGAGAATCTGCACCAAAAAGGGCGAAGACCATTCCTTCGGCCGGAGAGGTTATGGCGACTGTCTTTCGGGATTCGCAAGGGATAATCCTCATCAACCATCTGGAAAAGGGTAACACTATTACAGGTACAAATTATACATCGTTATTGGGCCGTCTGAAAACCGAGCTGCAAGATCAACGCCGGCTATTGGGCTGCAAAAAAGTCCTTTTCCATCACGACAATGCACCAGCACACACCTCAGCAGTTGTGGTCGCAAAATTAATGGAAATAGGACTCCAACTCGTTTCACATCCCCCCTATTTTCCAGACTTTGCTCCCTTGGATTACTATTTGCTCCCCAATTTGAAGAAATGGCTGACTAGACAAATATTTTCAAACGAGAAAGTGATTGCAGCAACTAATAGCTATTTTGCAGACTTGGACAATTCCTATCATTCAGAACAGCGTTGGACGAAGTGTATAAGTCTAAGAGGTATACCCCAAACACGTAAATGGTTTTTATTAGAGCACGGACTTTTCAAACGCCCCTCGTAGCTACAGGGCTTGGAGAAAAATATTGACACTCCACGAGGAATGCGTGCTTGAAGGTAAACGCAGGTCCCAGTCAAGGATGCAGGTCGCGCTGTTATCTTTGACCACGCATGACACCTGTACAATGTCCTCAATACGTTACAAGTGTCAGAACAGTACTCTGTGAAGTTGTGAGTGCGTTATGTCGGAGCTAAGTGATTCTAACGTGGGAAAATTGTTTGTGCTCAAACGGTAGGTGCTTCCGTAACCATGGTAATCGAAGTGTTTGGTGTTTTAAGAAGTATCGTATCGAACACAGACAAAGCGAAAAAACGTCACGCGCTAAGTCACAACACGTACGAAAGCGTGTGTTGAGTGATCAGGATAGACGGTTGTTGAAAAGGATTTTGACAAAACATACGAGGACGACAGCTGGAAAATTTACTACAGAACTGTATGTCGCACTCGCGACCCCTGTCAGTATCAAAACAACACTAAGAGAGCTCAATAAGCAGCGAACTGGAGGGCGAGCAGGAATTCTAAAACGACTCGTCACTTATGCAAATTCGCATAACAAGAAAACATCATACCGAAGCCATAAAACTTGTACTGTGGAGCAATGTAAGAACATCATTTGGCCAGATCAGTCTTGTTTCACACAGTTTCAAACTTCTGGGAGAGTTTTAGTCCCAAGAGTGAAACATGGCGTGGGTCGGCGATGGACTGGGCCGCCATACAGACGCAGCCACAAAGGCGCATTATTGCCAAGGGTTGTGTTATCGTTTTGGCTGACATGATTTCTCCCACGGTACAATGTTCTTTCGCATAGGTGATGCTATGCACCAAGACGATAGGACGCTGCTCACCCAGTTCACATCGTCCAGGATTGGTTTTGTGAGCAAGAGGATCAAGCGTCGCATATCCCCTGGCCATGACAGTCAACACATTTCAGTATTATTGGAGCCTTTGTGATCTACTTTGGAGAGAAGGGTGCTCTATTTCTACCCATATCCATAATCGTTGTCCGCCCCATTACCTGAACGGCCAGCGCGTTGGAATGGCACGCAGGGGGGCCCAGGTTCGATTCCCGGCTGGGATAGGAGTTTTTCTCCACTGAGGACTGGGTGTTATGCTGTCCTCATCATCGTTTCAGCCCCACTGTGGACGCGCAAGTCGCCCAACGTCGCACTCCATAAGACTTGCACTTGGCTGCCGAACTTCCCACCTGGGAACTCCCGGCCACTGACGCCATACTATCATTCCCATTTTTTTTCATGATCGTTACCTGAACTTGCCTCTGTTTCGCAGGGTAAATATTACAAGATCCCCTTGAAAATCGCACAGGACCAGTATACATCCATTCCGAGACGACTGGAAGCTGTTTTGAACTCCGACATGTTGTGTTCTTGGCGTTTCCATATTTTCGTCCACCCCCTCTACGTCTGATCGTAGGTCGCTGGAGCAATGAAAGTTGACAAGTGACTGAAAAAAAAATAACCACGCCATTCCCGTTTTCAAGAAAGTCGTCTGACAGATTCACTGAATAATATCGCTGAAATCAGTATGTAGTAAAATTATGGAACTTATTCTATGCTCACCGATTATAAAATTTGGAGAACTAAAATTCGTGTATAGAAATTAACATGGTTTGTGAAAGCAGAGCTCTTGCGAAACGCAGCTAACTCTGCTCGTCCAACAAATCCAGAGGGCCATAGGCAATGGTGGCCTTGTTGATGCTAAAAGTCGATAGCGAAAACTTAGACTGGTGAAAGTATCCGATAGTACGCTACTGGCCATTAAAATTGCTACACCACGAAGACGACGTGCTACAGACGCGAAATTTAACCGACAGGAAGAAGATGCTGTGATATGCAAATGATTACCTTTTCAGAACATTCACACTAGGTTGGCGCAGGTGGCGAAGCCTACAACGTGCTGACATGAGGAAAGTTTCCAACCGATTTCTCATACACAAACAGCAGTTGACCGGAGTTGCCTGGTGAAACGTTGTTGTGATGCCTCGTGTAAGGAGGAGAAATGCGTACCATCACGTTTCCGACTTTGATAAAGGTCGGCTTGTAGCCTATCGCGATTGAGGTTTATCGTATCGCGACATTGCTGCTAGCGTTGGTCGAGATCTAATGACTGTTATGGAATCGGTGGGTTCAGGAAGGTAATACGGAACGCCGTGCTGGATTCCAACGGCCTCGTATCACTAGCAGTCGAGATGACAGGCATCTTATCCGCATGGCTGTAACGGATTGTGCAGCCACGTCTCAATCCCTGAGTCAAGAGATGGGAACATTTGCAAGACAACAACCGTCTTCACGAACAGTCCGACATGGATTATCATCTCGGAGACCATGGCTGCGGTTACCCTAGACGCTGCATCACAGACAGGAGCGCCTGCGATGGTGCACTCAACGACGAACCTGGGTGCACGAATGGCAAAACGTCATTTTTTTGGATGAATCCAGTTTCTGTTTTCAGCATCATGATGGTCGCATCCGTGTTTGGCTGCATCGCGGTGAACGCACACTGGAAGCGTGTATCCGTCATCGCCATACTGGCGTATCACCCGGCGTGATGGTATGGGGTGCCATTGGTTACACGTCTCGGTCACCTCTTGTTCGCATTGACGACACTTTGAACAGTGGACGTTACATTTCAGATGTGTTACGACCCGTGGCTCTACCTTTCATCCTATCCCTGCGGAACCATACATTTCAGCAGGATAATGCACGATCTCATGTTGCAGGTCCTGTACGGGCCTTTCTGGATACAGGAAATGTGCGACTGCTGCCCCGGCCAGCACATTCTCCAAATCTCTCACCAATTCAAAACGTCTGGTCAATGGTGGCCGAGCAACTGGCTATCAAGGCTGTTATTACGGCCAGAGGTGGTTGTTCTGGGTACTGATTTGTCAGGATCTATGCACCCAAATTGCGTGACAATGTAATCATATGTCAGTTCTAGTATAATTTATTTGTCCAATGAATACCCGTTTATCATCTGCATTTCTTCTTGGTGTAGCAATTTTAATGGCCAGTATATAAACAAAAATTTTCCATTAAACATGATCCACAAACGAGCGGTTTGCGATATAATTACCATTGTTTGGTTTCACTGACTGCAGTATGAAATATTGTCCAACGTAGTACAAATGTATTTAAAATGTAAAGTTTTCAATTAAGTCCCCATCTATTTGGCTGATAGCGCACACTCGTGGCCTACCTTATCATTTGCCACATTGGGGAATGTGCTTCATACATGATGGGCACTGCCCCATGTTGCTGGTGATGTTAAATGCCGCTCAAAGCGCCGATATGGTCCGAGATGTCTAGGTCAGGTAGTGTCTGTACCTTGTCTTCTAAGACCATATGACCTCTTCTTCTGTCTGGTGTCACATTAAAAGTGAAACGTACAGCCACTGCCGGATTAAGCCAATGCGGGGCCCGTAGCAGTTGTTAAGATAATGTCCATGGTTTGCTGTAGGACTCGAAGTTCGAGATATAAAATAAAACACACTTTTCTTAAGTTTCAAAACGATATGTACATTTTCTTGGATAGTTATCGTCATACAAACATTTAAGACATAATTTCTTTTCGCAGAATGAAAAAATGTAAACACTACCTCACTGCAATAGTATTTTTTATGCAAATTCACTTCATTAAATTTGTGCTAAATAATAAAGTTGATACAGTGGTAGAAATGAGGCATTCGAGGAACAAAAAGTTAAGAAATGAATAGTATTTAAAATCAAATTAAGCGAATAAAAATAAAGACCACAATTATTTTGATAAGAATTTTTATAAAAATTACCGTTCTGTAAGTACTGAACATGCGACCTTTAGCTTACAAGTTTAGAGCCTTAGCTAACACGATACAGAGCCACTGGCTAAACTCATTGTTTTAACGGTTTAGTTTCTGACGAGAAATTATCTTTGGCACATTTTCATAAAGGGTCCACCACAGTAGATGGCTGCACGCTGTGGGACTTGGGACCCAATCCAAAAAATCGATCCCACCATTGGTGTCTCAGTGGCAAATAAACTGTGCGGAAGTAAATGACTTATAACGATAACATTTTACTATCAGATGAAACACAGTTAATTAATACATCGCACATAGAACTTACTTTTTTACCTTGGTAGCATATATAAACAAAACAAGTAAGCTTACTTTATTCTTCAGTGCTTCTCCTTTTTGTCCCTGCATATTTCGCAATCTCTAGTAAAATTTATATTTCACTCTCTTATTTCTACTGTTGTCAGTGCTTTCCACTAGTTCTCAGCGACCGGGAAAGAAACAAAGACACAAAACAAACGCAGGAACCACAAAAACAATAACATGTTACACAATAATAGTTCACCAATAAGAAAGCAACGTTCACTCTGGACTGCTGGTATCAAAAGTACTGTAAGAAAGGTAAGCGCACTGTAGGAAGAATGAACGACTGTAATAGCAGACTTACAAAAATAAATACGGTATCCATTAATTACTTTACTATCGGTAAATCCATAGGACCCTATACTAATTGATCGGGTTATTACGGGTAGCTCGGACAACATTGGGGAATTCCCTCGTAATTTGCGGTGTTGTCAACTTGACGACACATGATGTACGGTGTAGCCAACGCTCACTTTTAGAAGTAAGCTAAAATTGTTACCACTTGTCGTAGATTTGGATACCACTACCTTTCCATTGGACGGTAGGTAGAATAGTATTCATATCTAGCCAAGGGTACCCATACCGGGGGGCAATGAGGGCCAGTAGCATATCCAAACTGTTGCTACGTGGCGAATCCGACACTGTGTATTGTACAGCACTCTCGTTGATATGGCTGAAGAACTGGAACAATTCCTTTTTTCTTCTTTTTCCTGCGCCTTTGTCCATCATCGGCGCATGGTCGGCGTGGTTATTAACGGATTTGGCATGGTTAATTTAAAGGGTGGCCGGATGCCCATCTTGTCACCAAACTTCCTCCCTTCTCCTACCCCAAATATCTGTGACGAGTATTATTTGTGGGAAAGTGAGCGAAAGTTTTGTAGACGTTGTAACTCAGGCGGGAGACCGGTACCCATTTAGTCGGATGTTGGAAACCGCCTAAAAACCGCACCCAGGCTGGCTGGCTCATCGACTCTCGCTGTTAATCCTCCGGGTGGACTCTCCGTCCCAGAAGTGGCGTTTTAACAATTACGGCTTTCTGGAAGGGTTGCAGAACTAGAGCAATGTTGTTAAGATTTAAGGAACCATCCAGAAATGTTTGAAATAATATTCGTAACTCACTGTGGAGACGTGTACAGTGCTGTGTCACAATACAAGGACGACACCTACTTAAAAAGAAGAAAAAAAAAAGGTACGAGTGTACGGAAAACGTAACATATAACGTGCTGAAGCAGTACCGCACTTGTTGCTGAGTTGGCCGTAGGTGAAATTTGAGCCCAGTTACATGGGGAGTTAATCGGAAAGTTTACATTTCAAGTAAATTTATACTAACTGGGACCATATTTCATAGTGAAGTCAGTGTCGGCTCACAACCAACCACATATATGCAATTACGTGCCAAACAGCTGGATTGCGGGCCTATGTTTGTAGGAACTTTTTTGCTTCTACTATCTCATACTTCCATCCGTGTCAGTTTGCGGTATTAGTTACGATCTACCTGTTTACAGACATTTCAGAAACTGGTACTGTTGTTCTGTGTGTTAGCTGAAGTGTTTGATACGGCTTACTTTCATTAGCGCTCTGTCATCAGTCTGCGCCTCGGCGTATCTTTTGCTTTTCCGTGTTCTTTCTAAGAATGTAGAAATTACTAGTAGTGTCTTGAAATAGAAGTGAAATTTATTTATGAAACATCGATCTCTGGTATTAAGTTGGTATCTTAACGATATTTGTGATTCGAATGGCCATGGCGTACAGTACCTATAATTTCTTAGTATCAGTCGCCAAAGGATAAACAGAGATTCTGCGCACAAGAGACAAAGATAACGATGTGTACCGCCTGCTTTAAGTTGTTTGTTGTTGGCCTGACAAAGGACAGCGGTTGGCCAAGAATTATCTTGGGACTCTCAGCTTCCTTCGTTATCGCTTACAATTATTGTTTTTTGTAATGTTTGTCTCTTCACTTTGTAAATCTTACTTCACTAACTAAATGAATAGTTTTATTTATGATGATTATAAAAGACTGAGTTAGCGATTTATCCATAATTTCAAACGAAACGCTACGAACTTTCCGAGTCACGCCGGATACTTGAACACGGAAACCTTGACAGTCTCGTGGGCTCTGGTTTATTCTGCAGGAATATGACGCCTTTATTTTACAGCGATTTTTTTGTTTAGAAAAAAGCTCAATTTAGTAAGCTACTCCACGTCGATATAGTGGCTAATGCAGATAACCCGAAACTGAAGCCAACAGGTAGTTTGTCAACAAATGGCCACGAATACGTTAACAATTTTGTTCCGAGGTAATACAAGCTGTTTATAAATAAATATCGGGCTTTTAACGCTTTAAAATATTTATTATCTTAAACTTACAGTTATAAATGATATGTCAAATGAAAGAGTAACTCAAGCAGTTTTGCCAAGAACCTTATAAATGTTCAATGTGAGCACCATTTGTCACACGGCATACATAAAGTCTATAGCCGAGCTCTTCCCAAACGTTGATAGCTGTGTCTTCAGTGATTGTAGCAATAGCTGCTTCAATCCGGTTTCTTAATTCAGGGAGGTCTGCTGGTAACGGAGGCATGTACACACGTACCTTGATGAAGCCCCAAAGGAAAAAGTCACATGCCGTTAGGCCGGGTGAACGTGGAGGCCATGCAAAGCAAGCACTGTCATTGGGCCACTTGCGGCCTATCCAGCGCTCGGCTATAGACTTAATGTGTGTCGTGTGACAAATGGTGCTCACATTGAACATTTATAAGGTTCTTGGTAAAACTGTATGAGTTGCTCTTTCATTTGACATATCATTTATAACTGTAAGTCGAGTGTAATAAATATTATAAACCGTTAAAACTCCAATATTCATTTATAAACAGCCTGTATTACCTCGGAACAAAATTGTTGAGGTATTCGTGGTCACTTGTTCACAAACTACCTGTTGGCTTCAGTCTCGGGTTCTTCGTCCGATGTTTGATGATTTTTCCGACATTTCGCCAGCATGAGTAGCTGGCATTGTCAGAGCTTCATCCTCCATTGCTGACGATAGACTGCAGCTTACCGCTTTGAGTTGTTGTTTCTCGTAGTATTCGTTACTTGACTTTGTAAATCTTACAGGGTGATGCACGAAATGGGTTACCATTTTGTTTTTGAATATAAACTTTATTGTCAATACAATCTGAAAGGAACATATACTACAATGAAGAGCCGTCCATGGAGATTTGTTCTACTTCAGCACATGCTCAATATGTCCACCATTTCATTTCCTAACTTCCTTCAAACGAACACTGAAGTTAGTGATTACCCTACGGCACATGTCTTCCGTAATTTCACTGCAAGCTTGAAGAATAAGTCTTCTGAGCTGCATTAAATCACGTGGACGTTTCGGGAAAATTTTTTCCTTTAGGTACCCCCAAAGAAAAAAGTCACATGGGTTGAGGTCTGGACTATTGGGGGGACAATTTTGTCCGTCATTGAACCGACCTGAAAACCTGAGTGAAATGATCCGCATGTCGAAATGCTCGGGTAAAAACTGGAACACAGTGTTTGCAACATGTGGCCTTGCTCCATCTTGCATGAACCACTGCGTGTTGAAGGGCAAGGCAGTAGCAAGAAGCTGTGGAATGAAGCTATTGCGAAGCACGCTCAAATAACGCTCGCTGTTCACAGTTTCTTCACATAAAAAGGGTCCAATAAGTCCATGACTGGAAATTGCTGCTCACGCTGTAATCCTCGGAGCATAGTGTTGTCGTTCATGAACCACTTGAGGGTTTTCAGTGGCCCAAAAGCGTACATTTTGTTTGTTAACCACACCATCTAAATGAACATGCGCCTCGTCTGAAAACCAAACGTTATTTTAGAGTTTCTTCCCTATCCTCCGCCCACTGGGCAAACAGTAGTCTCTGCTGTTTGTATTTGCTTCTGTGCACAGGTCATCTTGTACGGGTACATATGGAGGTCACTTTTAAGAATGCGTTGAACGGAGCGTCTGGATATTCCCAGTTGCACTGCTGCCTTTCTACACTATTTCTCGGGACTTCTCTGTACAGCAACTCGTACCGCTTCAATATTTTGAGGCGAACGAACAGGCTTAGGCCGAGGTCGCTTCGCTTCCAATAATGTTCCTTCCTGTACAAATTTATCGTACAACCTGTGGATGGTCTTCTTGCAAGGGACCCATCGTGTGTTAAACTGTTAACGCCTCTGGGTCACAACAAGGCTTTTCGTTTCATGAAAAAGTAACACAATTGCCGATCGTTGCTGTGTCGTCAGTCTTCCATTGTCAGCCATTGCTGCTTACTAGTTTCCTAGCGGCAGTATCGTGAATTACACATCATTTCGTAACTCATTTGTTTTTCCAAGCTCTCCTATTACTGCTGTAGAGATCCCAGCGGGATATCTAATGTGCGTCGTAAATCGTGAAAGAAACAATTGGTAACACATTTTGTGCGCCACCCTCTACTTCACCGACTAAATAAATAATTTTATTTTTGATGATTATAATAGACTGAGTTAGCAATTTACCACGGCCTTAGATTATATGTATGTGGCGCGTCAACAAGCAAGGGCTTTTTCACGGTCATTTTCGTTGTGTTTCTCCTCTTGCTACCTGCAACGGTTGTTCTCCGCAACACGGTAATCCAGGATCCGTTAACCTACAGACCTTGTTCTTTCTTGTTGAAGCCATTGTCATATTTGTGTATTTATGTATCTTCAAATGGCTCTGAGCACTATGGGACTCAACTGCTGTGGTCATTAGTCCCCTAGAACTTAGAACTACTTAAACCTAACTAACTTAAGGACATCACACACATCCATGCCCGAGGCAGGATTCGAACCTGCGACCGTAGCAGTCGCACGGTTCCGGACTGCGCGCCTAGAACCGCGAGACCAACGCGGCCGGCTATGTATCTTCCCTGGACAAGATGGTGTAATATCTTTTCTCTACAACAAGAACTTCCGCGTCGCGAATTTCACTAGTGATCTACATCTACATCCATACTCCGCAAGCCACCTGACGGTGTGTGGCGGAGGGTACCTTGAGTACCTCTGTCGGTTCTCCCTTCTATTCCAGTCTCGTATTGTTTGTGGAAAGAAGGATTGTCGGTATGCTTCTGTGTGGGCTCTAGTCTCCCTGATTTTATCCTCGTGGTCTCTTCGCGAGATATACGTAGGAGGGAGCAATATACTGCTTGACTCTTCGGTGAAGGTATGTTCTCGAAACTTCAACAAAAGCCCGTACCGAGCTACTGAGCGTCTCTCCTGCAGAGTCTTCCACTGGAGTTTATCTATCATCTCCGTAACGCTTTCGCGATTACTAAATGATCCTGTAACGAAGCGCGCTGCTCTCCGTTGGATCTTCTCTATCTCTTCTATCAACCCTATTTGGTACGGATCCCACACTGTTCAGCAGTATTCAAGCTGTGGGCGAACAAGCGTACTGTAACCTACTTCCTTTGTTTTCGGATTGCATTTCCTTAGAATTCTTCCTATGAATCTGTCTGGCATTTGCTTTACCAACGATCAACTTTATATGATCATTCCATTTTAAGTCATTCCTAATGCTTACTCCGAGATAATTTATGGAATTAATTGCTTCCAGTTGCTGACCTGCTATTTTGTAGCTAAATGATAAGGGAACTATCTTTCTATGTATTCGCAGCACATTACACTTGTCTACATTGAGATTCAATTGCCATTCCCTGCACCATGCGCCAATTCGCTGCAGATCTTCCTGCATTTCAGTACAATTTTCCATTGTTACAACGGTCCTATGACACTCCCCTGCGGCACACCTGAAATCACTCTTACTTTGGAAGACTTCTCTCCATTGAGAATGACATGCTGCGTTCTGTTACCTAGGAACTCTTCAATCCAATCACACAATTGGTCTGATAGTCCATATGCTCTTACTTTGTTCATTAAACGACTGTGGGGAACTGTATCGAACGCCTTGCGGAAGTCAAGAAACACTGCATCTACCTCGTGGACGAATAGCGCGAGCTAGGTTTCACACGACCGTCTTTTTCGGTGGACACAGTGCTTATTCCGCCACGGCCGATTTCTCTGCCCGCCCCAACCTGCAAAGCCACATGGTATTCTGTGTATTCCCGGTATCGCAAGGGTCTCTTTTCTCCTTTGCCTATCTGAGACACTCTCTGATCTTCCTTGTCGGTTTACAAATAGTCTTTACGCCGGGTTTGCACAAAATGCCCGATTCTCTCCGTCACTCTGGAAATGTATGCCAGAAGAGCCGTCCCCGACATTTCTTTTTTCGATGTTCACTTCGCCGTGTGTTTGGTTCTATGGCATGTACATATGGAAAAGTCTATGTTGGCGTGACTGAACAATCAATAAGCACTAGCGTCGCCTAACATACGCGGCATTGCAGGTTGGGTCAGGTGGTAAAATCGGCCGAGGCCGAAAACGCACCTTGTGAGACCGACCACACAGTGGAATTCAGCGAGTCAGGACGTTCTTGCTGTAGTGAAGAGCTATTAAACCAACTTGTTCGGAAAAGCTATAGGAATACACAAACATGACAACAGCTGCAACAAGAAAGAAGGAAGTCTGAAGTGAACGGATCCTGGATTCCTGTGCTGCAGCGAGCGACCGCCGCAAGGACAAGGGGACAACCGCAACGGAAATGATTTCGAAAAGGCCCCCTGGACTTTGACGCTCCAGATACATTTGCGTCCGAGTGCGCGACTCTAATCCACCGTCAGCACTGGGCAGTGAAACTGTGACAATGCCAGCCATTCGTGCTGGTGTGAGGTCAGAAAAATTGTTCTAACAGACGTCGGTCGAAGAACCCGAGACAGAAGCCAACAGTCATTTCCTCGGAGGCAGGACACAGGGACGCAGCGAAGGCTGACTTTTGACACCAAGTTGCTGGTCGTGTCCGATGCAGAGGCAAAGCCCTAGTGACGGTGAATGTAGGCAGACACTGGCGGCTCCCTAGGTCGACAGTGCATAGTGCGGCACGGCACGTATGCAGCGAGGGTTCCGATCGAGATTCTGATAGAAGAACTGCACTGGCCCAGAGCTCGACGCAAGACTAGCTTGCAATTTCTTTCTTTATTGTTATTTCAATTCCCCACGAAGGGGACGGGCTGGCAGCCGATGGAAACCGCTCTTCAGCCAAACATTACATAAACTGTGGTTAAAAGACGGTTATAACATAAAAAGTTCACAGGAACAACTGATTATGTAAAAAACACATTGGTTGCTGATATTTAAGATTTTTACATGAAAACAAATGACAGTAAAGAAGGTTTCTGTAAAATACAGATAGCTGAAAAATATTGATGGATTTTAGAACTTGTTTGACGATTTTATATTATAGTTAAATATGGTCACTGATGAATATGAATGATGTCGTAGTGTGATGGTGATGCTAGGTGATACATGGAATTAATCATGATGAGGGTGCGATGAAGAGTATGACTATGGAGTTCTGTAGAACCGCAGGCAGCGACTAGAAGTGGGAAAGATGGATCGTGGAGGAAGGAGAAAGTGGTGTGAGGTCGAGATTGTGAAACAGAGGTATATCTCGGAACGGATTTCAGTGTTGGGAGTGGGAGTTGGTTGAAATTCCGGCGGAAGAGGATGGGTAAGTCATTATATGATAATACTGCTCATTTTTTGTAGTATTTAATCACTTATTACTTCTCGAGAATAGCAGCGAACAGTGGATGGACTAACTTTTTTTTTGCCTAATTAATTTAATATTTGTTTCTTTGTATCTTGAAGCTGTGTCAAAAGATGTCAACCCTTGTTTGATTTGTACGTTTATTACAAGAAATAACAGGAATAGCGATTTTAACAGTCAGCTTAAACAAGGGTGGAGGAAAGGCCAGCCAAGCAGCAGCGTTGCCAACCGGCGGCGCAGCTACCTGCCCGAGGTCTTCAGATGTCGCCTTGGAGGTAGCCGCGTCCGTGACCAGCTGTCTCGTAAACACTGCCGCCCAGTTATTTAAAGATAGCCTCTGCCACGCGCACCGTTCGGGTGGGCTACACAACGCATAGGTGACATCGTAGCAGTGCAGTGCGTTTATTCCAGGTGCGCTAGGCAGGCGACGCTTGCACACGGGAGTGTCACATCTTCCGCTCTGTGGCAAAGGGTACTTTTGGTGTCACCACCACTTCCCCTCTCTCTCCACCAACGGCTACAGACCACTGAGATGCGCGTGGAACAGGACACTTCTCACTGT
Organism: Schistocerca gregaria; assembly: GCF_023897955.1. NCBI lineage: Eukaryota > Metazoa > Arthropoda > Insecta > Orthoptera > Acrididae > Schistocerca > Schistocerca gregaria. The sequence goes on along the minus strand of NC_064920.1, from coordinate 202,670,215 downwards.
ACCAGTTATTAGGAATTTTCACCGTTCCAAACACGTATGGAATGCGGCAATAATTATAGCATAAGTGCCTCTGTGTGCACTGCAGTTAGCATCATCTTGGGGCTGTCATATATTCCCTGATTCCTCAATGCTGGTTCTTGAAAATTTGTAAGTAATCATTCTTGCGATAGTTGGCGTGCATCTGCAAGTGTCTGTCAGTGCAGATTTTTCAGTTATCTGCTTGATTTTTATTTATTTATTGTTCCGTGGGAGCAAATTAAGGAGAAATCTCCATGGTCATGGAACGATTCAATACATGAAATTATAGCACAATAGTAGAAACAGATAAAATGAAATATAAAAAAAACATATTCAAGCGACAAGTCGTAAGTTTAAATAAAGAAAATCAACAATGTAACACTGGAATTTGCTTAATTTTTTAGCTCTTCCAGGAGCTCCTCGACAGAATAGGAGTGAGCCCTGAGGAAACTGTTCAGTTTAGACTTAAAAGACTTTGGGCTACTGCTAAGATTTTTGAGTTCTTGTGGTAGCTTACTGAGGGCTCTCCCACTGGCCAAAGAGACCCTTCTTTATAGACCGTCCAGTGACCACCACATACGCTCAATGTCAACGAGCAATAACCTTTCACAGACGGCAGGTGGCAGCACGCCAGGTTATCCGAGAGCGCTAACGCGCTGCTTCCAGGACTCGGGTAGGCGCGCCGGCCCCGGATCGAATCCGCCCGCCAGACTAACGACGAGGGCCTGGATTGTGGTTTTTAGGCGGTTTTCCACATCCCTCTAGGTGAATACCGGACTGGTCCCCATGTCCCACCTCAGTTACGCAGCTCACAGACATTTAAGACATATCTGCACTTTTCCATGATTTACACTAGACGCAGACTGATGGGGTACTTTCATTCCGTCCCAGGGGGTACAGGGTGGCGGCAGGGAGGGCATCTGGCCACCCCTTCCAATTAACATGCCAAATCCGATTTAACCACGCCAACCCTGAGCAAAATGCGGGACAAAGGCACAAGCGATAGATAGATAGACGGCAGGTGGCAGCACTAATAGCTGGAGGGTACACAAAGCAGGTCGGGAGGACGCGGAAAACCATGCAGTCGATGTAACGCAGGATCGAAGCGATTTATCCGACGTCGAAAACCGCAAGGCCATTGACTTTCAGGCCAAAGGTGGAAACATTTCCAAAACGGTTTAGTTTGTAAACTGTTTGCATGCTCCAGTGGTTAAGGTATACTGTGCATGGGAAAATAGCGCTATCCAATACCGGCGCCGAGGCAACGTTGGTACACCGAGGTCTCTAAATGACAGGAGTGCTGACTGCTCTCCACCGGCCACGAAGGTTGAATTTTGCACGCCAGTACCGCAACTCCACGTCCACAGAAAGGCGACAGGTGGTCTTCTCAGAACATTCACGTTTTATACTCCACTGGACTGAAAGGAAACACCCTACAACAATCGCCAGAAGGGTCCAGGCCGGAGGGCATTTCCTGGGTTATCTCATCATTCTGGGAGGCGCAATGGATCAACAGAAGTATGCATCTATCCTTTGGGACCATATCCACTCCTATCCCTACTTCGTTTTTCCTCGGTACGATAGCATCTACCAGCAGGATAATGCAACGTACCACACAGTAGCAGTGTACGTGTGTGGTCTGACGAGCACCAGGATGACATTACCATACTCCCTTGCACCACACTCTCCGGATTTAAACCCATTTGAGAATCTGTGCTATCACCTCAATCGGGCTGTTCGGGACGTGGATCCTGAAACGAGAAACCTAGCGCAGCTGATCGTGGCACTGAAATCAGTATGCCTCCACATTCCTGCCAGTACCTTCCAGAACCTCACCTCACTCTCTTTTAGCGCGTCTGGTAGAGGTCCACACTGCAAAAGGTGGTTATTCAGGCTTTTGACATGTGGTCGCATTAATGTGATTAGACAGAGTGTATGGTCCACATTCCATGTTATTCGTTTTTGACAGGGTCCCACACACTTCAGCAGTATTCTGGGATCGTCACACGAGAGTTTGGCAAGCAATCTGTTTTGCATACTTACTGCATTTTCGATGTAGCCTGCAAACGAACCGAAGTGAGCCACCAGATTTACCCAATACTGAGCCTATGTGATCGTTCCCTTTCATATCCCTGTAGATTGTTACTCCCAGATGTTGGTGAGTTGACCTATGTCAATTGTGACTCATTTCCTGTCCCATCTGTTCATTCTGCTTGGGTAGAATGACTATTCTTTAGATTCCATATGAGTTCTAATATCTCTAATTTTTCCATCGCTGTCATTTCGCAAGAACCAATGGGAGTACGAGGGCCGTTTGAAAGTCCGTGCAAAGTCCGAGAGATGGCACCACCGGCGCGTATTGAGGTCATGTTTAGTGAGTAGCATCTTTTGAAAGAACGCACACCAAGTTTCAGGCATATTGGTCTATTTATTTGTGTTTGGCTTTCGTGTGAATCAAGGAAGTCGAGTGATTCTCAAAAACTGGACGAAGAAGAATTTCGTGTGGTGATTAAACATTACTTTATAAAAGGCAAAACGCCTCAGGAAACTAAAGAGAAGCTTAATAAACATCACAGTGACTCTGCACCTCCAATTAGAACAGTTTATAAGTGGTTTCACAATTTTCGGAGTGGACATATGGGCACAAGTGATGCTGAACGTTTTCGACGCCCTGTGGAGGTTACGACTCCAGAAATCATTGATAAAATCCATGATGAGTTAAGGTACGTGAGACTGCTAGTGCTGTGGGCATCTAGAATGAACGGGTACATAATATTTTGCATAAACATTTGGACATGAGAAAGCTATCTGTAAGATGATTTCCGTGATTGCTCACGCTTGACCATAAACGGAATCGTGTGAGGTGTTGCAAGGATGGTTCCAGCTGTCCAGGAAGAATCCACAGTACTTTAAGCGTCGTTTCGTCACTGTGGATGAAACATGGATTCATTACTATACTCCTGAGACCAAACAACAATCTAAACAATGGGTTACGAAGGGAGAATCTGCACCACAAAAGGCGAAGATCAGTCCTTCGGCCGGAAAAGTTGTGACGACCTACTTTAGGAATTCGCAAGGGATAATCCTCATCAACCATCTGGAAAAGGGTAAAACTATTACAGGTGCATATTATCCATCGTTATTGGGCCATCTGTAAACCGAGCTGCAAGAAAACGCTGGCTATTTGACCGCAAAAAAGCCCTTTTCCATCACAGCAATGCACCAGCACACACCTCAGCAGTTGTGGTCACAAAATTAATGGAAATAGGATTCCAACTCGTTTCACATCACCCCTATTCTCCAAACTTTCCTCCCTTTGACTACTATTTGTTACCCAATTTGAAGAAATTTAATTCAAACGAGGAGGTTATTGCAGCAACTAATAGCTATTTTGCAGTCTTGGACAATTTCTATTATCCGGAAGGGCTCAACAAATTAGAAGGGCGTTGGACGAAGTGAACAAGTCTAAGAGGAGACTTTGTCGAAAAATAAAAAAAGATTTACCCCAAACACGTAAGTAGTTTTTATTTTTTCACAGACTTTTCAAATGCCCCTCGTAAGTAATACGTTGCCTGAATCTTCCTCGCCGTACTCTGCCATCTTTCTGCAGTTAGTACTAAAAAAAAATCCGTTAAATTTCGATTACACGATAAATCATACAAATTTAAAATTGTCGATTCGACTAATACCTCGAGATTAAATTACGAACAACTCAAATTGGAACCATCACACATAAAATGTTGTGCAAAGACTGTGTTTTATTGACAGATGCAACAAAGCTACTAAAGAGACTCCCTACGCTATTGTTAACTGCCCCCTTTGGTGTACTGCTACGCCATATAGGATTTGTATAAGGTAGGATTGACGGAAAGCATCGAAAAAGTTCAAAGACGGGGAGCGTCTCCTTACATTATCACGAAACAGGAGAATCACGGATATGATAAATGAAGTACTGAAACAAGGGCGTTTTTCGTTGTGGCGAAGTCTTTTCACGAAATTTCGATCTCCAGCTTTCTCCTCAGAACACGAAAATATTTTGCGAACCTCAGCAGTTTGGTCCCATAGTACATTACCAAAAATTTCTAAATTTTTATTTTGCGGACTCCCTCCTCCGTAGGGAGAAACACCATCGCAATAAAATAAGAGAAAACGAAGTTCGCCTGGAAGGATTTACGTGCTCATTTTTGTCAAGTTTAATCGATAGTGGAACGGTAGAAAAACAGTCTGGAAGTACTTTGTGCACACTCTGCGTAACATGTATGGCTGATTTACGGAGAGCACATGTCGACGTATTTATCGAGTATCGTCTGCTTTGTATTGCCTACCTGTGGAGTTAAATATTTCCGTAACGTTTTCGCGCTTCCTAAACGAATCTGTAACGAAATTCTTTCCTAAACGAATCTGTAACGAAATTCGTCACTCTTCTTTAGATCTTCTCGATCCCCTTGTCTGGTAAGGACCTCAGATGGACTAGAAATATTAAAACCGTCCGAATGAGGGTTTTGTAAGTCATCTTTTTTGTGGCTACATTAAATTCCTTAAGATTCCTCCAGTGAATCTGAGGCCGGCATCTGGTTTTCTTTAGACTAGTTTTGTGAAATCGTTCCTCTTGAGAATAGCGAGAAGAACTGCGTACCGAATAATAGGCTTTCAGAACGGTATATGTTCTGTCTTCTTCCACACAGTTTGTTTGCGAGTCCACCATATATTAACAGTGCATTGTAGAGGACCGAAAACAGTAAGTTGCCGAACAATCATTTACTAGACATGTCGGGTTCAGTTGAGGAAACAATGGTACCGATTGTTCTTCGCAGGAAACTTGAGCATTAGTCGTCGCATTGTCGGCCTAAAATATAGCACTCGAAGTTGTCTGAAATTAGGACAGTACCTTAGGTCATAAATTCCTCCTGATGAAATGGATCCTGTTTACACGAGTTGCTATTCATTAAGAGTCGAGATGGCACGGTGCCTACAAAGGTACTTCAAACAATCACACTCGCAGGGCCATTCAATGAGAAATTGTTTGTTGCAATAAAAACCGCGTTTCTCCTAGAAAAGTCCGTTTTCACTTTAACTCTAGAACACTAAAGAGGAGAAAAGGTTACGCTGTTACTAAAGCATCGTAAATTGTATTATTCCATATTTTAGTCAAATGAAGTCACAATTTATAGTTTATGCACCAGTTAATTACAGTTATAAGTTCTCTAATGTTATGCCACATACAAAATAAGTACAAAATGTCATGTTTTACACCCTATGCTGACAATACCAGATTGCGGGAACCGCGAATTTGTACCAACTGCAATCGTAAATTTTACGAGGGTTTAGTAATCTAGGGTGTAGTGATGGAGTTCTCAGTGCCCTTCCATTCCGTAGTGATCCGTCTATATTGGCTGTTTACTGCTGCTACACCCTCAAGAAACGGGGTAATATTCCACAGCTGACAAGACACCAGTTACGTATGTGCAACGTGCCGACGTTCATTAGGAAGACAACGGGAGCTAATCCGTCAATAGGCGCGATCTCTCGCATGTGGCTCTAATTACATTTGTGCCCTTCGCAGCGACTGAGATGTGCCTCCCACTACAGTTCTAGTTTGGCACGTGGATGGGAATGGTCTACCTTTGAGTCAGTCGGCAAACTTCTTTAAGGTCAGTGCGTGAAGGGGCTTCCTATTTGACAGAATTGTCAGTGCTCTTTGTTCCATCTTCTATTGCACCCAACAAAGTTCGGTCGGTCTCGTTATTGTGAGAAAACTCATTCCGCTGTATGTAGCCACGTGACTAGCGAATTGTTAATTTTATTACAAGCAGTAAACATTCAAGTCGTCACTATCGAATTCGAACGAAGTCCAGGTGAATACGTGCGCGGGCGCGCCCCTTTAATCAAAACAGTCCGTCAAATGGAACACGGGTTAGCAAGGGCTATCTATTTTTGGACTGCGGCAGGCAGAGGATCTTTCCTCTGGCGCCGGAACTAGAAGCCAGAAAGTTCGCAACGGTAGCTCACAGCTTGCTTCCAACGATCGCGAAAGCTGGCTAAATATAGGATTCACATATTGCGAGGTGGGCACCGCCAGAATTGCTCACCACCATGGAAGAGGCGCCGGCGCTACTACGGCGCGGTCTGTCGGCGGATCGACGAACCAGCGGTAAGTCGCTCAACAATGGTCACCTTGTTAGTGGCCGTGGGGTATGGAAGTCAAGAGTGGCGAGGGACATTTAAGAAGATATCAGCGGCAGTGAGATTGTAAGGGAACTCTTACCGTTAAAAGTACGGGTAGCGTCGTAATTCTGCTATATGTCTGGTCGTGTACTCTCCAGAGATTCCATCGTCGAAAACATTTACACGAAAATTTTCTGCAGATTCCGGATATTTAACGCGCAAATAAAAAAAAATTGAGGTTTTTGTATGAGTCTTACCAATATTTGACTGAATGTGAATGTACTATTTGTAACAACGTTTAAATGCAGCAGCGCCGCACAAAAAAATCGCCTGTGCGTATCGCACACAGGTGTCCCTGTTACACACCTACGTACTCTTTACCATTTTGTTTCAAATAACGAAAATACATGTATAGAATTCAGGCGAAATTAGGAACGCATAATAAATGTTTCTAAAGTAGCACTTTCTGCAAGAAGACACCCTTTTTTTTAATCCTGCGCGTTATTTTACTTATAACTATAATTTTTTTTCTAGGTATTATAATACCAAGTCAAAATTATTTTCTGATACGCAAAATATATTGTGAAGTGTAGTAGTGGCCAATTCTTAGCCACCGAGGACGACGGCAATTTATATGTCCTTCCGGTTTTGTGAGGTGCACAATTTTATGTTTCGGAACATTTAAAACAAGTTGCAAATCACTTTGAAACCTTATTAAGACATGAATGAATAACAAATATTCTTATCGCCGGTGAGACGTTACTGCAATTTTCCTTCCTTTAACTTGACTTAACTACACTGTTCAAACATTTCGATTCGACATTAGTTTATTCCAGCCACCCTCCAGTTATCTTATTTTACTTAAAACAATCATTCTAGAGCAATGTAGGGATTACTTTTCTGTATGAAGAAATTATTTTGAAATACATTTGACAGAATTTTGTTCCTTGTGTACATTAACACAACGGGAAAATATGGTAACAGTTTTAGGTCCTCCCTCCCTTATAAAAATATGAGTTAGAACCAGTTTTAGACGTGAATGGAAAATCTTTCAGAAGCACATATTTACTGTATTGTGTATAATATGGAAGTGAACAAAAAGTGGAACTCAACACTGTCAAGCTAGCAGCATTAGAGATGGTTCAGACAGCCTAAGTGTACCAGAAAAATAAATGAAGAATACAGCAGAAAAAATAGTTGCCTGACTGAGTGTGGCAAACATAGGGTGCAGTGTAAAGGGCATTAAGGAGTGATGGGAAGATGTTTCTCACTACAAATTTGTTGTGTCCTATGGGGCATATACTCACTATCTACACTGGAGTGGAAAAGTTTTGTTACTGGTACTTTGTAGAATGTATAGCCACAAATGGATGGTGAGGTTACATGTATTTCAGAGTATAGTACATTTCATTTGAGAACAGAGCATGCCATGACATATGGTAATTGCTCACCAGCCAATAAAGACGTTTATGCTTTTTAAATATCTTTGTTATTACTCTACAAAGTCATTCACACTGCAGTAGGTTCGTCATTGTTCCTATCTGCATGTAATTACCACAAATATTACAGAGTAGTACAGATAACTGAGGAATTTGATCAAAAACTACAAGATGTGCACATAATTTGAAGGAAATGCAGAAGATGGTCATTAAATCCTGATGTAGAGAGATAAATTTTCATGTTTTTCATTCATTTAACCCTTCCTTATATGGATTTCCAAAATAAAGATGTGTGTGTGTTTCAACTTCATCTATGTGTTTTCAGCAGATTTTGACTAACTGTTGTATCTTATGCAAATATTTAAAAATTCTCGCGTGTGGGGTTAGTTTATCTCACTATTCTAAAGCACACCTTCTGTGGCAACATCGCTGTAACTGAAATACTGTATCAGGCAATATCAGAAGTGTATGGGTAAATTCAACCTGCCATCCTTCGTGACAGTGAATATGTTTATCTATTGGGTATGAATCAAAGTAAAACAGGCCTTGTAACACTTACTCAGCTTTTCCCCTCTTCTGTCTTACATTGTTTTTTGTGATTGTGTCACATGTTTTGTATTTGTTTCAGATTACAAAACATCAATTGCATCATCATTACTGTCTACACAACAGCCAGCCATGCTGAAGGTGGTGGGTGCGTCCTGGTTCCAAACCAGGATGAGCAAGTTGATCCTTGTGGCAGTGGTTCTCTTAGGAGTGATAATTCTGATCCTTGGAGAGATTGAAGTGTAAGAGAACATTCTATTTGTCAGAAGTAAATGAGTATTACATAAATGTATGCTAGACAGAACTACGACATAGAATGTTAAATAATTCTTAGTGTTGTGCTGTAGAAATCAGAGATAGTTTCAGTGTGATATATCCTCTCCATATAGCTGTAATTTTTTCTGCTTTTCAGTATTGTAGATTACATTGGTCAAAGCTAGTTCAAGGCTTGTTTTGGTAAAACAAAGTGACACAAATTATGCAAATGGGGCAGATGGACAACTGTTAGCACTATGTATCTATGCTTACGATGAACAATTTCAGAAATGAGATATTAAATTTTTCCTCCTTCAGACGTTTTACAGCATTCAATACTTCCCATGTAAATGTTTTGTGTAGTGCATTTCCTTCACATTTTAAACTGTCTGTTGCCAACTGTCCACAACTTCTTACATTCTGTCCCAACATCTCTCTCCTGACATTCCTGTCTTTTTTCTGTTTGCTACAATAGTTGTCACTGAGTATGTGTTTCATTTCTCTGGCAATAATGATCTTATAATACCACCTACGTCACAAAATAATTATTTATATGTGACTGCAAACCAGGTAAAATATTCTATGTACTGTATACAATTTTGGTTTCTTAACAGTTACATAGATAATAACAATTTCCTCTGAATGTTAACACTATTACATTACTGTTTAATTTCTTCAGTAAATCCTATCAGTGAACATTAATGTTCTTATATATATATATATATATATATATATATATATATATATATATATATATATATATATATATATATATATATATATATATATACTGCAGATGTAATTAGTACCTAACAAGAGAAAGAAATGGCTAGTATAAATGATGTTCCAACAAGAATGCAAAATGCATAGTTTAATTTTTGAATAAAACACACTATTTATGGAACTTAAAAAGTTGAAATATTATTATTTTAAACTCCTCAGTATAAACAGGATTATTTGCGGAAAGAAATATTGGACAAGTGCTCAAAGTAACTCTGACAAAATCTTCTTATACGAGATATGCTATTTTCCCACATTTATGGATAAATTTCTGTAGTAATGGGCTCAATTTGGTCATTTAGATCAGTAATCATTCTCAGTTTGTGCGCACAAACCTGTGGATTCGCATAACCTCACAGCAAATAGTCACAAGGCATCATGTCACAAGATTCACAAGATCTTGTGGGTATTGATGATCTGCATGTGTGAAATGATATGGCCCAGAAATTTCTCTTGTGACAATGCAAGTGGCTTGTTTGCAGCACAAGAGGTACACCATCTTGCTGCAGCCACTTCTTTTCAATGTCCTTTTCCAACTGAGGCCAAATAAACTCATATAACATGTTGTGATAGTATATATCTTTCATCATCACTGCTGTACCTGTGGCATTCTTGAAAAAGTAAGGCCAAGTTAGACCACTTGCCCAAATCTCACATCAAATAGTGGCTTGTGTATGTACCAGTTGTTGAAATGTTAATAGAGGATTCTGATTGTGAATGATTTGACACTTATGCTTGTTGGTATAGCTATCGAGTTTGAAAAGCACCACATCATTAAAGATTGAAAATCTGGAATGGAGTAGCTATATGTATTAGGACAGACAGTTACTAACTGCACATAACAGGTGTTGAGTGGCAGATAGGCGCTTTTAAAACTATAGGCATTTGGGAAATATCAGCTTTCAGACAAAGTCTTTCATCAGATGGGAGACACACACTTTTATGCACACAAAGTTCACATAACCATTGTTGTCTCTGGACAACCCAAGACAACAGTGGGTATTCGTGTGCGAGAGTTGTGTCTATGAATGTGTGTGCATGTTAGTCTCTCATCTGATTAAGAACTTTGTAGTCTACTTTTAAATGTGCCTATCTGTTCCTCAATACCTTTGTGTGATGAGTAGCAATCTATTTTAATCCATACAGTTAACATTATTAAAGACGACACTCCTTGCATAACTGTCATCCACCTTTAGATTTCCAATACCTAATCGAAGTATTCATTCTATTGCAGGTGGTTCACTGACAGCAGTTTTTGCATCAGTTGAACCTCTTAACAATGTAGATGAAGATTGTTTGTCAGAATTTGCTGCATGGTAACCCTCAAAATGTTCAGTTCTTGTTATTGATTGCTCAGAGAATTTGGGCCATACCCTCATCTGCTGAGGTAACATTTTCAGCAGACAGGCCAGTATGATGCCTCTTTGGTGTTCTAACATCAGCTGCAGAATCATTTTCCTCAAACTTTTTGTTTATTTGACAGATTACCAATGAATTGGGGATGTTTCACTGACTGAAAGTTGTGCACAATTTGTGAAGTACTTCTAAAGGACTTTTCCCATATTTGTCATAAGTTGTGATCATGATAATGCTTTTTTTGACTGTCAAGTGATTCATTTTTACTAACCACATTGTCTCGAGAGGAGAAATGAGCATCAGCAGCCAACTGATTGGAGCAAAATGGCGTGCAATGTAAACTGCACATTTTTATTGAGAACCACTTAATCAGTCATTAATATCCAAAGTAATGAAATTGGATACCTTTGTTATAATGTCAAAGATCTGTAGCACCTGTCTGTAAAGTATCATAATCACACATGCCCAGTATACTTGTCTGTTCTTTCAACGATTTTAAAAGTGCTTTTTGTGTTACACAGAAAGGCAGAGGATGGTAACTACGCAGCAACTGTCACTTGGGTGGAGAGCACAGGTTTCAACATAGAATTTTGGGGTCAGGGCAACGATCCACAGGAGATACCACAAGGTGTTGCAAGAGCATACTACAGACCTGATCTGAAATTTGATGGGTGAGTTTATTCATTGTTATCGTATATGATGAGAACTGAATGTATCCTACTATCCCTGAGCTTTTCAGAGCATAACTAGTGTGAATGGCACTGTCATTGCTAGACAATTTCAGTGTGAAACTTCCTGGCAGATAAAAACAGTGTGATGGACTGAGACTAGAACTCGGGACCTTTGCCTTTCATGGGCACGTGCTCTACCAACTGGGCTACCCAAGCACGACTCATGATCTGTCCTCACAGCTTCAATTCTGCCACTACCTCGTCTCCTACCTTCCAAACTTCACAGTAGCTCTTCTGCGAATATCACAGAACTAGCACTCCTGGAAAAAAGGATACTGTGGAGACATGGCTTAGCTGCAGCCTGAGGAATATTTCCAGAATGAGATTTTCACTCTGCAGCAGAGTGTGCACTGATATGAAACTTCCTGGCAGATATGAAACTTCCTGGCAGATTAAAACTGTGTGCCACACTAAGAATCGAACACGGGGCATTTGCCTTTCACAGACAAGTGCTCTGCTGCAAAGTGAAAATCTCATTCTAGAAACATCCTCCAGGCTGTGGCTAAGCCGTGTCTCCACAATATCCTTTCTTCCAGGAGTGCTAGTTCTGCGAGGTTCGCAAAAGAGTTTTTGTGAAGTTTGGAAGGTAGGAGATGAGGTACTGGGAGAATTGAAGCTGTGAGGACAGGTTGTGAGTCATGCTTGGGTAGCTCAGTTGGTAGAGCACTTGCCCATGAAAGGCAAGGGTCCTGAGTTCGAGTATCGGTCCAGCACACAGTTTTAATCTGCCAGAAAGTTCCATATCAGCGCACACACTGCTGCAGAGTGGAAATTCTCATTCTCGAATTTTAGTGTGGGCTTCCTGACAGATTAAAACTGTGTGACCAAATGAAACTTGAACTTGGTACCTTGCCATTTTTGGTCTTTGTTCTTACAAACTCTACAGGCACAGGTATAACTAATGACTCATCTTCAAGGCTTCAGTTCTTCCAGTATCTCTCTTCTATAAGGTGTATTACCAAAAAAACCAAAAGGAGACTGTTAAATGAAAATCACTGAAGAGATTGTAATGTCACTGCTTATAGACGAAGGTGTGGTCCCTTCGAGAATGCTGAGGCCTTAATATCACCACAAGAACGATATGTGTGCACACCTACATGCAGAAAGAACATGCACACCCATGTGCTGACTATTTGCTGCTCTCAGTAGTGCTGAAAACAGAGAAATGGAGGCTTAAAAGGAAGAGTAAAGGTATGTAGTGTGTTTCCTTACAGCAGAAGGAGTGCAGGGGATGAAGAAGGGCACAAGACTTTGGAGAGCACACTGCATGTCTGTTGCAATGGTAATAGTGCAGCACAAGCGATTCAAGGAAGGACAGATGTTGTTGGAGAATGATGTATGATCTGGAATGACACACTGCATTACCAGTACCATTGTCAAGCAGGTCGATGGTCTTATTATTAAAGAACAGTGAATTATGGCGGCACCAATTTTGCCAGAGGTCAGAGTGAGTGTCAGTACTGCAATGGTCTCTGTTTACTTGTGCCATTTTTCAATGAAATTCCATCCCTCACCTTGTTCCACTATAAGGAAATGCACTAAAGCTCTTTGTTCTTCTTTTGCTGCCTCCGTATCTCTGTTTTATGCACTACAGAGTGCAGTGGATGTTTGATGTGTGTATAAGCTTGCTCTAGTATTATGTGTGTATGCACCTGTATCCCTCTAGTGGTGAGTTTTGGGAGTCAGCACTCTTGTATAGACCACACTTTCTTCTGCAGGCAATGGAATTGTGATCCCTTAATCAGTTTCATTTTACAGCCTCTGGATTTTTTTTTTTTTTTTTTTTTTTAATGCGACCCTTACTTTCCAAAGATTGTAGGTATATGTCAAGATATTTGAAAAGAGCGCACACTTCACTAAAAGAATGAAACACTTATTTCAGAAACAACCCCGTAACTGTGGCTAAGCCATTTTCCACAATATCCTCTCTTCTAGAAACACTAATCTCACAAGGTATTCAGAAGAGCTTCTGTGAATTTTGGAATGTATGAGAGAGTTACCAGCAGAAGTGAAGCTATGTGGATTAATCATAAGTCATCTCAAGATACCTCAGTCGGTAAAAGGACTGGCCAGAAAAGGCAAGGTTCTAGTGAACAGTTTTCATCTATAAGAAAGTTTTAAAAGTGTTGACTCTCTGTTACAGAGTGAAAGATCTACCTGGAGTGCTAAGTGTTATTTTTAATAGGTAGTTTATGCCACAGACAAACAAATTGTGTGTATTTTTAGCTGTTCATACTGGAAAACAAGATTTCTCGTGTAATTAAGATTGTTAGCAATTTTTTTTTTTGTGTTGGAAAAGAAACTCAAATTCCTTATGTGATAAGCTAAGACAGAAATAGCCAATGGAGATCTGCAACAAGTGTTGCTGGCTAAATATTAATGCACCAAGTTGATTTTATCAGTGGATGCTGTTGTGAAAACTTCAGTGATATTACAGAAATGTTTGCTGTCAAATAGTATAACTCAGTATCATGCCCTCATGATCATGATAAACAGAACCTATCTTGTCGGTCTTAAGTTGATTAGCTAGACTAAAAGAATAACTCCTTTGCTCAATAAAGGTAAGGAAGTATATCCATCACACACTTGTATATCAGCAACAAAGGCTCAATGCGGTACTTTTATAATCAATGTCTGTTTTAATTAAACAGAGCTTTTCATTTGTAAATGCACTGTTGTACCCATCCCAGGTCTTTCTTACATTTTCATTCCATTATGTACTGTTCTCTCTATGTTTGCATATAATCTATAGTGAGCTTGGTGTGCTTTGTAAAGAAGTTGAAGGAAAATAATTATCACCAGAATCTCTAGTGAGCTTGGTGTGCTTTGTAAAGAAGTTGAAGGAAAATAATTATCACCGGAATCTGATAATGCATTTGTTTGGAAACTTTCTTTTCTCTTTGCCTCAGTTCATCCTCATACGTGGTTCATGCTTCTTAAGCTGGTTCTGAACAGCCTGCCCCTCCTCCAGATTCTCCAACAGTGCTTTCATTTTCCTTCCCCTAAAGAAAGAACCTGTTGTTGATAAGCTAGGATTACTATCTCTACTTCTGTGTGTGTTTATCAATTGTACTAACAGTTGTGTATACTGGAAATAAGTTCTAGTCTTCCAGCTGTCTCTTTCTGACTAACAAAATTATGATAATTATGGACAGTGAAAATCTTTGAAAGCATCATTGGAGGACTTTGTTTCATGGTTGAATAAACAAACCTTTTATTTATTTTGAATAATTTCCTGTCCTCATCATTGTTGCTTCCATTTTTATTCAGTGTTAGAACTATGATGTCTTTTTTCTATAATTTATAATGTTACAAAGTACAAGGTGTCTCACTTACAACCCAAGCATATGCCCATAGTCCATATGGAATGTGCACTTGTCGCTGCAGCATGATGGCTTGGTACGTCTTCCCTGAGATGATCATAAACTAAGACACATTGAGACTGTATTACACTTATCTTTATTTCAGCAGTTGCACAAAACGAAGCCCCTCTATAGGAACAGCAGCTTGACACCTTCTGAACATATTGTCGATTATTCATTGAATTTTCACTGCTGAATTCCTTTAAACCACAAGCTAAATATAATCTTATAACTGTTCAAAATTTTTACATGCACATTGTCTGTTAACATTTGCCAAATATATAAAAAAACATGTGAATTTAGATCTGGGGATTTATTCTACCATCAGAAACACTTTGTTCTACTGTCAGAGATGCGATAACGGTATGTGCTTTTACATTGCCCAGTGTCCTGTGTGAAATAAACATTGGTATTATCATTAAGCTTTTGTTTTCTGAAAAAGGATTAGCTTTTGTTCTCTGAATAAGGGTTGGAATATATTTTTCATATACATATCAGAAGTTATTTCAATGAGAAAAGATTGTTGCAATAATTTGTGTTGCACTAAATGCACATCATACTCCTGTTTTCAAATCATGTAGAGGCTCTTTATGTAACTGATTAGAAGTTTTAGAACTCCAACATACATTTACTGCAAGTTCACATGCCATAATAAATGCAGCCATGTAGCATCAGAAAAAAAGAGTACTTCAGGACCAATCTCCCCATCACGTAAAGATTACAATAGCCAGTTATAGCAAGTACTGACATTGAGCAACAGTATCTGACAAGGTCAGCTGATGTTCTACTGTAAGTTTGTAACGTTTTGGTTTGAATTTTTGTCTAATTTCTTTACTAATCTATGTCAGACCATTGGGAAAATGTATACTGGGAAATTTTGTGTGAACCCAAGTCAATATGACTCTTTTCTAGAATAGTTCAATACATGAAACAACATTGATCTTTTATGTATATCACAGTAAATGGAAACTACACTCATGACAAAAGGAAAACAATGTATATTCAATCACACTATTAATAAGCCTTTCACCAGCTGCAACACTGTCCAAGAAAGAGGCCGGAGTGTCATGCAATAACCTGAGCATTCCTATGGGCATATCTGTTCCTGGACAGCCAGAGATGACACATGCATCGTAAATGAAATGCTCTGTACTCCTTTAGTGTTTCACATTATCTTGCAATTTAAATTTTCCTTCCCCATTGCACTGATCTTTAAATTTAAAACTTCTTGGACAACTAGAAGCCACTTAAGATTGATTTTTATCACTTAATTTCTTCAAGCTTTTTCCTGTGCTTTTAGATGTAAGAATGGAAATATTTCTGTGATTATCCTCCTTTAACACTGTATGTTTACATATCTGTAATCATTATTCTCATGTTTATCTGTTTACTGAACTCTATTCACTGCATACCTTGTATCACCAGACAGCAAGTCCTCCGACGATGAAAAGTTGGTTTGAATTGGAATATCTTTTTGAAATGCTGTGGTGACACTGGATGTTTCAAGATTAAAAATGAAGAACTTTGTCTCCTGTTGGAAGGTATTTTTCCCTTAATAGTGAGTTAGGAGACCATTTGCATCCTTTCTTATTCTATCTTATTCTTCTGTTCTGTGTTTTCATTTTACATGTTCCCACTTCTTATTTGGTTCTAGAATTTTTCATGAGGCACTCAGAGCATCCTTCAAGATTTTAGTAGCAAAATCTGTTATTTGATCCTTGGTGCACACTGCTTATTTATCATTCTGGCCAACTCTGATCAGAATTTCAGATGTCATTAAAGTCAAAAATAAAATCAAAAGATTAATATGCATTTTAGCACCATTCATAAAAACAAATTTACAAAATCTATTTAATTAGAGTGCTTTAGTGTTAATGAAAATATATTTTATCTTTTGATGAGTGTAGCCATATTTAGTGGACTTTATTAACATCTGGACTAAATTTCTGGCTTTTACCTGTGATTGTACAGCTCCTTTGAGAATTTTGCCTATAGTTTGGCTGATGACTGAAATAGAATTTTGTTATTTCCACCCATCTCTTGCTTTTTAAGCTTCCTAAGCATTATTTAAAAACCTGACATGTAGAATTTCTGCTTGCTGCCATGATTTTACTGCTATTTTCATACATTTTTTTTACATTAAGTAGTCTTTAATTGTGTCCTAAACATTGATATTTAATGACATTTATATAATATTTGCTCATTTTTTTTTTTTTAAAAATTGTGGCAGTGTTAAATAAGTGATGAAGTAAATGGTAACTCAAATATCTTACTGCCATCACAAATATTAATCTATATATCTAAGAGTTATATTTAATATTCAGAAGAATATGTTAGATTTAACTTCATAGGCTTCCAAGGTCAGTGTCATTTTGAATAAAATAATTTTGAGTATTAGGCCACATCATTATAAAGCACTAAAGCAAATAAACTGCTGATTTTTTGACTCATCAGCTGTTGGCCTCTTCAGGCCAGTTAGTTCACTTAGCCACCCTGAAGAGAAGCACAACAAGTCATTGAAATCATCGGAAATTTAGTTATTTAGTGTTTTATGATGCAGCCTAACACCCAAAATTATTTGATTCAAAGTATATTATGTAATTCAACAGAAGAAACATTGAGCAACTAAATATACATATTTTTCATCTAAATGGAAACTCCAGCCCTCAGCCAATGCATCTGCCCATCTTTCCTCATTCCTCTCCTTTTTTCCCCCAACTCCCTGCCCCATAACTTCCTGATGCTGTGCCTGTTGACAGTCTATTCCCTGCATACTCCACCAGACAGCATTCATCATCTCCCAACCCATACACTACAAACCCTTCCCCTTCCTCGCCCCCTCCAGATTACTTCTTACATCCCATGTGATAGTTGCATTCTGGCCTGAGATGCTTGAGTTGATGGTCATGTGTGCATGAGGTGTGCTTGCTTATGTGTGTGAATGGTGTGTGTCTTTCTTTTACTGATGAAGGCTATGACTAAAAGCTTTATGTAAGTGTCTTTTAATTGTGCCCATCTGCATCTTGACGTTTCTTCTAAATGAACTGTCTGCCTTTGAAGAAGTTGTTAGTGAATGGATAATTATTTTATTCTGGTTACTTTAGAAGTTATTATAAAATAAATAAAGGTTATTGTTAAATGCCATAATCATTTCATATGAACTGTTTTTGACCTGTGGTGGACACCAGCGACCTTTGTTAGGTATTAAATTATAGCAATCACTGTCTTTGTCACATATTAGTTTTTTTAAATTTCACGACAAGTTTTGATTTGCAGCCGTTCTCAGATCCAATGAGCACAGCAAAAAACAAGTAGGTGCCTACATGCCTGCTTCTCACTGCTGTACACCTTGGATCTGATGATAGCTGCAGAGTAAAACTAATCATGAAATTTAATAAACTAATATGTGACAAACATATTCACTTCTATATTTTAACAAGGAAGGAAATTTGTCTTGTTTTTTAATAAACTAATATGTGACAAACATATTCACTTCTATATTTTAATAAGGAAGGAAATTTGTCTTGTTTTGAGGAACTGTCATGCTACTCTGGTCAACTGACATGGAGAAATAATGGACAAATTAAATTAGGTTGGAGTGTGAACCCCACCTGTGATACAATTTTGTTTGATTCACTACTCTTTAACACTTGTGACATATGCCTTACCTGTTGTTGGTGTTGCATTTGGTTTATGTATCTTGTCATTTTCAGATCTTGATGTAGTGAAATGATGTTTGAGAAACTGATACTACGAAAGATGATGACAAATGAAGTAGACTGGACAATAGTTAAACTTCAAAGTGGCTTTTTCCACTTTATTGGCACTATAGTGTTATTGATGGCCAGTTCCAGGTTACAGATCAATTTATACAGACAAAGAGATGCACACCTCTACCTTTTTCCTTTGGAAGAGAACCAATCTGATCATTATTCAGGCACAATATTTGTTGACTCTCATAGTGGCATAATGTATAGTAATAAAAATATGAGAGCAACACCACACACAAAATAACTTGATGTACAGTCAACAAAATTAATTATACAGTCCAGCAAATAACATTAATGCTTTAAAGATTCTTTTATTCCATAAATTAGTTTTAGACCATTTAAAATATTTTTGTTGAAACTTGAGAATGTCTACTTTGTAATGAGTGGTAACAAAAGCTCCTCTGCTGCTCGTTGCCTTAAAATGTTTTCCCATTACATGATGTTATTGTAACTTTAACTATCCATAACTTTTAATTACTGAGGCTTCCATTAAAACTAATTGCCTCAGTATAATCAGGAAGATAAGTATAAATAAAGGTGCCAACAACCTTTTTACTGCCAACTACACCTCTATTTTTCTGTAGAACTCTTCATTTTAGCATATTACCTGGAACATTGAATTGTTTTTCTCCTGATGAAAAAGACATGTTATCATTCTTTACTGCTTCAATTACCTTTTGTATTGCAGCAGGGTCCCACGTTTGTTGCTCTATTTTCTGAATGTATCTTCTTGGCATCTTGAAGTTCTTGCAAATAATTGCAGAAGAGTTGTATAATGGGTATGAGTTTTATGTATGAAACGATTTCTAATATTTTAATTTCAATTGTTATACACTGCATATAATATGGAAGTAGCTAATTGTCATTGGGAAAAACAGATTGAAAATGAATTGTCATCAATAGTGGCCATCTGTTGGAAAAAGTGGCCACCTTGGCCACTTGCCCTGGCTTGCAGTGTTGCCAGTTTTCCCAATCACATCTATTTCAGTGGCTCACAGGCAAAACAATACAACAGAAGGAAATGACAGTGATTTATATTTGTAAGTCAAAATGTGATATTGAAAAAACTTATTGCTCTACATAAAAGTGAAGCAGTGAAAGCAGTTTGAGTGACTTATCGTACATTAAACAATCAAAAAACTAAATGTTTTCATGGAAAGATAAAAGGGCAAGTTTCCTTTCTCAACACTAACAGTGTTGATTACAGCTAATTTGGCCACTTCTCAGTACGAAGGAGCACTATTGAAGACATCAAATAAGCAGTGGCCACTTTTCCCACCCTGACCACAGAACCTGTCTTTCCCCTACATATTATGTGTGCAGCCACATTAGTGTAGAGTGAAAGAGTGAAAAAATAGTTATTCATGGCAGTAAAAAATGTAACAGGCAAAGTATTTCCCAACTTGCTATGTCCATACTCAAAATCAGTGGCAAGCACTTAAACAAAAGCTGATTAAGTCCTTCAGATTGAAAGATTTTTGGCTTTTAAACCTGAATTTTCATGTACTTAAAGTTGGTGCTGAGGTAATATGACACACACTCGTAGCTGCAACACAAAATTGCTTATATTTTCTGTCTGTTTTCATAGCAATAATTTTATATGTATTTACTTTATCAGTTGTTGTCATTTGATTCAAGATTTTGCTTTTGGTTCCCTTTCCAGAAATTGTTTAAAATGTTGGTAGTACTGTACCGAATGTCATAAACACCTTTTATTCACAGTAAGGTAATAGGTGTTCTGGAGGGTAACGTCCGTAAGTTAATTCCACCAAGCATGAGGTTCCAAGCACAGGTGGTTCTAAGAAATATGGTTTAACAATTTGATAATTGATTTGCACATGAATAGTATGCACATTAATATCAATTTTACTGAGAAAGGAAAGTAACATTTTTAGATATGAATGGAAACCAGGTTCTCTGTTCAGCAAAAGCCAATACACACCGATCTATATATCAGTGTGTAAGCTGACAAACATGCTGATAGATAGAGCTCAAACTGTTTCTGACAAGGACCACCTGGATTCTGGGATCAGATATCTGAAAAGGGTGTTCCAGAAGAATATCTGTAGTGCACAATATACTGCATTAGCCAGCTCTAAGAAAGGAAAACATGGAAATAATCATCACAAGATAATCCATCATATAGTATTCCTTCCATTCTTTGGAGCTACAGCAAATAAAATAGGTAGAGTCTTGGGCAAACAAGGTATTCAATTAATTTTCCAACCGCCCAAGAAAATAAAAATGCTTCTGGTGTTAGTGTTTTGTTACTTTATAAAATTCATTGTGAATGTGGTGACAGTTACATATGTACAGTTTCAGAATACTTCGCAGAATACCAGCACCTCATGCAATATTGTGATTTTGACAAATCTGCTATTGCCAAACACAGCCTCACAAACATATGATTACATTTGATGAAACAGAAATTTTATCTGTGCATCTACCTGTTGGGATTCTGACATGGCAAAACCTGTTGAGATCAAAATGTACAACAACTAATTTAATTTGGATATTGCTTATACCCTTAGTGGTGCATGGAAACAGATACTTGATGCTAAAAGATGACAGAGAACTAAGTTATGTTTTCCACCATCTAATGGATTCAGTACTGCTACTAATGTTCCTCCTTAAGTCATTGACATAATATACAGTAATGTTCTGCAATTTGTGGTGCCTCCGTGATATAATACACCCAACTGCATGCAAATATCCCACAAGGGCTATTGGTATGTTAGTTAACTGCTGAAAATAACAACAGAGAACTTTGTTGAAAGCTTAAATATGCAAACAAATTAGAGGTGACTATAAAACTGAGAAGTGTTTATTCAAGAACTTAAAACCTTTAACTGTGAGCATGAACATATAGAGGAACTGTGGCTGGAATTTAGAAGCAGATTGACCTGTCACTTGATAAGCATATATTTAGGAGAACAAATCATGTTGGGAGGGACCCATGTGGCATACGTCACTATAAAGAAACAACCAAAGAAACAGTAATTGCTGCATAGAAGCACAATGTGATAAGCTTTCAATGTATACCAATGTAGCAGAATTTTATCAAAAGACCTCTCACTAAATGAAAAGATACTTTGGACATATAAAAGGCTGCCACTAGTATCAAAGATACCCATGAATGACACAGGAAATCGAATTGTGGGTAGTAAAGCAAAAAAGGAAATCATGAGTGCTGTGCTCAGATGTTTCTTTACAAAGAGAGATCCAGAGGAACAGCACCAGCTGAATTCTTGCACCATTGCAAAGATGAGTGATATAGCTATTAATGTCAGAATCATTGAAAGCAGTGAAAAATCATTAAAATTCAAAATCCCCAAGGCTTGATGGAATCCCTATCAGATCTTACTCACAATTTGTGTGTGAGTTGTCCCATCTTTTGACCGTAATATACTGTAGATCCCACAAACAAAAAACAGTACCCAGTAGTTAAAAAAAATTACAGGTCACATCCATCAGCAAGAAGGGTAGGAGAAACAATCCACAAAACCATCTCCTGATATTATTGACATCTACCTGTTGTAGAATCTTAGAATGTATTCTGAGCTCAAATATAATAATGTAGCTTGAACATAATGACCTTCCCAATGCCAACCAGGATGTATTCTGGAAACATCCATCATGCAAAATTGAACTTGTGCTTTTCTCACATTACACACCAAAGCCATGGATCAAGACAGTCAGGTTTATGCAGTATTTCTTGATATCCAAAAAAGCACTTCTTCACTTGTTGGCATAAGTATGATCATATAGGGTATCAAAAAAATTTGTGAATGGACTGAGGATTTCTTGGTAGGGAGGAAGCAGCATGTTTGTTGTCAGGAAAATCAGACAGCTGTGGAAGTAACTTTAAGCAAACGCCAGGAAAGTATGTTGCAACCTGCACTGTATGTCAGTAAGCTGGTAGACAATGTCAATAATAACCTTAGGCTTTCGCAAATGAAGTAGTTAACTACAGTGAAGAATTATTGCCAAAGCTGCACACATATTCAGTCAACTCTTGATAAGATTCCAAAGTGGTGCAAAGGTTGGAAACTTGCTTCAAATGTTCAGATACATAAAATGACATTCTTCTCGAAAAATAATTCCTACAACTGTAACACAAATGACTCATCACTGAAATCAGTCAACTTATACATATATTTGGGTGTAAAATTTGTGTGAATATGAAGTGGGAGTGATCTTGAAGGTTCAATTGTATGTAAACCAAATGCCGGACTTCGGTTCATCAGTAGGCTCTTAGCAAAATGCAGTCAGTTGACAAAGGAGATTGCCTACAAAACACTCGCTCAACGTAGAATATTGCTCAAGTGTATGGAACCCAAACCAGATAGACTGAACATATACAAAGGAGGACACCGTGAATGGTCAGCGGTTTCTTTGACCAATGGGAGTGTGTCTCTGAACTGCTTAAAAACTTAAGATACATACCAACTATCCTGAAAAAGCCTACTTTTGAAGTTTCAAGAACCAGTATTAAGTGAGAAATCTGGCAATATACTACAGCCCCAATGTGGTACCATGGGAAGTACCTCCTCCACGCAGCTCAATGGTTTGCAGAGTGTGGATGTAGATTTAAATTATTGCTAAACTCTGCTTCAAGTGTTGATCCTCTGTAGTTTTTCCTGTGTTTGACCTCCATTTTCTAATTCTGTGAAGCATCAACATTTTTCCAGGATTTAGCTTAGCATGTAGCCCTCATAGGAAATTGAAAAGATGCATGCTAAACTGAGTAAAAGTAGTTTATTTGATTCATCAATTTCTTTTACCACATTAGGTCACCTTTTGTGATTACCATTACAGGTGGGCCAAACTGGAGATTCAGACCTACAGTGGTTCACCTGACTGGATTCAAGCTTTTGCCGCAGGCCTTCTGGAGGGCAGCCTCACATGGCAGATGATTTATTGGCACTGGATCAACACTGTGCAGAATGTGTGCCAAAACCGTCAACACCTTTGCGAAGAGATCCACTCTGTCCTGGAGGAAAATGAGCGTTGGACCCGAGAAAAAGCTGCTGAGTATAAAGCCACCAGTCCTTTCTGGTACCAGGTATGTTGTTCTTTAGGATGCATTTGCACACCATATAATATGTGATAAAAGTAGCTACTCTCACAAAAAAAGAAAAAAAATTGAATAATCAAAAATGAGGACAGGCAACCACCCACCTGTGGCTGACTCCTGCAGGGCTGTACATATGTGCAACACTACAGATAATTTCCCTAGCTTCTTTCCCCAGCTAAAATACAAACTCTATACACATGCACAACCATACGCACTCACACATATGGTTGGAGGGGTTGCATTTGGGTGTCTGTTTTGCTATATCTGGGGGTAGCCAGATATGGGCGCAAACTTCAGAGCTCTGGAAGAAATGGAGGATGCTACCAGGTGGGAGAGCCACCTGCAGAAGAGTGAAATGCAACAGACAGACTCTGGACAAACAAGAGACCAGGACAAGGACAAATAACCTAGACAACAATGAGGTACTAAGCTAGGCCTGTGCCATAACAATAATGGCAAGATCAAAAGCAGCAGAGAGACAAATCCAAGACATGGCCAAAGAGAGTAAGTAGATGACAAGCAAGATAATTATCAATCAGTCCTAGTGCAGTGAAGACAGGTCTGACAATATCAAGCACAAACACCGAACTGATGAGCTGTGTACTGGGCCCATACACCAGCTGCGTGAAACACTATTGGCCGCTGTATTCACATGGTGTGGCACTCTCACCATGCAAGCACAGCACTGTGCAGCCAGGGTGCCCTCTCACGGTCATCTAAGTCCAACTCTCTGGTGGGCATTCAACCTACTTGGTGTCCAATACCAAACATATGTTTACATGTGCAAGAGTTTATGCCTCAATTGGAAAAGTATGGTAGCTTGAAGACAAGTAAGTTAGTTAATTAATTCCATGTTACAAAGCTAAATCATTATGGTTTGAGTGGGGCAGTGCACAAATGGTTTAATTCATACTTAACTGGAAGAATGCAGAAAGTTGAAATAAGTGGTTCGTGTAATGTTAAAACAACAGCTGATTCCTCAAACTGGGGTGCTATCAAGCACGGGGTCCCACAGGGTTCGGTCTTAGGTCCTTTACTGTTCTTGATATACATTAATGACTTACCATTCCACATTGATGAAGATGCAAAGTTAGTTCTTTTTGCTGATGATACAAGTATAGTAATAACATCCAAAAACCAAGAACTAAGTGATGTAATTGTAAATGATGTTTTTCACAAAATTATTAAGTGGTTCTCAGCAAACGGACTCTCTTTAAATTTTGATAAAACACAGTATATACAGTTCCGTACAGTAAATGGCACAACTCCAGTAATAAATATAGACTTTGAACAGAAGTCTGTAGCTAAGGTAGAATTTTCAAAATTTTTAGGTGTGTCCAGTGATGAGAGGTTAAACTGGAAGCAACACATTGATGGTCTGCTGAAACGTATGAGTTCAGCTACGTATGCTATTAGGGTTATTGCAAATTTTGGTGATAAGAATCTCAGTAAATTAGCTTACTATGCCTACTTTCATTCACTGCTTTCGTATGGCATCATATTCTGGGGTAATTCATCGTTGAGTAGAAAAGTATTCATTGCACAAAAACGTGTAATCAGAATAATTGCTGGAGCCCATCCACGGTCATCGTGCAGACATCTATTTAAGGATCTAGGGATCCTCACAGTAACCTCACAGTATATATATTCCCTTATGAAATTTGTTGATAATAATCCAACCCAATTCAAAAGTAATAGCAGTGTGCATATCTATAACACCAGGAGAAAGGATGATCTTCACTATGCAGGGTTAAATCTGACTTTGGCACAGAAAGGGGTAAATTATGCTGCCACAAAAGTCTTTGGGCACCTACCAAACAGCATCAAAAGCCTGACAGATAGCCAACTAACATTTAAAAATAAATTAAAAGAATTTCTAGATGACAACTCCTTCTACTCATTGGCTGAATTTTTAGATATAAAAAAAAAAGGGGGGGGGAGGGGGGTCATGCAATATTTTGTGTAATGTAATTTCTTGTACAGACATCTTTTATTAACCTGACACGTTCCACATCATTACGAAGTGTCGTATTCATGATCTATGGAACAAGTATTAATCTAATCTAATGTAATCTCACGATTACAATAAACATAGTTATATGGGACATTTCAATTGAAAAAAAGTTTGTAGATATCATTAAAAAATATATATTCATATGACTACATGGCTAGATACTGGCCATTTACATGTCTGTAATGGGCTACTCATCTCTTTCGTGGGCAAAATTATTGAGCAGTTTTTTTAAATGAATGGAGAGCAGGTAGTAGTTAAGATAGGTATATTTATCATACAGAATATCAAATTTGCTCCAACTGTGAAAGTGAGGTCACACAACAAGGTGGGAAGTATTCTTCCCACTGCCCATCCATGGAGTTAAATGACAAAAAAAACTTTTTCACTATGTGTCATATTTATTTGATAAATTTACTTCTCTTGTTGCAATGATTGTTCACAATTACTTGCCATGAAATTTTTTGAAACATGGGTCTATGCAAAGTGGTATTTGACAATATGTACAAAAACAGCGAGTGCTCTTTTCTGCAACTTTGGTACTACAATGACGGCACGTCCAGTAGGTTTCTTCTAAAATGGGCTGATCCTCCCCTACAGCCACATGACAAAAATCTTCAGGTACTTAACCCCCTTTTTGCCAGAA
This sequence comes from Schistocerca gregaria, assembly GCF_023897955.1. Lineage (NCBI taxonomy): Eukaryota > Metazoa > Arthropoda > Insecta > Orthoptera > Acrididae > Schistocerca > Schistocerca gregaria. Next base: position 202,644,059 of record NC_064920.1, on the reverse strand, counting down.
AGACAGGTTTTTGTCCATGCCTTTTTTGGGATGAGAAGCCAGCGATCAATTGTCTGGCTAGATGGATCCTATATGTGAGCTGATCATGCTGTCCACTTTTTCTTTTACTTATTTTCCATAGGATAAAACTGTTCACTGCAGCAACGTCCACCAGGAAATAAAATATTCTGTGCCAACATTTTACAGAACATCTGTCAATTGCATAACTTTCTCATAATTGATCAAACTTATTGACACCACCCATTATTTTGTTGTATTCTGACACAACTTCAGGACAAGAAATCTCTGTACTAGTACCATCTTTGTTTTTCCTTTTCACTGTGGCTGTTTCTCATGGGTCATGAATTGAGGACAGGAAAGTGACTGGACGGTTATCCACCCATTCTACTGCAAAAATGGCTCCTTTTGTTTCAAACTGGAATTCTCCTTGTTCCAATTTTAAGTATGCCTTCATAAATTTGGGTAAATCAAAAGTATTTACCTTATACTACAGCTTTGAGGAAAAAATCACAAAAGTCACGCAAACAGCACTGAAAGGCTCATCTACAGAGCAACACTCAGCTATACAATGCCTCTGCTCGAAGGTACAGCAAAAACGGCGGGAACTTGCAATTGGAAGTAGTACCCTATACTGTTCACTAGGCGGTAGCACAGTACAGAGGTGGGAACTGCGAATCCCACGGGACTAGGAGCGAGTTCATTGTAGTGGGAAGCAGTTTCCCACGGCTCATGAAAGGGTTATATCAGCTCAAGAGTTACCTCTATGGCATAGCAGTTCTTAATGCAAAACAACTGAAATCTACATTCAGAAACACTTTTGCTGTGTGTCAAATATTTTATTTCTATGAGCAGATAGTAAAAGAATTTTGTAGCTGTGCATTTCAACTCTTTCTATGTCAAAATTAGATTCGTTACTGGTACATGTAAGTGCAAATCATTTTTCCTTCTAGTACTGTATTGTTAATATCTCTAACATTCTCTACATTTTTGCTTATGAATTAGTAATGCTTTAAAGTCATAAATACTTGATTTGTTTACATATTGATAAGCAGCTATCTTGTTTTTACATTATTTTATATACAGTTCTATGATGAAAAGTTTAACCAGTAGACTATATTAAGTAATTGGATTGACATTAAAATGAATAAATAAATTGCGCACTGAAACACGTTTACTCAAAGTTTTGATTTTTACATTTCTGTAATTTAGTCTATGGATTGAGGTGGTTGACTTTACTACCTACAAGTCATTAAATTACTTTAAATGATCTTAGAAAGTATTTAATATGGATGAGGATGAGGACATGAACACAATATGCAGGTAAACATACAGATGTATTGAGTATTCATGTAGTCGTAGGCATCATACAGTGCAACTGAAAAGCCTATTGCCTACTCTGATATGGATCTGGTATTTCATAATGTAGCTCATGACTTGGTAGTTACATTTAAATGTACTCATGTGATTCTTCACAAGTAATTCCAGTTACTTTCTTTTGCGCAATAGATATTTTTAGCCTAAGTGAGAAGTAATCCTGCATTTTATACCACAGGACATGAGTGAATGAAGTAACTTGGTAATTTCTATGTTCTCCAAGTCAGTAATTAGTCTTATGGCAAAAGTAAATATTGCAGTTTTCTGTTGTGTTGTGTGTGTATATGTGCATCAGTCAACTACTGTTATATGTGTGCCTGTACTCATTTTTGTTTGTTGTTTCTATCTTTTAATTCCCACTGTCGCAATAAATCCTAGAATTGTAGCCAACACCACAATGTAGGTAGCTCAAAATATTGAATTTTCAATGCAACTAGTATCTTCTGTACAAGCTAATCAGAAAAAGGAAGAGACCTGGAAAACTTCAAAACTTGCAGGGAGAATGACAGATTATGCATCTTATGTAGTTGACAGAGGTTGAAGATATAGGCATTCTGGTGTCATTGTGAGACATTGGAATGTAATTTGAAACCTTCATTCACATATCAGTTATTTGTCATTTCTGGAAGCTTAGTGAAATACACGCCTGGAAATTGAAATAAGAACACCGTGAATTCATTGTCCCAGGAAGGGGAAACTTTATTGACACATTCCTGGGGACAGATACATCACATGATCACACTGACAGAACCACAGGCACATAGACACAGGCAACAGAGCATGCACAATGTCGGTTCAAGTACAGTGTATATCCACCTTTCGCAGCAATGCAGGCTGCTATTCTCCCATGGAGACGATCGTAGAGATGCTGGATGTAATCCTGTGGAACGGCTTGCCATGCCATTTCCACCTGGCGCCTCAGTTGGACCAGTGTTCGTGCTGGACGTGCAGACCGCGTGAGACGACGCTTCATCCAGTCCCAAACATGCTCAATGGGGGACAGATCCGGAGATCTGGCTGGTCAGGGTAGATGACTTACACCTTCTAGAGCACGTTGGGTGGCACGGGATACATGCGGACGTGCATTGTCCTGTTGGAACAGCAAGTTCCCTTGCCGGTCTAGGAATGGTAGAACGATGGGTTCGATGACGGTTTGGATGTACCGTGCACTATTCAGTGTCCCCTCGACGATCACCAGAGGTGTACGGCCAGTGTAGAAGATCGCTCCCCACACCATGATGCCGGGTGTTGGCCCTGTGTGCCTCGGTCGTATGCAGTCCTGATTGTGGCGCTCACCTGCACGGCGCCAAACACGCATACGACCATCATTGGCACCAAGGCAGAAGCGACTCTCATCGCTGAAGACGACACGTCTCCATTCGTCCCTCCATTCACGCCTGTCGCGACACCACTGGAGGCGGGCTGCACGATGTTGGGGCGTGAGCGGAAGACGGCCTAACGGTGTGCGGGACCGTAGCCCAGCTTCATGGAGACGGTTGCGAATGGTCCTTGCCGATACCCCAGGAGCAACAGTGTCCCTAATTTGCTGGGAAGTGGCATTGCGGTCCCCTACGGCACTGCGTAGGATCCTACGGTCTTGGCGTGCATCCGTGCATCGCTGTGGTCCGGTCCCAGGTCGACGGGCACGTGCACCTTCCGCCGACCACTGGCGACAACATCGATGTACTGTGGAGACCTCACGCACCACGTGTTGAGCAATTCGGCGGTATGTCCACCCGGCCTCCCGCATGCCCACTATACGCCCTCGCTCAAAGTCCGTCAACTTTACATACGGTTCACGTCCACGCTGTCGCGGCATGCTACCAGTGTTAAAGAATGCGATGGAGCTCCGTATGCCACGGCAAACTGGCTGACACTGACGGCGGCGGTGCACAAATGCTGCGCAGCTAGCGCCATTCGACGGCCAGCACCGCGGTTCCTGGTGTGTCCGCTGTGCCGTGCGTGTGATCATTGCTTGTACAGCCCTCTCGCAGTGTCCGGAGCAAGTATGGTGGGTCTGACACACCGGTGTCAATGTGTTCTTTTTTCCATTTCCAGGAGTGTAGTATGTGTTTGTATAGCTAGGACATTCAGTGTCTGTATAAATAATAGTGATGTGGAGTACACAGTGTTTGTTTAAATAACTGCAATCTCTATGCAGGATATCAGTTCCATTCTGGCTGTGCATTGGTGTCAGTAATTAACATGCTTTCAGTGATAAATGTTGAAATTCACTGACGACCTGGTCTTGAGATTTGAGCTGTGACATTGTGTGATAAGAATTTTGGGTAATTTAAAACATCTACATCACCCTGTCTACAATTATGCAATGTAAAAGCCATTAACTACATAGGAAGGAACCTGAATACAAGCAGTACATTGTTCCTAACATCAGTATATTCAGGAGATAGATGGATTCCAAAACAGCAGCAAGTCAGCTGCACATCACATTCCATCCGAGTTTTCTGTATATGCCAGTCAGGATCAGACAAAATGGCTGAAAGGGCTTCTCTGAGTCACCATATATAGCAGGTTGTATGTCGAATGTGTATGGCAACTATGTATGTTTACTTGGATGACAGAGCCAGCAGTGGTTCAAGAACAACAAAGAGAAACCCAATGGCAGGTACAAATTCCAACTGGACTGAAGAAAACATCTTGTGACAACAAGTAGCAAGTCTACTTAGTTGAAAAACAGGCCTAAGTCATGGAAAACTGACAGTTTTGTACATACAGAATGATTGTGAATCCTAATACGACAGAGGCAGACAAAGTATAAAACCTGATGAAAAGAATTGCAGAGGACATGTACCAAGCTCTTCTGGTAAGTGATGTCACAATGACAGAGGATTTGATCAAATGGTGCCATGAACTGAGGAAATGTGATAGGGGAAGAGAGTGAGAGAGAGAGAGAGAGAGAGAGAGAGAGTTGGACGAAAGAGGTAAGACCAAATGCCAAATGTGGTCCCTCCGTTCGTTGTGGAAGATCACCCTGAGACCACATATATATGATGTCACAGGCCACATAGTAAGAGAAAAGATACAAGATTCCTCCAACAAATCCTGTAATTCTTCTTCACATTCAGAGGACTGTAATGTCATCAATGCATCTTATCATTGATATCCTTTCATCCTGAATTTTTAATCCTGCTCTTGAACCTTTCTTTCATATCCATTATTGTTTCTCCAATGTATAGATTGAATAGAAAGGGTGAAAGGCTGCATCCCTGTCTTACTTGTCTTTTAATCCAAGCACTTCACTTTATTCTTTGTCTTCCAGTCTTATTGTTGCCTCTTGGTTCTTGTACAGATTCTATATAACCCAGCTCTTTCTACAGTTTTATCCTATTTTTCTCAGAATTTCTAACATCTTGCACCATTTTAGATTATTGAATGCTTTTTGTAGATTGAAAATGCTATGAGCATGTCCTGATTTTCCTTCAACCTTGCAACAAGAGCACTTCTCTCCAGGCCTTTACCTTTCCCGAAGCCAAACTGGTCACCATGTAAGTGATCCTAAATTTTCTTTCCCATTCTTCTGTATATTATTCTGTCAGTAGCTTAGGTGTGTGAGCTGTTAAGTTGACTGTGAGATAGTTTCACACTTATATGCCCTCGATATCTTTAGAATTGTGTGAATGATATTTTTTCACAAGTATGATGGTACAACATCAGTCTCACAGATTCTACACACCAACTTGAATAGTCGTTTGGTTGCCATTTCACCCACTGATTTTAGAAATTCTGATGGAATGTTATCTGTCCCTTCTGTCTTATTTGATGTCAAGTCTTTCAGCTTTATAAAATTCTGGCTCTAATACTGGATCCGCTTTGTCATCCCTATCGACTCCAATTTCTTCTGTATCCTGCTTCCTTCCACATTGATTCTTTTGAATGGTTCTCTTAAATTTCAGTCTACTTTTCACCTTTGCTGAGTTCTGATGTAGGTCTGTATCTATACCTGGGTATGCTATCCAATACTGTATCCGATTTTTGAACCTCTGTCTGACCGTGATGTAATTCAACTGGAGCCTTAACATGGCTCCCGGTCTTTTCCAAGAATACCTCCTCATCTGGCAATTCTTCAACAGAATATTCATTATTATTGTCTGAAATTTATTTCAGAACTCAATTACTCTTTTTCCTCTGTCATTCCTACTTCCAAGCCCATATTCTCTTATAACCCATTCTTCTATTCCTTCCCCTACAACCTCATTCAAAACCCCCTATACTATTAGATTTTTGTCTCCCTTTAGATTGAATTATGCGTTCAATGTTCTCATATACTTTCTCCACCTCTCCATATGCTGCTTGTGACATTGCCATGTATATCTGAACTCTCATTGCCAACACTGTTTTTCTGTCAAATATGATGAGAACAACGCTGTCACGGAATTGTGCACAGTAGTTCACACTCTGCCCTACCTCCGTATACATAATGAATCATACCCCTACTATAGCATTTTCTGCTGCTATTGACATTACCCTGACCAAAAATCCTTATCTCCTTTCCATTTTACTTCATTGAGCCCCATTACATCTAGCTTGAGCTTTTCCATTGCCATTTCTTACTACATTCAGACTTCTGACATCCCACGTTCTGATGCATAGAATGTTATCCTGTTGTTGGCTGCTCTCATGGTCACCTCCCTCTTTTCAGTCCCATCCCAAAGGTATGAATGGGAGACTAATCTGGAATCTTTTTCCACTGGAGAGATGATTATGATACTTTTTTATCAATTATAGGCCACATGTCTTCTGAATACACATTGTGTCTCTTCCATTGTCTTCTGCATCCTCATTCTGTTGATCATTACTGATTCTTCCACATTTTAGGGGAAGTTTTCCAACCTGGGGGCAAGAGAGTACCCTACACCTCTGTTTGCTCCTCTGCCCTCTTTGACAAGGTTATTGGCAGAACAAAGGTGACTTCTTGTGCTGGAAGTCTTCATTCACCATTGCTGATAATTTTTATTCAAAATTTAAACAGTGGCGGGATTTGAACAGAGGGCCGAGGACATTTTCATCAGTAGTCAGACACTACCTCTATATGACATGAGGTAGCAGCCTTGAATTTTGACCTGATACATCAAGAGCTAATAGAGAATGTTGAAGAAAAAGTGTACCAGTCTACAGATGCAGTCATCAGTCAATAACCCAGCATCTTACCAACACACATAAAACCAACTCCTCCATCACATAATGGCCCACAGAAGAACAGACTTTTGGAGGATAGCAGAAATACACCACTCTGTTTTCACTGTGAATGCCCTGGGCATATTATGTTCTACTGCAGAGAGGGAAGATGAGCATTCAATGTCTATTATGCCACAAGATATCAATCCTATTCATGCAACTCAAAACAGGTGATAATAGTCCATTTGTTGTCCACAGCTCATTGCCATATCCTGTATGAGATCACTCCCCAAAATGCTGTAGCAGTTCCCCATCACCACACAGAGGCACCAGCTGCTCGCCTAGCCACTGAATTCATGAGAACTAAGCAAGGTGACTACCTTTGGATGTGAGGGTACAACAGGTACCAAAATGATAGGAAATCTCATTGATCTTATCACTAATGGCCAACCGGCTCATATACAAATTGACTCAGGAGCTTTTTTTTCAGTAATGACAAATGCCTGTGGTCACAGGCTGAAGAATACTTTGTTCTGTTATATTAAAGTGATTGTGTGTAGGTCACAAGTGGGGAATACGTCCAGCCAACAGGAATGTGTATTGCAAGAATAACTATCAGTAGCAGAACACAGTTCTTTGAATTTGTCATTTTGGTGGAATGTAGTCAAGACATTGTTCCCAGGTGGGATGGCTTGCAGTCATCACAAGCAAACATTAATTGTGGAAGATCAGAGCTCCAGATTTCTGAAAATGATTTCTACAACACCCATAACAAGGACTGGTTTGGATGGTCCTTTAATATTGAAGACACACAATTACTCCCCTATCATCAATGAGACAAGTTCCAACTGCCAACTGATGCCGATTAAACTGTGCAGCTAATGTTAGTTGGAACAAGTTATTCAGGCTCACAAGAGAAATGTACATGTCAGCAATATTAATAAGCATTGTGGGTGATTAAGTAGAACATTGGATCACTGATTGTCATGAGCAGCCCCAACTAATCTCTGAATATTAGACAGCTGTAGCAATCCAGGAAGGGTGACTTAGTGTCATCAACACAGAATCAGGTTCCATACCACTATTTATAAGACAGGGGATGAACCTAATATTGAACTGCCAATAGCTTCTGGCCTGGATAAGGTACAACATCTGTGAGTAATAGCCATTCTATGTCAATTTTTGGATGCTTTCAGTTCCAGAGTAAAGAGAAGACAGATAGAACAGCCAATAATAAAACACCATATCAACATTGTCATCATCCATCAATTATCTATCATTCATGTAGTCACCAGTCGAATGACAGATAATTGCGGAGGAAGTTGAGAAGGTACTGCTAAATGACATTATTGAACCTTGAGAGAGACCTTGTTCCTCTTCAGTGGTTCTTGTGAAGAAGGATACCACATGGAATTTCTGTGCAGACTAGTGATGACTGAAAAAAATCATGAAGAAAGATGTCTAATCATTACCATGCATTAATGACACCCTGGAATGTTTGAAAGGAGCAAAAGCACTTCTCGAGTATGGATATGCAGACTGGCTGCTGTCAAATTCAGGTTGACCACTGACTGGGGAAAGATTGCCTTCCTAAGTACTGATGGCCTCCATGAGCTTAAAGATATGTCGTTTGGATTATGTAGCACTACAGCCATCTTCGAATGTGTAATGGACTATCTGCTCTGACACTTTTGAGCTGACTAACAACCATATTGTAGTGTGTTCAGACTGAGGGTCTCCTGAATATGAAAAAGTGCCTCTTCAAATCCCAAGAAATAAAGATCTTGGGGCATGTAGTGAATGGTAATGCAGTTCATCCCAATCCAGGGAAAATAGGAACAGTTGCATTCTTGACGTGAGAAGTTTTTTTTAATGTGCTCAGAACTATTGGTGATTCATAAAAGACTTCTGTGTCAAGGCGAATCCCTTGCAACATCTACTACAAGGAGACACTAAATGTTTTTCCTGGAATTATGCACAAGGAAGATCTTCTCTTGCCCTCAAGGTGATGCTAACATCTTCACCAGTTCTAACATTATGTGATGGGAATGGTGAGAGAGAACTTCACATAGATGCTAGAGGATTTAGGATAGCAGGAGTTCTAGAACAAATCCAGGACTATGTTGAAAAGATCTTAGTTAATGCTTTTGGAGTATTCTCAAATTCCAAGAAGAACTATTCTATAACCAAAAAAGTGTGTCTTGCAGTTGTTAGGGAACTCAAAAAGCTATGGCTATATTTATTTGTCAACCCATTCATTGTTGTGAGGGATCATGATTTTCTATGCTAGCTGATTAGCCTGAAGGGTATGTTGTATCAACTGATGAGACAGGCACTTAGGCTTCAGCAGTATGATGTCACAGTGGTCTACAAAAATGGATGAAAACACAAATACACTGACAGCCTTTCAAGGAATCCTTTGGCAGAACACAGCAGCATGAGTGAAATATGAAATTACTTCATTAAATGACACTGCTGTTGGATACTAGGAAGATCCAGCATTGCTTAAAACTGTAGAAGCCATGGAACCAGCCAAAGGAGGATTCCAGTTAATAAATGGGGCATTGTATATAAAGATCTATGATCCAGTGGGGTGGAAATGGTTGCTTGTTATCCCAGCTCACCTGCAGCCAGCAATCCTGATGTATTTCCACAACACTCCAATATCTAGTCACCTGGGTTCAGTGAAAACTGGACTGAATCAGAAGAGGTATCAATGGCCACATCTTTACTGATCTATTAGACACTAAGTCAGCCACTGTAATGAATGCCAATGACAGAATAATGTATTATTGCAACTACCTCGGGGACATCATATATTAATATTAGCCCCCCCCCCCCAAATGCAACAACGCTATTCCACTGAAATGGTGTTGACCTCTTGGAGAGTTTCCCAAAGTCCACAAATGGGAACTGATGGATAGTAGTCTGCACCGACTACCTCAGCTACTATGTGCCTCACATTCACGTTGCGACATCTCCCACAGGATGACAACTGCCTAAAATGTTGGCAGATATGCTCTTGATGTATGCTGGTCTCAAAGAGAAAGATTGGGATACTATACTGCCTGTTGTGACATTTGCATACAACACAGCAAAGCAAGACACTGCATGCAGGCTTCACACTGTTCTTTCTGCTCTATGATTGTAAGGCCAAAATGGTATGGAATACACTGTTCCCATTTCTTCAGATGAGACCCAAGATGATTAAATGAAACACCTGATCTGCAGGATGGAAGAAGCAAGGTAGCTCTTTCACTACAGATCCTGGATGCCTGGGAGGACTTTGATGCTCATCACATTGAAGATGATGTAATGACACAACCAGAATGTAAGGATCAGTCTGCATGACCATACAGAAGACCATTCACAATATCTAGATCCTGGGTGCTGCAGCTAGCTCCAATGAGGACTTTGGAGATCAATTCTGTTCTGGCTGTTTTAATTGTGTCCTTGTACTGTGACAAGTTCCATTAAAATTGATCAACCCAGTGGCACTGGGTAAACAATTTATTTCAAATGTGTTCTTGAACTGCCCTGGATGACTAAAATGGTGATGTTCCTGTGGAACCTCACAGAAAAAAGTATGAAATACCATTTTGAGCAGTGAAATGAAGCAAAGCAGACACCAGACGACTCAAATGAGTTCTACTCTGAAGGTGACTACCACTAATTGAATGTTTTTCATATGTACACAAATTAGTAGCAGCTGTCTCATTTTCTATCTCCTTTTTGTGTCAGAAACCAATGCATCTCAGTTTAAATCTATAATAAACTCCTTGTCTTTTGCCCATACCAAATGGTTTAATTAATTGTGATGTAAGAACACAACTTGAGGGGAAAAAGTGTAATAATAAACAGCTTCTTAGTACTGTGAGAAACCCCATTCTTTTTTTTATTGAAGTGTCTGCCTTGGAATACACAGTGTGTTCACTGAAAGATAAGTAGGAAAAGAAACAAGGTAAAACCACAGATTCATGATAATATTGATACAAAGAAGATTGTCAGTCACAGCTTCTTGTTAAGAAAGGATGAACCTTGTACAAAACTTCTCTTTTACAGTAGATTTCATGTTCATGATCATAAATTTTTCTGTTTGTGGTGGATGTAATATGGTATTTTATTTGCAGTGTTTGTTGAAATCATGACTTTTCAAAGCAATTGGAAATTTCTACTGTTTGTGGAACAGTCTGTCCTCACAAGAGGTATCTAAAGTAATCACAAGTAAAAGAAATGTCCAACTCAATGAGTAAATTTACAGTTCATCAAATTTAGCTTACACTACTATTAATTATCTAATGTTTCTGGAATACATGCTTATTACTCAATATTTTCAGGTACATTTGTTCTACTTGCAACTAGATGGCCTTGAAGTTGGATGGAGGCAAGGAGTAGAAAGAAGCAGGCTGGAATTGGATATTCCACACTTGGACTTCATGTAAGATACAGAAATAATTGCTAAATATCAGTAGAAATGAAACCACATTATTTTTTCTTCAGTTTCTGTGTTATTAAGTTCACGAAATATAAATGAAAGGTATTTTATGCTCTTGTAGCTTGTCCTCTCCAGTTCACAGAACTGAAATTAAGTACCAAACTTTGTGTTACAGTTGGATGAATGCAGTAACTGACATTATTGATCTGGAAAGGAGACACTCCAGTACTCTTGAACCTTCATTGGGGCTCTTCACTGCTGCAAATTTCTCATCCATTCTTGTGAAACATTTGCATGATACTCAAGAAATTTTCATGGCTCACAATACTGGAGGAATGTAAGAACTTATGAGTTATTTTTATGGATTATTTTGTCATACACTTCCAATAAAATAGTCTTGTTAAGAGCTATTTTGCAGCATAGGAAACATTCTTCAATTATGATTTGTATTTACTACAGACTGGATTATATTCATTTGCATGTTGCATATATATTTGCATATTTGGCTCCTTTACACTGGTTATTGCATATTTGAAGTAAAAACTAGTGATGCTGCATATTTTTGCTCTATGTTTATAATATTTTAAAAATTTAGCTTAATCTTGGTTTGATATCTCACAGAGTAACTGTGATCTGCAACTGTGTGGGATTGCTAACTGAGAAACTACTGGCTAGTCAGCTGATTACTGAACAGGACCAGGCAGACAAAGCCAATGCACCTGCTGCCTGCAGCCCTGCTTAATTCCCTCCTGTCAAACCACACACATCACTAACAATTAAATTACACAAGTTGTTAGTCACACATCCACTGTTTCAGTTTTTCTTTCTTTCTATTTGTACAGAGTTTAACGTGTTTATGTGTAGTTCGCCATGCTGCCCGGAAAAAGAAATGTTCGTTTTGTGGATAGCTGACTATCCTGGAACATTTACACATGGCAGAAATGTTTTATATTGTGGAGTTTGTGAGAAAAATTTTTCATGCAAAAAAGTTGCAAATAGACTAGTATGTCAAGACAAGTTTCTATATTAAAGGAATGCAAAAGAAAGACCCATAAAAACAAATTTTGACAGCAGCAAGTAGCATCGCTTTAACAAGGATCTAAGTGAGGCATTCATTGCAAGTAACATTCCTCTTGACAGACTTACAAACCATATCCTCAAAGATTCCCTTTGCAAATATTGCTTAAATCAAAATATATATATATATATATATATATATATATATTAAAAATAAAGATTCCAAGACTTACCAAGCGGGAAAGCGCCGGCAGACAGGCACATGAACAAAACACACAAACACACACACAAAATTACGAGCTTTCGCAACTGGCAGTTGCTTCGTCAGGAAGGAAGGAAGGAGAGGGAAAAATGAAAGGGTGTGGGTTTTAAGGGAGAGGGTAAGGAGTCATTCCAATCCCGGGAGCGGAAAGACTTCCCTTAGGGGAAAAAAAAAAAGGACAGGTGTACACTCGCACACACACACACATATCCATCCGCACATACACAGACACAAGCAGACATATTTAAAGGCAAAGAGTTAAGGGCAGAGATGTCAGTCGAGGCGCCTCGACTGACATCTCTGCCCTTAACTCTTTGCCTTTAAATATGTCTGCTTGTGTCTGTGTATGTGCGGATGGATATGTGTGTGTGTGTGCGAGTGTACACCTGTCCTTTTTTTTTTTCCCCTAAGGGAAGTCTTTCCGCTCCCGGGATTGGAATGACTCCTTACCCTCTCCCTTAAAACCCACACCCTTTCATTTTTCCCTCTCCTTCCTTCCTTCCTGACGAAGCAACTGCCAGTTGCGAAAGCTCGTAATTTTGTGTGTGTGTTTGTGTGTTTTGTTCATGTGCCTGTCTGCCGGCGCTTTCCCGCTTGGTAAGTCTTGGAATCTTTATTTTTAATATATTTTTCCCATGTGGAAGTTTCTTTCTGTTTTATATATATATATATATATATATATATATATATATATATATATATATATATATATATATATATATATATATATATATAAAATACAAACCAACAACTTACCCCCACGTGGGTAACAGATAACACCCCGGGGCCGCATCTCCAAACAGTACAAACAGCTCAGAAAGCCAAGAGCAAAAAGATGACATATAATTCCTACATGATAATCATAGAACATATGAAAATGCTCAAACTAAGACAAGAAGCTCAATGTGAGCATGTTCCCATACCCAATCAAACCTTTTGTATTACAACAAGAATATTACATTACAAATTACTAAGAGACTTAACTGGTTAATCTTACAATAAAATATCACAACAAGATAATGTAATAACCAAGAAATCACAGGTTACTCAAACCCATTAACTTAAGTGACTTAAAAGGTAACAGGCAAATCTTGAGGGCTAACACCCAAACAACTACAATAGTAATTATATTTAGAAGAATAAATATTAATTTTTTTGAAAGGGCCAAAATCTAATCAAAGTCATGGAACTAAATTATGCAAATGAGCCAAGTTCCAGTGGGCTGCTAGTGTTTGCTTACCATGGCCGTAGGTAACATTGTAGTCATTACATCAATCATGGAAGCAACAGCTTCCAGTACAAATAAGACTCAGCTTCAACCTTAATGATCAATAATACACTTGGAGGCCTAGAACATATAACACAATTAATTTCAGATCCAAATGACAAGATAAGCAGACATTGGCCAAGTTTTACTCAAAATAAATTTTAAAATATGACAAATATAGCCCTCAGATAATCTCAAATAGAGGTACCAAAAGGTAAATTTAACACTTGAGAATCGGGCTGTGTTGGCATTAGGCCCAAGTATTGCCGACCAACAACTCTAGCGACCACTGGCCGCTTAGACAATTGTGAGCCCATAAGCTCCATGAACAGCTCACTGTACATCACAACAAGTGCTCTAGTGCTCTTCTCTCTCTCTTTCTCTTTCTCTCTCTCTCTCTCTCTCTCTCTCTCCTCCCTCCCTTACTGCTACCAAATGCCTGCCCATGTGCTCAACAACACACTAAAAAAAAAAAAAAAAAAAAAAAAAAAAAAAAAAAAAAAAAAAAAAACAACAACCAAAAACTTAACTAACAGATGACCAAAGCAAGATCCAGCAACTAGACAGAGATGGATCATGCCAGTAGGCAAAGATGTAAGAAGATAGAATGAGCTGACATGGCTCAGAATCATTGTACCAAATAGATAGTTTTGTTAATGGGATGGGTGAACTTTTGCCCGAAACAATAAGTGGCAACACAGCACCCAAATTCAAATACTGCCCAGTTTCCTCAGATGATGTAGAATGTTCCTTTTCTGCTTATAAAAATGTTTTGAGTTATCAAAGACACAATCTTACTACCCAACATTTGGAATAGTGGCTGATCATTTATGTTTACAATAGCAGCTAAATGTAAAATAGTCTGTAAATGATACTTTAGTCCAACAATATTAATTAAACATTTATGTTGTTTGAAAAATTCCTGAGTTTGTGTTGTTTTTGAAATAAAATATTACAGAGTTCTTGTGCATGCCTCTTTGCTTGGGATACTTCTTGAAGTTGGACCTGTGCACATTAATTGTTTCACTCTGACTAACTCACATCACATTCGCTTGTTAGTGACAACATAGCAAAGAAGGGACAATGTTTGAAACACAGTGTGTCTCCTTTTTGCCATTTCTTAAAGACTAATCTTAAAAAGAGCCCTGTCTAACATCTACCACAAAGTATACAGATCATGAGATCATATTTCTGAATGTCCCTGTTTTTCAATGACTGGTGCTCTTCCACACAATTGATATGCACAGGTCCAACATATTGTGTGCAGTAACTACTATGGTTTTTATTATTTGGTCTTGCATATTTTGACACTTCTCATGCATATTTTGAGCACCTTTCATGTGTGTTTTCATGCATGTTTTGAGCTTTTTATGTTGCCTACAATCTGATCTCAAATTATGACAATATATATTCCAAGTCCCAGTATGTTTTGTCAGTTCCTAATATTATCTAGAGTTGCCAGTAAACAGGTATATAATAGTGTCCTTAGTTAAGCAATAAGAAATTAAAAATCAAAGGCCTATTTGTTTTGACTGTTTGTGTACTCAGAATAGAATATATTGCTCAGCTCAATTGTGTTTAAATCTCTTCATAGCCTCAGAGAAATCTTCTTTCAGAACTGTCTTGAGTTTGTCAGCCACATCTTCAACCAAGATGAAAATTGAACCCATCAAACACATTTTCAGTTTTGGGACAAAGAATTAGTCCAGATTTGACAAGCACAGTGAAAATACCAGATACCACAACTTTGATACTTCATTTTCAATAAGTAACTGCTAATATATTGCTATCAAATGAGGCAGGACAAGATGCACACCAGAAAGTAGAAATGAACTCATTGGATTCAAGCGAGCAGTTTGAATGTTTCAGAATAGAATGTATTGCTTCCTATTCCATCTGTAGGTCCATCTCAGTAGCTCTGTCAGCATGTTGATGACATTGTGGAGGACCCAAGTTTGATACGTAATGCCAAAGATTTTTCCTCAGTTGGAGGCCAACTGGGGAGCTATTTGTTGGAGAAATGGTGGCTTCATGGTCAAGAAAGCCTACAGCGACTGGAACAGCAGTCTGCTGACATCTTGCCCCTTGATAATACATCAAAATGATATCATTGCTTGATGATGAAGTAGGTTGACTGGTCCTGATTGATCAATCTGGGTTAGAACAATGATTGTACCTACGGGGTCAGATTTTTTCTAAATAATCTCAGAATTGTCTCTCTGGTGACATTACCTTTCCTGAAGTCAAACTGATAATTGATTTTCTTTCCCAGTCTTCTCTATATTATTCTTGTTAGCAACTTTGATGCATAATCTGTTAAATTGATTGTACAACAGTTTTTACACTTATCTGTCCTCACTGTCTTATGGGATTTTGTGGATCATATTTTTCTGAAAATTTGATGGTACATATTCAGACTTATAGATTCTGCTGGCCATTTTGAATAATTTGTTTGGTTCCAATTTCGCCCAGTGATTTTATGAATTCTGAAAGAATGTTATCTGTGCCACCCACATTATTTGATCACAAGTCTTCCAATGCTCTGTTAAACTTTGTAATACTAGACTTTCTGCCTTCCTTATCAACTCCAGTTTTTTGTTCTGCCGCATCATCAAACAGTTCATCCCTTCCATAAAGGCCTGCAATGTACTCTTTTCATCCATACACTCGCATCTCTGCATTTAACAGTAGAATTCCTATAGCATTCTTAATGTTAATGCCTTTGCTTTTACATTTTCCGGTCACATCGATGTGAACACCTGTCAAAAGCCTGAATACTACGTTTTGCAGCACAAGAGGTGCAGGGAGAGAGTTAGTGAGTTTCTGGGTGGTACTGACAGGGATGTGGAGCCATGCCAATTCTAGTGCCATGACCAGCTGCACTAGATTTCTCAGCTGAGAATTCATGGCATGAACAGCCCAGTTGTGGTGATCCCAGAGATTCTTAGCTTGGTTTAAATCTGGTAGGTTGGTGGCCAGGATCACATGGTGAGCTCATCCTTGTGCTGTTTGAACCATGTACATAGTCTACAAGCTGTGTGACATGTTGTGTCATCCTGCTGGTAGATACTATTATGCCGAGTAGAAACAAACTGCATCTAGGGGCGGACATGGTCCAAAAGGAGAGATGTGTGCTTGTGTCGACCCATTGTGCCTCCCAGAATGACAAGATCACCCAGGGAATGCTACAAAAACATTCCCCAGACCACAAAATTCCCCCTTCTGGCCTGCACCCTTCCGATAATTGTTACAAGGTGTTTGCTCTTATATGTTTCACGCTGTACACACAGTCAGTCATCTGTATAATGGACCATAAAATGTGATTCACATGACAAGGCCACCTGTTTCTACTCAGTGGACATCCAGGTGCAGTATTCCAGACTTCATCGCTGATGAATAACAGTCAGCATGGGTGCATGTACCAGGCACCTGCTGTGGAGGTCCATATACAGCAACATTCATTGAATAGTCATTGAGAAGACACTGTTGGTAGTCTCTTGGTAGTTGGTTGCTCAACAGTTGCACATCTACACACACCAAAAAAATTTTTTCATCACCTTGGTTCTGAGAGTTCCGGAACCTGTACAGAAAATTGGAACAGAGATCAATATAAACATCATTTCCTGCCTTTTTATTACTCATGAAAACCACACATTGCATGTTGTACCACCATACAGCGAGACCTTCAGAGGTGGTGGTCCAGATTGCTGTACACACCGATACCTCTAATACCCAGTAGCACATCCTCTTGCATTGACGCATGCATGTATTCATCGAGGCATACTATCCACATGTTCATCAAGACACTGCTGGTCCAGATTGTCTCACTTCTCAACAGCGGTTCACCATAGATCCCTCAGAGTGGTTGGTAGGTCACGTCGTCCATAAACAGCCCTTTTCAATCTATCCCAGGCATGATCAATAGAGATCATGTCTGGAGAACATGCCACTCAAGTCAAGTGATGGCATTATCCTGAAGGAAGTTATTCACAAGATGTGCATGATGGGGGCCCGAATTGTCGTCCATGAAGACGAATGCCTCACCAATATGCTGTCAACATGGTTGAACTATTGGTCGGAGGATGGCATTCATGTACTGTACAGCTGATACAGTGCCTTCCATGACCACCAGCAGTGTACGTTGGCCGCACATAATGCCACCCCAAAACATCAGGGAACCTCCATCGTGTTGCACTCGCTGGACAGTGAGTCTAAGGCATTCAGCCTGACGAGGTTGCCTCCAAACACGTCTCCGACAATTGTCTGGTTGAAGGCATATGCAACACTCATTGGTCAAGAGAACTTGATGCCAATACTTAGTGACCCATTCGGTACATTGTTGGGCCCTTTGTACCATGCTGCATGGTGTCTTAGTTGCAAAGATGGTCATTGCCATGGACGTTTGGAGTGAAGTTGCATATCATGCAGCCTACTGCGCACAGTTTGAGTCGTAACACGTCCTGTGGCCACACGGAAAGCATAATTCAACATGTGGCATTGCTGCCAGGGTTCCTCCGAGCTATAATCCGTAGGTAGCAGTCGTCCACTACAGTAGTAGCCCTTTGGTGGCCTAAGCAAGGCATGTCATCGACAGTTCCTTTCTCTCTGTATTTCCTCCATTTCCGAACAACATCGCTTTGGTTCACACTTCCCTTGTCGAGAGCCCATCCTAACACAAAGTAACAATGTGAATGTGATCGAACTGCGGTCTTGTCTGTCTAGGTATGGCTGAACTACAGACAACACGAGCCATGTACCTCCTTGCTCGTGGAACGACTGGAACTGATCGGCTGTCAGACCCCCTCCGTCTAATAGGCCCTGCTCATGCATGGTTGTTTACATGTTTGGGCGGGTTGAGTGACATCTCTATACAGTCAAAGGGGCTGTGTCTGTGATAAAATATCCACAGTCAATGTCTATCTTCAGGAGTTCTAGGATCCGGGATGATGCAAAAATTTTTGTGATGTGTGTATTTCCCTGTATACATCTCTACAGCTGTTGTTCAGCCCTGTCATCTACTTCCTACACTTCAGTTCACGCACTGCAGTTGCCTCGGTGCCAGTTTTGAATTTGGCCATTTTGCCCCGCATGGTACAATTCAACCGTAGCAGCACGTGAAAAATTTACAAACTTTGCTTGTTTGGAAATACTAACGCTCTTGGCCTGAAAGTCAATGATCATCCCCTTTTTGGATGTCAGATAAACTGCTCTATTTCCACATTATGACAGCTGCACTGTTTTGAGCACCCTCCAACATGCTTTACATGTGCTCCACTGCTAGTGCTATAACCTGCTGTCTGTTAGTGGTTATTGCACATTGATGTTGAACATAGCCAGTGGTCACATAAATGTGAATGCACCATGTAATTTCACTGAAGTTTGTTTTAACTTTTCTATATGCTGAATCATTCCTTCCAACTACCATTTCTTTTTCAATTTCTTCGTATTTCTCCTGCAGTCATTTCTCTTTGGCTCCTGTGCAATTCAGATTTATTCCATTCACTTCCTTAGTCAATACAGAAATGCATAGAAATGTAATATATATATGCCACTATACTGCTAGTGCTGTTTGTGCTCATGACAACTAATTTGAACTTAGTAAATTATTAAGATAAATTGCAATTAAGCTGTGATAGGTTTAAAATTATGTCTACTTCATGTGTAAGCATTTGATAACAGGTTAAGGAAACAGAATATTTATTTTTGCTTTTTTCTTGTATCCTGTTTGCTTTCTCTTTTGATTATTGATTCTTTTTTGAAACACTTTTGAGCATATAACCTCTTTATTTCAGTTTGGTGTCTTTGATTTTTATATTTTTTATGAAGCATTTCATTACTGTCACAATATTTTTTCCTGTTTTTCCAATTTTTTGCAGACCTTCTCCATTTTACATAATAATGTTTTGTCAGTATTTATACAATGGTGCACACAATGATTTATAGCAGTGTCTCTATATACTTTGTTCCATCTCCACAGTTCTGTCTTGAATAGAGACTCAGCTGCATTAGGTTATAATATAATAATTTTTTGTTTTGGACTGTCACAGTACCTCAACCCATTACCACATTTACATATAGCTAAAACATTATAGAGCTCTGAGCACCTTGCTCTGTAAAGAGTTGACAGTTTTGTCTGTTGATGTGTTTTAGGTACCAATCAATGCTACGACTTCTTAAGCGATATGAATTAAATTATCATGAGGCACCCGATGAAGTATCTGATGTAGTACCTGGCCAAGTGATAGAATTTTCATCTTATCCTGGCTCAATCCATTCTCAGGATGATTTTTATATAATCTCTGGTATGTCACCTCAGGGGAAGAATCATCAGCTGAAAACAGCAAGCATTCCAATCAACAACTATAACAGAGCTCTGTGGAGAAAATCTAAACCACAACAGCAGGTAAAGTAGTAAAAATATTTTTCTTCAGTGTTCATATACTTTCATATAAGTGATGTTGTTCCAGAAAGTAAACGATATTTTATTTTAAATTTTTGGTTGTGAAGGAGTAGACGCTGATTAAAAAATAATGATATGACAAATCAGTGTAATCAGATGTCATGCCAAAGTTTCAATTTTTAGAATCTTACATTTTTGTCCTTGAGCTTCCAGAGAAGAGACACGTGGCTCTGAAAAAGGAAATGAACTCCAAAAAACCTCCTTATATCACACGGTTTTAACCTGCTGAGAAGTTGTAACTTGTCAAGAAGTTTTAATCTGTCGAGAAGTTTTAACCTATCAAGAAGTTTCAACGTAACAAGAAGTTTTAACGTACCAAGTAGCTTTAACCCGTTGAGAAGTTTTAACACATCGAGGAATTTTATCATGTAGTGGAGTCTTAACCTCACAGGAAGTTTTAAAATGGTACATAGTTTGCAACAGAGCAGAAAATTCATTCTGGAAACTCATTCCAGTCTTCTTATTCAATTATTAGCTATATTGCTGTGGTAGTGTAACAGCTAGCATATCTGCCTAGTTAGCATGGAGACCTGGGGTCAAGGCCCGACTGTGGCACAAATGTAATTCATTTCATCAACTTCAATTATTATTTTCAAATAACTTATAGGAATGCAGCTGGATGACATCATTGACAATTACTCTTATTTTGACAGGAGCACACCCTGTCGTTTTTAAGGTGAAACTGCAGCAATTAAGTGTGGTGCATGGGAATTTAAAATGTCACTTTTCAGAGCAATTTCAGAAAGATAACACAAACTCTCTCTTTCTCCCCCCCCCTCTCTCCCTCCCCCCCTCTCTCTGTAAACACTAGTGTCATGAAGCAACCAAAGATGATCAACATCAGAAGTTATCCATTTTGGGGTAATTCATCATTAAGAGAAAAAGTGTTCATTGCACAAAAGTATGTAAACAGAATAATAGCTGGAGCCCACTCAAGATCATCTTGCAGACATTTATTTAAGGAACTAGGGATATTCACAGTGCCCTCACAACACGTATATTCACTTATGAAATTTGTTATCAATAACCCATTTCAATTCAAAAATAATAGCGAAGTGTATAGCTGCAACACTAGAAGAAAGGATGTTCTTCACTAATCAGGGTTAAACCTGACTTTGGCACAGAAAGCGGTGAAATATGTTCCCACAAAAATCCTTGGTTGGTCAGTTAAGCATTAAATGTCTGATAGAGAGCTAATCAGCACTTAAAAACAAACTAAAAGAATTTCTGAATGACAACTCCTTCCACTCAATACATGAAGTTTTAGATACAGCATAGTAATTGTAAAAAAAAAAGGAAAAGATTTTAATCATGCCATGAAAAGAAATCTTATGTTAAACTGACACCTCCATATGATTTTTAAATGTTGTAGTCATGATCTGTGAAACAAGTATTAATGTTATGTAATGATTCATCTCTGTATAGAAGACTTAAGAAATTGGTCCACCACAGCTGTATACAGTAGCTGATAGGCATCATTATCCATGTGCACAGCCTTGTCTCAACATCCCAAACTGCTATGCCACTCGGTTAAGTTTATGGCACCAGACTGTGCTAGTGCTGCATATCACTAATTTCATAAAAAATCAAAATAACAGGCAGGTATCAGTACCTTGCTCTCAGCATTCAATTTAAAACTAAAAATATAAAATACATAACCTGCATTACTTTACATCAGAAATCTTTGTCCTGTTGTTACTGCTTCACTAGTATATGATGAACAGATGTTCCTTTTGTATGACAGTAATTATTTTAATTCAAACATTGAAATGAAAAGTGGCTTCTGTATATTTAGTTCTATTGAGCAATGCTCAAGGCACAGTGCAGGTATGCTACATATAATGTGTTGTAGCAAATGTTTGTATGATTCTTTATTATTTTTTTAGATTGTGACTCTGTTTCAGGTTCTGTCTGGTCCAAGAGTCATGACTGCAAACAGGTTGGCACAAAATGCTCGCCAGTGGGTCCACCATTTGGCAGAGTCTAACAGTGGCACAGGCAATAGGCAATGGGTTGTGCTAGACACAGGGAAAGTGGGAAAGCCACCCCGTGAATCCAACAGGGTGCCAAGGAGGCGTCGTGGCAGTCAAAAGAGCCGCCACCAGAAGCACCACTTGCATGGTCTACTGTGTGTTGTGGAGCAGCTGCCTGGTCTCACTCGGGCTTCAGATGTCTCTCACCAACTGATTGCTGAAGGGTTTTGGGCCTCATTGAGAGGTGTACCTTACCACCAGGTAAGGAGTCTATTAAACGCTCTTATCTTTTGTGTTTATGTTATTTGCCACTACTTCCTCTCCAGCATCCCTTGCCAACTCCTTCATCTGACTATAGCATTTACATCAAAATTCCTCAGTTATTTGTGGGATTTACTCCAGTCTCTGTCTTTCTTTACAATTTGTCCTGTGCATCGTGGAAGTAATTCCCCATTATCTTAATCCATGTTTAACTGCCGTGTACCTTTTTTCTAGTTAGTGTTTCTCATATACTGTGTTACTCACCAACTCTTGTAGACAGCATCCTCATTTACTATATTGTCAGTATTTTCTGAAACATCGCATCTCAGGTGCTTACACTGTTGTACTGTTGACATACATTCTTAGGAATTTCTTTCTTAAATTAACGTGTCCCACATTCAATCCCAGCCACTGCTTAAATTGTTGAACACATCTCAGCAATGGTAGCTGATGACTTTCATTATAAGTAGTCACCATCAGTCTGCTAATGGCCTCATCAAAAGAGAGTGAGGAGTGTATAGAGATTCAGGGTACACCCACGCCCTTCAGGTAGGAAACTGCCTGTAAAGTGGAAGAATAAGCAATGATCAATGGCCTGAAGATGCAGTACGCAATGAAAACCACTGCATTAAAGATACCTGTTGTGTTCCAACATGAAATATGGCCTGTAATTGAAAAAGTATCATGATGATCTTTTCTTTTGGTGAAAGATATCAGATTAGTCTGCCATTCTGGTCTCTGGGAGGAGACTGCCAAGGGGAGGTAACCACAAGGAAGAGATTGAAGTTACTGTATATGGATTTAAAAAAATAAAGGACTCATGCAATTGGAAATTTGATTAAACAGCATACAGTTTTGATGTGTCTGGTTTTAATAGAGTCAAAAGAGTTTTTATTCCCCTGTCTTTCTCTTGCACAAATTAAGCAGCAGCCCACGCACAATGATGTCTTATGTGGAGAACATGGAAAGGTTTATAAAGAAACCCTTTACACTTCTTTGCCATCATACACCACCGAGCAAGGTGGTGCAGTGGTTAACACACTGGACTCGCATTCAAGAGGATGACGGTTCAATCCCACACCTGACCACCCTGATTCAAGTTTTGCATGATGTCCCTACACTGCTTCAGGCAAATGCGGGGATGGTTCCATTGACAGGGCACGGCCCCCTTCCTTCCTCATCCTTAATTCGATGAGACTAATGACCATGCTGTTTGATCTCTTCCCCCAAATCAATCCAATCCATCATACACCACCTCCATTTAGTGGTTCAAGGCTTCTATGAACAGCTTCCTGTGCGTAACATGTTGTAATCTCCTCTATAACTTACTCCTGCAAGGTACTGCAGGACAGTTTCTTTTTCAGTTTTGGTATCCATGCACAACTCAATCACATTTTATTTCTCCTCTCTCACTTGCAAAAAACAATTTTTGAAACTGTCATAATCTCATCATTAGTCAATTCTAGCAAAACTGAAGCACAGAAAATGCTCTGCATTTTTTTCAGAAATACAGCTACAAAATTATCTTCTTGATATTAAAACATCCTACTGTCCTTTATAATGAATAAAAATGAGAGAAGGCAACCACTTATCCACAGCTCATTGATTTCACACAGGACACACACAAGTGTACAAATGGTGTACCTAACCTTAAAACTAGTGCACCTTCATTATGGTAATTTCACACACACACACACACACACACACACACACACACACACACACACACACACACACACACACACACACACGCGCGGGCGCGCGCGCGCTTCGAATATTAGTTAAGTCTAGGTGTCACTTTCAATCTCAACCTTACCAGATAAGGTCAGATGACAATCAAGCAGGCTTACAACTGATTTTAAAGCATACAGTAACCATATATTGCAATCTCACAGAGACTCATATTATGCAAATCAAAAAAGCAAAACTAACATGCTAGCACTAATGAAATGTCGTGTGGCTAAGGCCTCCTGTCGGGTAGACCGTTCGCCTGGTGCAAGTTTTTCGATTTGACGCCACTTTGGTGACCTGCGCGTCGATGGGGATGAAATGATGGTGATTAGGACAACACAACACCCAGTCCCTGAGCGGAGAAAATCTCCGCCCTTTCCGGGAATCGAACCTGGGACCTTAGGATTGACATTCCATCACGCTGACCACTCAGCTACTGGGGCCGGACATGCTAGCACTAAAAGTACACATTAATAGTCATACCCTAAAGGATACACAGTGTGGAAAGTGAACTGGGGCCTAGCTAAATAAAAAACTAAAATGGAATCATAGTATACTCAAAAACTTATCAGGAAACTCAGTTAAGCATGTTTTTCTCTTGGAAGTATCTCTCACTGTCTTCACAAGGAAGTTGGCTTGTTTACCATATTTTCACTTCTTGTTTTCTTATGGAATTATCTTGAAGGGCAATGTGAATAAAATAAAACATGTATCCAGCAGAAATAATGAAGTTCAATGCACATAACTGCACATTTCCCTGTCAGGAAATAACATCAAACAAAATTTTACTACTAAGTAAATATTGATGGTCATATGATCCCACTACTCTCTCACTGCTACTGCTATCATTGTCGATTCTGTCAATGTAGTAATCCTTTTTTTGTAATATGTTCTTACTTTTTCAGGACATCTGTGATGCAAGTCATTGTGCCGACATGAAACAGACACTAGAACAGTCGTCACTAGCAAGGTCTTTCAAAGAAGATCAGAAGAGAGCAACAGATGTAGCAACAATAATGTATCTGATGAGAAATTATTATTACAATGACACCTTATTATCTGAAGATGAACAGTCAATGATAGCCCCAAGAGGTGACATACAACTTGATCCCAAGCTGCCACTTGGAGTGATTGATACAAAGGTTTCCATCTGGGCGCCAAATACATCTGTTCAAGTTTATGCCATTGCTGGTCCACCATTCAGTATGAATGCAAATATAACTGCAGAAAGTAATGATGAAAGCAATGATGTGCCTCAAGATGATGTTGAAAATCACAAATATCCTGTCTTTCCTTATAAATGGTCTTCTAGTTCTTTTGTGAATTTATCTCACCTGGGGCAACCAGATGTTTGGAATTTCAACATTTTTGTCTCAGAATGGTCCTGGCACCAACATGGAAATTATACAGTTGCCCCTGAGAAGCCAGATTAAAGAGTGTCTTTCTAATATCTTTTTTTGTCTTTTTGTGATTATTCTAAAAATCTGTCTTCCATTATTACTGAATAAAACTGAATTTTTTACAACTCTGAAGAAAGTCTTTTATTTTGGATTCCATAACAAACATTTAGTTGTTTCTGTAGTAACACATGCAAATAAGTACATGTAGCAAGAATGATATTTTCAAGTTTTCTACCATCTGAGCTACCCAAGCACAACCCACAACCCATCCTCACAACTTCAATTCTGCCAGTATCTCGTCTCCTGCTTCCAAATTTCACAGAAGCTCTCTTGCAGACCTTGCAGTACTAGCACCCCTGACATGTCTGCAGGAGAGCTTCTGTGAAGTTTGGACAGACTGAAAATTAACTGTCACTCCCCAAAATCACTACAAATGTGGAGCTTGCCCATTATTTTCTTAATAACCATTACTGATGTAACCCATTGTCTGGATGATATGGGTTGCATGACACCCCCAATACTGTCAGCCTGTCTAATAGTTCTTTTACTTGATGACAAAGTTTCAGGTGCACAGGCAGGACGTGAAAAAAAGAAAAAGCCTGTGCATTTGGTTTGAGGGTGATATGTGGCAGATAATCTGTGGCCTTGCTTGGCCGAGACAAAAAAAAAAAGGGAGGAAAATTCCTCACACAGGCCATCGCATCCAATTCTTCATAGGGCTCGGATCTGACATTAAATGTAGTGAATGGGTGACCATGAATCCGAACGCTGTAAAAACCAAACAGATTTTCCATAAAGTCTCTGTCCACCAAAAGAAATGACAATGAACACTTGCCTTGTACCCACTCTGCTGTAAACTGCCTAAGGATAAGAATTTGTTGCTAGTTATAATTGACAAAATGGTGCTAAGGAACAGACAACGAAGGGGAACTGAGGCAAAGGTAAGTGCTAGAGTTCAGCCGCTGCACCTGTATCCACTTTTAATCAAAGGGGAATACCATTGATATATGCATCAATGAACAATTTGTTAGAAACAGTTACAAGATTGTCACACACATAGCTAACAATATTAATGCCCATAGCTCAGTGGTTCAAGTCACAGCTGGAGTTGATGTACAGTTGCAAACCATTTGTTGTTTCTTTTGGCATTGATAGCAAGAAGCCCAACAAAAAAAAAAAGGATGGACAGGAAAGCAGAGGCTCATACAGGTTTTTCCACGGTGTCTATGTCTATGTGGAGCACGGTGGTCTGGCATGCTGTATGGTCATGACTTCACCTGCAAAGGGATGCTGGAATGTGTGTGCCTACTGTTGTCTAAGTTAACAGCTGCCATGCCAGCCCAGGAATCTGATGGCCTGTGATCCAGGAAACTTCAAATGGTTGAGCAATCCTAAGTACTTCTCCTAAGAAGAGGTCTTCAAATTGCAGTGGCCATTGGCATGCCTTTTTGTTGGGGGCTGGCCTAATGATAGCTTCACAAATAAACGTGTCTGCATAAGATTCCTTAGATTAAGCAGTAATGATGTGACAATTTCGACTTCATCTACATCTACATTTATACTCCGTAAGCCACCCAATGGTGTGTGGCGGAAGGCACTTTATGTGCCACTGTCATTACCTCCTTTTCCTGTTGCAGTTGCGTATGGTTTTGCAGGAAGAATGACTGCCAGAAAGCCTCCGTGCACCCTCGAATCTCTCTAATTTTATATTCGTGATCTCCTCGGGGGGTATAAGTAGGGGGAAGCAATATATTCAATACCTCATCCAGAAACGCACCCTCTCAAAACCTGGACAGCAAGCTACACAGCGATGCAGAGCACCTCTCTTGCAGAGTCTGCCACCTGAGTTTGCTAAACATCTCCGTAACGCTGTCACGCTTACCAAGTAACCCTGTGATGAAACGCGCCGCTCTTCTTTGGATCTCCTCTATCTCCTCTGTCAACCCGACCTGGTAAGCCTTGCAATGCTGCAGCCCACACCTGTTAATATTGATGGGGTTGTTTCCTGCTCTGATAAAATTCAACTCTCCTAAAAATCAACTAAATATATTTGCAATAATATGAAGTCCGTAAATGACACATTTAATCAAATGACAAAGACACAGGATCCTGTAGGGGGCTAATTTGCCTAATAAGTGGTACATTTGAGGAGATATCTATGACAGAAAGAGAGCTTTAAGAGAGACAGAACTTGTTATCTTGAAGTCTGTGAAGTGTTGCTAATCATTTCTCACATTATTTTCAGTCTCCAGCTGCTTCGTTATAGGTGGGGAAAGGTGGAATACAGGCCATCAAATTTTGAAGACTCTTTAACAGGCCTGTGAATACCTGTCAAACATGGCCCTGTGTGCCTGCTGCTGCATTTCCAACTGATTACGGCTTTCTAGCTGCTGCCATAGTTAACTGTGTACAATAACCTCCAAGGATGCACCTATTGACACTGCAACTTCATTGAAAAACATGTGAATAATGAACCAATTCATTGCCACTTGTGTAATAACATGTACAAATAAGTAGTCTTAGAAAGTCATAGAAAGCCCATATCACTTTAATGAGAAAGCTGATCATAAGTTCCATACAAAGTTCATACACTTAGCTAGGGGTGAGTCCAAACAAATTTCCTGGGAGCGGAGTCAAGTAAGCATACGAATGAACTATAACAGAATGAGGGAGAGAGAGCCCTCTGCTCTGGGCTAACCTGTTTCATGAGATGGCTCTCTCCAGTGCCTGCACATGCAGATCTCAAAGTGATCCCACTGTCGCTGTTTGGTCGTGTCATCAGCTGGCAGCTGGGCCCGTGCCAGCAGGTGCAGGTCAGTTGAATCATAACAAGGTGAACTGCTGTGTCTAATCTTGATGTGATAACATGGGATTACCACAGTTTATTAATGTTAATCAGTCTGTAGCCCTTCCAGTATTGGACACCATGATATCTTAAATAACCAAAGAGGTTGGTGGCAAGTGTGGAAACACTGAGTACATTCTTTCATTCTCTTGTACATAATGGTGCACCACAGTGCAAGACTGGTGTGACAGATCTGGACCTGGAGTGGGCAAGACTAGTGTGGCAGATCTGAAGCTGGAGCCTGCCCTGGACAGCATGACTGGAGCTGGTTTCACTGCTGGCAAAGAATGGCACTAGATGTGGGTGCCAGTGGCAGCTCATGAGTATACATTTTGGGTGTTCACAAATTTTTAGATTCAGATAAATATGAGAGTGTGAAATTAATACCATCTACTTTATGAGAGTTATGCTTATTGGCATATTTATACAACTGTATAATAATAATAAATATAATAACAATAATAACTCATCTGAAAAAAGAAAGAACTGTTTTTGTGGAATTTTGTCATTTTGTACTGCATTAAGTATAGTTTCAGGCAAAAGAGATATAATATTTAAGTTTTTGCTATTCTGATTTTCAAATTTTTGTGTAAGTTGGAGTTTTGTGCTTTTTATTTTCTTTTTTGGAGAAATGTACAATATCCCTAACACATGTATTACTTAACGAGTTAACTTCTGGGATGAAAATGAGGCATTCTTACACTGCACTCAAACAACAACTTATACTTATTGTGAACTTCTTTGTTAAATGTTCGCTTGTAGTCACACTTATTTGATTTTGTCACTTTCTCAGACAACGGATCTAGTCTGGGAGGCTCTATTTCCTTTACAGCTAACTTTTCCTGTCAGCACTTAAAACAGATTTAGCAGAATTCATGTTTGCACTCCACACAAAAGTCGATTCATGCACAGTAAACAACTAACTCCAAACACAATCTGCCATTCGTGGAAATGATTAAATTCAAGTAGTACTGTCTACCAACATGGTCACTTGACTGGAACACAGATGAAATGTTGAGAACTGTAATGGGCAAAGGCACACTGTCTTCAAACTCATATTGAAGTGGATATCCCGGAAACCAGTGAGACAGCTTTTTGTGAATGTTCATATGAATAATGTGGGCCTGCAGCACAAATAAACATGACTCACCCCAGGATCAACAGATATCAGATGCATGAGTAATTCCTACAGCCTAGCAATCGACAATGATGTACTTTATGTTTCTTACTGCCCCAAATCGATTACGGTATGATAAAATCCAAAGCTTATCATATTTTATCTCATTAAGAATCCTACAAAATAGGTTTTTCTGTCAGTACAACTTTAACATATACTGGTGTTTGATCTAATTTTACTATACAGTGAGTGAATAGGAATATCTGAGGAGTGTGCTACCATATAGCTGGATTTATGACAAGCGATTGGGGATAAAGTATGCTGCAGTGTGCTACCATCTGGTGGCATTGACGTAAACTCGTAGCTGAGTGGTTGTGGTTAGCTGTACACAATATAAACTGTGCACATTTTTTATCAAATCCGTATGTATTTGGCCTGCAAGGTAATTACGTAACACTAGTTGTGCATGTGCAAAAATTCGCTTAAAACCTGCATAAATGAAGGTGTGCTCGTCACCCTTATTCCAAGTATCATGGATCCAGAGGAATAGCAATGTAGCACAGTGTGGTAGATTTTGTGCTGTGTATTTCAGATTACTGCATCAATGTTGTGTTTAAAATCATTCAAAGAAACGTAACCAATAAATCCACAATGTATCAAAACTTAAGGTGTTCATTTCTGCTTCTTCTTCTTCTTGTGCTGATAAAGGCTGCAAAAAATCTAGCAAGGTATCATGACAGAGTCTGTGCAGAAGTTTCTGCTGGGCTTTTATCATGGAGTGGTGTTGCCTAGTATGAGGATAAAAAGCTCAGTGCAGAATCAATAGGGGTGGATGTCAAGATTTTTTCCATCTGTGTCTTAACATTCTCACAAAATGTTTTGCTATGCCATTAGACACAGGCTGAGATGGAGGTGTGGTAACCTGCCTAATTTCATTATGGGTGCAAAACTGCTGAAAGCTCATGGAAGTAAACTGTGGACTGTTATCTGTGACATGAGTTCATGAGCCTCCTCCAGTAGGAAAAATATTAGCCTTAGTGGTCCATTGCATTTTTATATGTATGTGAAATGAGAAAAAATGTCTATCAAAATCAACCACGTGGCCCCTTGTAATGGGCCTGAAAATTCTGCATGATAGGTTTGGGGCCATGCTGGTTGCTGTGACTGATAACCCTGACATTCTTGAACCACTCACACTATCCTGATGTACATATGGCCAATACACATATTGACAGACAACATTCTTCATTCTAGAGATTCATCTGAGTTGCAATATATGGGAATGCAAAACCTCCAGATCACTACCCAATGCTAATGGTCATCCTGATTCAGCAACAGGAAGGATGTAAGTGGCCTGTCATCAAATATTGTCTGGGGTGACTTATAAACTGATGTAAATTACGTTGCTTGTCCTGAATGAGTCACGGTATCTGAGTGTGTGGTTAGAGAAGAACCTAAGAGCACAGAATAAACTGTTGTGAGTAATATGAGTAGCAATCATACTTAATGTCTTGCTTCTCATAAATATTTGTCTGTATTTTCTGAATGTGGCATGATTTTTCTGGGTGAATTAGGCAGAAACCTAAGAGGACAGCTTAAACTGCTGCAGTCATTTTTATAATCTTGGTTTCTTTATGAAATTTCATCAGGTGTGTAGTGTGATTTCTTTTAGAATTTACTTTTGTGGTATCATTCTCTCTACTTAAGCAATATAGCTCAATTAAAGTTATTAATTATTTTTGTGAATTTTTGTTAGGTGTGTAGTGCGATTTCGTTTAGGATTTTTGTCTTTGGTATCACTTTGTCTACTTGAGTTCAGCTGAAGTTGTTGACTCTATCTTTCATTATTTTTCATAATTTTTATCTGTATCTTGTCCCTGTCTCTGTTAAAAATTTAAAAAAATGAGCAGGTCATTCACATTTTAAAAAAAATTTTAGTCAGCATAATAAATATACATTCATACTTGGTCATTTTCAACAAAATTTACTGTGCTATTTGTGTTTAATTAAAATAAATTCATAGATAATGTTTATTCACTCCATTGTCACCCAATTGAAATATCTAATGAATTCACTGTCTTCATGAAATTGATGTGTAGATGACCAACTAGATGGTGTACGCCAGGAAACACAGTAACAGGGCACAACAGTGATAAGTCTACACAACTATGGTGACTGGATGCACTAATGCCTCCCGGACCATACAAAGGCAAATGGAGCACATAAGCAATTTCAGTTTGAAGAGACTGAATTAACTGTGTCATTTCAACATAGAATGCTGTATGAGGATAAAGGGAGAAGTCCTTGAAAAAATGCATCCACAGGAAGTGTCACACTCTTGAATGATTAAACTGTCAATTGACTCAAAGTACCAGGATTTACTATTGTGGGCTACACTAGTCATGACAAGCACAGATGGCTACCCTAGAGAAGAATGAACTCCTAGGAAATTTAGACACAATAATGATGCCAGCTTAAGGTGTGGTAGACACGAAACTGGGAGAGATGATGCTCTATAATGTCTACAAAGCTCCATCACAAAAACAGCCCATAGGTGTTTTACCCATGGATCATTGTCTAGCAGTGTATGCCAGTGATTTAAACTCTCAACATACCAGATGGGGCTATTTGAGGTCCATAGCTGAAGGTATTGGATTAAATGAATGGGCAGACAAGTAGGACGTACACCTACTTTTCGACCCTGAGGATACAGTGACCTTCAAATCAGAGGTGGGTGACATAATGTCAACAACTGACCTAACCTTTTTCACACATGTGGCAACAGGCACACCCGCACAAGCTACAAGAGGTCCTCATGGTCCTCAAGGCAGTCACAGGGAGCCAACACTGCCTGGTAATTGTAGCAATTTATCTGTCACTCCCAGTTATAAAAGGCCTCTCCTATCCCACACTGGAACTTGAGGAAATCTGACAGCTACGAACATCAATCCTACATCGGGAAGACAAACAGGATACTGCTGAAACCCAAGAACTGCAAAAGATTCACAGAACTGTTACACAAAGGGCCCCAAATGCTATTCCAAGTAGAGTCAGGAAAGAACTAAACCCCTGCTGGACAAAAGAGAGTGAAACACTAATGGAACGATTTAAGAAGATCAGGAAAGACGAGCCTGCTGAACAATTGGTTAGTACTATGAATGATGAATGCAGGAGTAGCTGGATGGAAGCAATGGAAAGTCTAGGTTTCAAGCATTTCTGTAGGAAGAGCTGGGGCCTACTGCAAAAATGAGGCGTTGCTACGGTGCCTGACAGGTTGTCTATTGGTCCATTGCGACTCTCCTGAAAAGACCTCCAAAATTCAACTAAAGACAGCTGAAAAGAAATATTTCCAAACAACTGAAGAATATGCTGCTTAACAATCCAACCAACATGGACATGAAAGAAATGGAAACAGAAGAGATTACCTGGGCCTTGAAGCTAATGAAGACAGGAAAAACGGCCAGACCTTATGAAATCCTACCAGAAGCCTTGAAGGAAATGGGAGTTTTGGGAAGAAGATGGTTGCCACACTCTGCACATCATGCATATCAGAACGGGGCGCACTCCATAAGATCAGGGAAGAAGCAAAAAGTCACCAAAGTGATGAAACATGGAAAGACTGGAGATGATCCAAAGAATTTCAGACTGATATCCTTGCTGTGTTCCTCCTATAAACTATTAGAATATTACTGACTAGGTTAACTCTATACATTCAAGCCAACCTTCCTGCATACGAGGGCTATTAAGAATGTAAGGAATGATGGGTCGCGAAGTGGAAACCACAGCGAAAATCAAAACTGTTTTATTTGCTACAGTCAGCTACAACTTCCAGCTACCTATCTCCATAGTCGCCGATCCGACTTGGACGTTTGTCGTAGCATTGTACCAACTTTCCAATACCCTCGTTATAAGGCAGCCGCCAGTGCTTTCCGCCATTCTCTATGCAGGTCTATAGCCTGTTGTCTGTGCCAAAATGTTGTCTTCATAGCCAGCTGTTCATGTGAGCAGAGATGAAACTCAGAGGGAGGCAATTACGGGCTGGATTGTGGGTAATCAAACATTTCCAATTGAAGACGATGCAGGAGCATCTTCTTTGCCCCTGCAGAATATGGCTGAGAATTGTCTTGAAGAAGAAAACGCATGACAGTTATGTAATGTCGACTGCATAGCTTCAGGCGAAATTTCTCACCAGGCCCTCGTACTTGACGGGAGACACTATCGTTTTAGGTATCTTTATGTGCTCCCTGTGTGCTCAGAACCAAAAAGAACGACATAAAGCGATCGACGGGCGTACTAGAGACTCTGCCCAACACACCTGTGCAAAACTTCATAGGATTTCCATTATGCGACCGATCGTTCCTTACTTTCGGTATAACCCTGGTATCAGGTGGGTTTTCGAGCAAGTAGCAATTGCTGCCATCAAGTGATGTCCTTTAAAACCTATATTGAGAAAGGCCTCCAAAACAGGATGAAAACCAGCTTGGTTGGGGGGTTGCTGCTTAAGCTACTTAAATTATCAAATGCAAGCAGATTTACCCTTTACTGAAAGAGATGTTAACAAACAGGAAAATCAAGGACTCACTATTTGATGTGAACAGCAAGAGCATGGTTCTGAATAATAGCCCACGGAAAGCTTCGGCACTATATAGCACTCATTCTTTTCAATATATATACTGTTGGCAGGCCAGACGCCAAATAACGAAAATTTGCATAAGTGGACGCCCTGGTATTCGCATATGAAAGTGAAAATTTTAATGACCTTGAAAAAATACTGTGTGCAGACCTGGAACTACTGAATATCTACTACTCCAAGCGACAACTACATTCAAGCCCTAACAAAACGACAGTACCATAATGCAACTTACCAATAGAGGTACTAATACAGGTAGAAAACTACAGCTTTCTGTTAATGGTCAACGCATCAGGCATGACAATAAGCCTAAATATTTGCGAGTGAAATTGGATCGCGCTCTGACGTATAACTTTCATCTGGAAGACAGAAAACAGACGCTAAAATCCTAAAATGCTGTCCTGTCGAAAGAGAATATAGGATTAGGAGGCTTGTCTGGTCTGTAAAGTACGATAGATGGTGATGTGTGGCATCTCTGCTGGCCGGTGTGACTGAGTGGTTCTAGGCGCAACAGTCTGGAACCGCGCGACTGCTACGGTCGCCGGTTAGAATCCTGCCTCGGGCATGGATGTGTGTGATGTCCTTAGGTTAGTTAGGTTTAATTAGTTCTAAGTTCTAGGTGACTGACGACCTAGGAAGTTAAGTCCCAGAGTGCTCAGAGCTTTTTTTTTTTTTTTTTTTTTTTTTTTTTTTTTTTTTTTTTTTTTTTTTTTTTTGGGATCTCTACCGAAAGAGCAAAATGGTTCAAATGGCTCTGAGCACTACGGGTCTTAACTTCTGAGGTCATCAGTCCCCTACAACTTAGAACTACTTAATCCTAACTAACCTAAGGACATCACACACATCCATGCTCGAGGCAGGATTCGAACCTGCGACCGTAGCGGTCGCGCGGTTCCAGACTGTAGCGCCTAGAGCCACTCAGTTACGCCAGCCGGCCCGACAGAGCATAATGCTTGCGCACACACAAGTGTTTTGTGCAGCACACAAGTCGTCGTACATTGTTCAACATAAGAGTTCCGCAGCAGACCGTCCCTACATGTGCTCATATTGACCCAACATCATCAATTACGATTGGAGTGGGCACGGGACCGTCGGGATTCGACCGTTGATCAATGGAAACGTGTCGGCTCTTCGAGTGGATCACATTTTTGCTACACTAGGTTGCTGGTCGCCTCCACAAACGCCGTCATCGAGATGAACGATGGCCTGTAACGTGCAGCACGCCAAGGACACAGGCTGGTGGGGGCAGTATTATGCTGTGGGAGACATTCTCCTGCACTTGCGTGGGAAGTGTCGTAATAATCGAAGACACGCTGACAGCTGTGAACCACCTGCATCCCTTCATGCTTGATGTCTTCCCCTACGGCGTCTTTCAGCAATATTGTCCATGTCTCGGAGCCAGAACCGTGCTACTGGAGCATTATACTGAACTGACGATTTCTCGGCGTGATGCGAACCCTATGGAATCCATCTGGGTCGCCATCGGGCGCCATCACTGCTGACGCTAATCAGCGGCCTGTTATTTACGTGAATTACATGACCCGTTAGTTAGGTTAGGTTAGGTTAGTGTTTAACGTCCCGTCGACAACGAGGTCATTAGAGACGGAGCGCAAGCTCGGGTTAGGGAAGGATTGGGAAGGAAATCGGCCGTGCCCTTTCAAAGGAACCATCCCGGCATTTGCCTGAAACGATTTAGAGAAACCACGGAAAACCTAAATCAGGATGGCCGGAGACGGGATTGAACCGTCGTCCTCCCGAATGCGAGTCCAGTGTGCTACCACTGCGCCACCTCTCTCGGTTACATGACCCGTGCATAGACATCTAAGGCCACATACCTCTAGAAACCTACCAACAAACTGTCAGATCCCTGTGTCCTCGGAGTCTTTCGCGACGGCATACATAAATAAAACGTTCTCGGTTTTCAAGCCGCGTTAGTTCGAATAGAATCCTAAAGCTTTCGATGACCACCTCCGCCATCGTCGTCAGGAGCTGCACTGACTGCTGGGGCTGCTACGGTTTTTCGCTCGTATAAGGATGATGGCATCATCAGCAGCCACTCAGATAGACCCAATGTGGCGCGCGGCGGAAGTCGACCCGGGCAGCTATTGCCCGTGGCAAGACTTGGCTGTCTTGCCAGCCGACAAAGGGAATGCCACTGTGGTTCAGAACTGTGCAGACTACCACCTGAAGATGCTACATTTATTAGAAGACGCCACGTACCGCAGGCTTAGTCGTGATCCCACACAGGCCATTGTCAGAAAGACAGGAGAGTTATTAAAGGATTCTGGTTTACCAGATGAAGTGGTGAAGAAATTAAGGCCTCGTGCCGCCAGACCTCCCAGGCTTTATGGATGACCAAAGATACACAAGGAAAGTGTTCCTCTGGGGCCCATTGTTAGTGCAATCAATTCGCCCACCTACAGACTTGCTAAACATCTGGCACGATTATTAGCACCAAAATTTGGACATTGTGAACACCATGTTGTCAACTCGCAGAAATTTGATGAGACACCCAAGAGAATGAAGATAGGCCCAAACGACCTAATGGTTAGCCTGGACGTTGTGTCACTTTTTACGAGGGTGCCAATGCAAGATAAGCTGGATCTCTTGGCCCAACATTTTCCATCTGGAGTCATTAAGTTGTTCCATCTCGTCCAAACGACAACGTACCTTTTGTACTGCGATGGATATTATGAGATGATGGACGGCACAGCCATGGGATCACCATTGTCTCCAGCAGTCGCAAATTTCTTCATGGGGCAGTTTGAGGATCAGGCTCTGAAAACTGCGACATTACGGTCGTCTTGTTTTCTACGATACGTTGGTGACACCTTCCTGATTTGGCCTCACGGTGGAGATACACTACAGCAGTTCGTCGACCACATCGGTGGTGTTCATTCCAACATCGAATTTACAGTCGAGATGCACAAGCACGGCAAGCTAGCATTCTTGGATGTTTTGGCTGAGCGGGAGGCAGGAGGCCAACTTGGTCATTCAGCGTACCGGAAACCAACACACGCTGATCGGTACTTGAAGGCCAATTAGTTTCCACCACCCTGTACACAAGAAAGCGGTCCTGAACACGTTGGTTCATAGAGACAAGATTATCTCTGACGACGACCCCCTACAGTCTGAATTGCAGAACTTAAAATATGTTTTCAGGGAAAATGGATACAGCAAAAGAGACATCGCAAACGCTCTCAAGGGCCGCCGATGAAAGACACGTGGTGAATCAGTAGAAAAGGCCAAATGGACTGCATTCCTGCCGTACTGTGGAGCAACTAGCAGCTAGTTAGGACGTCTACTGCAGAAACATGGGCTAAGACCAGTGTTCCGGCCTGCTCCCAAGATATATGTTTCGCCCTGTTAAAGACAACATTGCTCTTCGAGTGTCCGGCGTGAAGGGTGTACCCTGCGAATGTGGCAGCATGTATATCGGACAAATAATTCGCACGGTTGCGGAGCGTTGTGCTGAGCATAAGCACCATATAAAACAAAGGGAGCTTGACAAGTCGGCCATAGCGGAGCATTGCCTAGAAAACGGACATAAAATACAGTTCGAAAATACAAAAGTGTTGGCTCATGCATCTACATATTGGGACTCCGCTATAAAGGAAGCGGCCGAGATTCGTTTAAACGAAAACAATTTCAACAGAGCCAAGGGATACACACTCAGCAGGGCATGGGGTTGGGCGTTGGACATGTATTGCTAATACATAGAAAGAAGGATCCTTTATTGTATGATTATATGATAGCGGAACAAACACTGGTAGCAGTTACTTCTGTAAAATATCTGGGAGTATGCGTCCGGAACGATTTGAAGTGGAATGGTCATATAAAATTAATTGTTGGTAAGGCGGGTACCAGGTTGAGATTCACTGGGAGAGTCCTTAGAAAATGTAGTCCATCAACAAAGGAGGTGGCCTAAAAAACACTCGTTCGACCTATACTTGAGTATTGCTCATCAGTGTGGGATCCGTACCAGGTCGGGTTGACGGAGGAGATAGAGAAGATTCAAAGAAGAGCGGCGCGCTTCGTCACAGGGTTATTTGGTAAGCGTGATAGCGTTACGAAGATGTTTAGCAAACTTAAGTGGCAGACTCTGCAAGAGAGGCGCTCTGCATCGCGGTGTAGCTTGTTGTCCAGGTTTCGAGAGGGTGCGTTTCTGGATGAGGTACCGAATATATTGCTTCCCCCTACTTATACCTCCCGAGGAGATGACGAATGTAAAATTAGAGAGATTCGAGCGCGCACGGAGGCTTTCAGACAGTCGTTCCTCCCGCGAACCATACGAGACTGGAACAGGAAAGAGAGGTAATGATAGTGGCACGTAAAGTGCCCTCCGCCACACACCGTTGGGTGGCTTGCGGAGTATAAATGTAGATGTCATGTCAGCGGTGCTGCCACGGGCAGTAGCTCTGCTTGCTGCCCTGTCTGCTTACGCGCGTGCGCCACTGCGGGTCTATCTGGTTGGCTACTGATGATGTCATCATGCCTATATAAGCGAGAAACCGTAGCAGCCCCGGCAGTCAGTGAACTCCTGACGACGATGGCGGAGATAGTCATCGAAAGCTCGAGGATTTTATTCGAACTGACGCGGCTTGAAAACCGAGAACGTTTTATTCATGTCATATCCCTTATACGCAGAATAAGTGATGTACTTCGTTCCGAAGATGGACAAACAAGCTATTAAGCAGGTAGTTATAATGATTTGGCTCATCAGTGTATAGGCAGCGGAGGATCCAGGATGGACGACGGGAGAGAACCCCCCCCCCCCCCCAAAAAAAAAACAGTGATCTGCAACAGTTGCGTATTATCACTTAATTAAGCTGTTTATAGTGATTTTCGTTACCAATGAAGAGGTCTAGGACATTTAGGTCTGTTGGAAGAGTCGATAAGGAACATCATTTTTAGGCTGAGTTATAAGGACCTGGTCATTTTCAGCACTGGTTCCTGTGCTGTTAGAGGGAGTCGGTAGCGATCGACCATTTGCCCCCCCCCCCCCCCCCCCCCTCTCCCCACCACCCTCCTCTTTCTTGAATCCACCTATGTAATTTCCTTGCACACTGCTCCCTCCTTGCAGTTGTGCCTTGCTAATGGCAGGGTGTGCTCCTGTCTTAATATCGGCGGTGGTCGAAGACGTCACCCGGCAGCAAACCCGTAAATTATTTGAACATTCAATTCGCCGGGAAAAGTTAAGGTCTCATATTGTTTACCTCTGCGGGCAGGAAACGTATCGTTGCTTGCGGAGGTCGGATAAACTTCGCAGCAGTAGGGTAAGGTTGGAATGTGCATTATCGTTTTTATTAAAGTGTCGAAATCATAGTGTGGTTCCAACGTTTGCTAAGGTTGTGCATCATATTAATTCTCCTGCCGCAATCGCATCAAGCAACGCTCTGGTTTAGCTCTTGTTCGTCAAAGGATCCACTATACTCGCCGCCAATTAGATTTTGTTTCAAGGGAATTATTTCAGCGTCATTTAATGATGGCGTCTAATGTTTCTGAATTTTCTTGTGATTGGGTGGACGATGCCTCTTGGTCGCAGTCTTACTGGGAATTTCACTCTGTAACTGCTCGTCATTCGGCGAAGTTTGAACGTTTCCTTGGCTCAGTGTCTAATTCTAATTTTAATTCGCGATGTTCTGTGATCAATCTCACGGAGAAAACGTTTGACGACACAGCTTTGTCTGTGCTGGGGAAAGGTTTTAATTTCGCACCGACGCCTAAGAGTTTGCCAGTCGTTGATTTTATTAGTTATATTGAACAGGCTGTTTATAAACTACCATCCGAGCCTGCGGAAGTTAGGAGGGAAGCTTGTCGTGTGTTGACCGTGGCCCGTCCACCCAAGTGTAACGTTACAGCAACTGAGGCGGCTGCTTTACGTTCACTCAGAATGGATCCTGACATTGTTGTTTTACCTGCGGAGAAGGGAAATGCCACGGTTTTGCTGAACAAGCACGATTACATTCAAAAGATGCAGTGTCTGCTTTCTCATTCGGCGTATCGCAAAATCGGTGCTGACCCTACGAAGAGTGTTGAGAGAAAGACTGCTAACCTCCTGAAGAAAAGTTCTTTGTCACAGGAGACTAATAAGAGTCTTAATTCTTACTGTGCTGTGACACCTAGATTAATGGCCTTCCTAAGGTCCACAAAGAGGCTGCCCCGTTGAGGCCTATTGTTTCTACTATTGGTGCTCCGACATGTGTGGCTAAACATCTTGCTAGTTTGTTGAGCCCACTAGTAGGTAGGTATGAACACCATATTAAGAACTCTGCAGATTTCTTACGTAGATTGCAGGGATTGCGTTTGAATGACTCTGATTTTTTAGTCAGTTTTGATGTGGTTTCTCTTTTCACTCGCGTTCATCTCTCTGATTCGTTGCAGCTAATTGAGGCTAAGTTTCGTGTCGAGATAACAGATTTGTTTCGACATGTGCTGACTTCCACTTACTTTTTATTCAAAGGTCAGTACTACGAACAGACTGGTGGAGTTGCAATGGGAAGCCCGTTGTCAGCTATGGCGGCCAATTTGTTTATGGAGGACTTGGAGGAACGTGAATTGGAGTCAGTGACCTTGAAACCTGCGTGTTTTTTCATATATGTAGACGATACTTTTGTTGTTTGGCCTCATGGTAGTGAGAATTTAAAACGGTTTTTCGAACACCTGAACTCAATCCTCCCGAATATTCAGTTCACTATGGAGGTGGAAAAGAATGGATGCCTTCCCTTCCTGGTTGTGTTGGTCAGAAGGAAGACTGATGGTACGTTGGGACATTCTGTTTGTAGGAAGCCTGCTCACGCTGACTTGTATCTGCGAGCGGATAATATCACCATCCAGCTCGGCGTGAAGAAGTACTTCGTACCTTGGTTCAAAGGGCCCACGTTACCTCAGACCCTGAAAGTTTGGCAGCTGAGCTGTCACATCTCGAAGTCACCTTTCATCAGAATGGTTATAGTGAGAGGCAGATCAAACGTGCGTCGACCTATCAGCCTTCTGTGCAACGGGTGAGTGACGATAGCAACGAGGTGGCACCTAAGTCTACGGCCTTTTTGCTTTACGCAGGAAGAATTTTCAACTGTATTGGCCGTATTTTGCCGAAATATGAAGAGAAATTTGTTTTTCGACCACCTTCTAAGATTAAGGCCCTGTTGGCGTCCGCAAAAGATGATCTTGGTTTGCGTAAGGCTGGTGTCTATCGTATTCCTTGCAGTTGTGGCATGTCATGTATTGGTCAGACAATCAGGATATTGAACATAAGCGTCACACACGCTTACAACAGCCGAGCAAATCCGCTAGTGCAGAACATTGCCTTGACACCGGTCATCCTATGGAATACAACACCGAGATTCTGGCTTGCACGCCCAGCTATTGGGACACTGTTATTAAGGAAGCTGTTGAAATCAAACTATCAAGCAACCTTGTAAACAGAGATGGAGGATTTTGTTTAAATTCTGCTTGGAATCAGGCTCTGTCTCTCATAAAAAAACAGAGGCACAGAATAAGGGCTACCTCACCTGTTGATTAATAGTCACTATCGATATTTCTGATGTTGGTTTTCTTTGGTTGTGTGTTGACCCTGCGGTTACTTGTTCTGTGTGTGGAATCTTCCTTGTTTCTCCTCTGTGAACCGAGGTCTTAAAATTCCCTTGCACATTGCTTCCCCCTTACTGTTGTGCCTTGAGAATGGCAGCGTGTGCTCCTGTCGAAATATCGCCGGTGGTCAATGACGTCACCCGGCAGCAAACCCGTAAGTTATTTGTACACCCTAAATGCTACCTGGCCATTGTGGGAAGCTTCAGCGTACAACTCCCGTTTTCTACCAAAGAGATGGCGCTGGCACTACAGCTTTGATAAAGTTTCCGGGCGTGGCTGTCTACCCGTAGTTTTCTGTTAAAGATACCCTCTACAACTGCTAGTGTGTCAGCATCATTTTGTTACAGCTTATGTATTTACAGTTACAAATTAAAAATCCTAGCTCAGTGTGTGAGACGAAATAATCTCTCCAGCGATTCTGTAATGTGACTTTTGGCCCTTCAATGCAGGATTCTTGTCACCGTCATTCGTATAACTTAATGTTCGTACAACAGCTCGGCGTCAGAGCTCTGTAACAAAAAATCATTAATAAGAAAATAATATCTGTTTAGCTTTCTGAAAGTGATTGCAGTATCGCAATAACTTCAGTCAAATTGATACGTCCTGCTATTCGTCATATAACGGATCACGAATGAACAATGTGATCCCGTGAATTATAATTTGTTCCTACACCAGGCCGAAGTGATCTACTAGGATAAAAATCTCAAACGCTTACTTATTATCTCTGTCGGACTTCAATTTTAATTCCATTAGTTAACACATCCATATTTCTTTCTCTAGCAAAAAATGTATGTTGCCAATGCATAAAATTTTATGCTGTTCCATTCAAAACAATAAAATTGCATTTGTTTGTTTCTGTTGTGAATGAAACACACGAACGTCCATGTGATTTCATATTTATTAACAATTCATAGCAGGCAGCCACTATGATACTCTTAAAACAAAACTACAGTTACTTAAATCTCAAATACAGTAGCACGTTTGTTCCTCAGATTCAGAATGAATATGATTACTTACAGAATTTTTAAAATTACCAGTTATCTTTAAGCCGTATTCCTCTTTTTGTCCATTTATACTATTCAAATTACAGTTCAACAATACTCTAATTATTCCACATCACGGTTTTTCTATCTTGTATATTCATGACTCAATTAAAGGTAAATATCCTTATTATGTTTTCATTGTGAAGACAACATTGCTGTTTGAACCACATTTGAAATTTCTGCTTCACAACTCTTAAGAGATACGTTAATCAACGGTGATGTTCGCTATATGACCTTAAGTATGTTCGCCTTGCTTGCGTTAGTTCCGTCGCTTTTTCACAGATCGCGCTTCGTCAACTGGTAGCAACCTTCTCGGCCATGAATTGCCACACGAACAAACAAGAAAAGAAATTTCGCTTGACTTTTTAACAGATTTTTTCTGTATTAAGTTGCTTTGTTGTGTGTCTGTCCGGAAAAAATTTTGTCACTGATTTCAAACCGACGTCTCAATCAGATAGAGTTTGACAAAGCTTAGATGTCTCAGAAATGAATGACAAGGCAGTATTAACTTGCTTTGGTATCTGAGGTGTGGTGGAGAGTACTTCGTGTACCACTGCTATTTCTCCCTTTTCCTGTTCCAGTCGCCAATATTTCGCGGTAAGAACGATTGCAGGTAAGCCTCCGTGTGAACTAGATTCTTTCTAATTTTTACCTTCTATGGCTTTTTCGCGAGATACGCGTAGGAGGAAGCTATATATTAGTTGACTCAGGTGAAGGGCAGCTGATATAAAGCAGAAATTTATCGTATGTCCCTGTTATAATCTCATCAAAATGTTTGAAATAGATTGAAAAATTTCACATACACAAGGTTTAAAGGAAGAAAAGAAATTTTTAAATAAAGATTTTTTAATACAACACATTTTTAAAAAGTACTACAAATTATATAATAATTTCTTCTAGCTCCATACAGATTTCTAACATCA
The DNA here is from genome assembly GCF_023897955.1 of Schistocerca gregaria. Classification (NCBI taxonomy): domain Eukaryota; kingdom Metazoa; phylum Arthropoda; class Insecta; order Orthoptera; family Acrididae; genus Schistocerca; species Schistocerca gregaria. The sequence continues at coordinate 202,600,592 of NC_064920.1, read as the reverse complement.
TGAAGATAGTCATGAAAATTTTTTCTTGTGAATTTTTAATAGATTATGATAATTGGGTAATACAGAGACTGCCTACAGGAAAATTAAAGAGACCTTTGGAGAAAGAGAACCACTTGTATGAATATCAAGAGATCAGATGGAAACCCAGTTCTAGCAAAGAAGGGAAAGCAGAAAGGTGGAAGGAGTACATAGAGGGTCTATACAAGGGCGATGTACTTGAGGACAATATTATGGAAATGGAAGAGGATCTAGATGAAGATGAAATGGGAGATACGATACTGCGTGAAGAGTTTGACAGAGCACTGAAAGACCTAAGTCAAAACAATGCCCCAGGAGTAGACAACATTCCATTAGAACTACTGATAGCCTTGGGATAGCCAGCCCTGACAAAACTCTACCATCTGGTGAGCAAGATGTGAGAGACAGGCGAAATACCCTCAGACTTCAAGAAGAATACAGGGTGATTCAAAAAGAATACCACAACTTTAAAAATGTGTATTTAATGAAAGAAACATAATATAACCTTCTGTTATACATCATTACAAAGAGTATTTAAAAAGTTTTTTTTTCACTCAAAAACAAGTTCAGAGATGTTCAATATGGCCCCCTCCAGACACTCGAGCAATATCAACCCGATACTCCAACTCGTTCCACACTCTCTGTAGCATATCAGGCATAACAGTTTGGATAGCTGCTGTTATTTCTCGTTTCAAATCATCAATGGTGGCTGGGAGAGGTGGCCGAAACACCATATCCTTAACATACCCCCATAAGAAAAAATCGCAGGGGGTAAGATCAGGGCTTCTTGGAGGCCAGTGATGAAGTGCTCTGTCACGGGCTGCCTGGCGGCCGATCCATCGCCTCGGGTAGTTGACGTTCAGGTAGTTACGGACAGATAAGTGCCAATGTGGTGGCGCTCCATCCTGCTGAAATATGAATTGTTGTGCTTGTTGTTCGAGCTGAGGGAACAGCCAATTCTCTAACATCTCCAGATACTGGATGCGTGTTATGTTTTCATCACTCGTTCTAGGCCGTCCAGAACTTTTCCCTTTGCACAAACACCCATTCTCTGTAAACTGTTTATACCAACGTTTAATACACCACCTATCAGGAGGTTTAACACCATACTTCGTTCGAAATGCACGCTGAACAACTGTCGTCGATTCACTTCTGCCGTACTCAATAACACAAAAAGCTTTCTGTTGAGTGGTCGCCATCTTAGCATCAACTGACGCTGACGCCTAGTCAACAGCGCCTCAAGCGAACAAGTGTACAACTAAATGAAACTTTATAGCTCCCTTAATTCGCCGACAGATAGTGCTTAGCTCTGCCTTTTGCAGTTGCAGAGTTTTAAATTTCTAAAGTTGTGGTATTCTTTTTGAATCACCCTGTATAATAATTCCAACCCCAAAGAAAGCAGGTGTTGACAGACGCGAAAATTACCGAACTATCAGTTTTGTAAGTCACGGCTGCAAAATACTAACACGAATTCTTTATAGACGAATGGAAAAACTGGTAGAAGCCGACCTCAGCGCAATTCAGTTTGGATTCCGTAGAAATGTTAGAACACGTGAGGCAATACTGACCCTACGACTTATCTTAGAAGATAAGGAAAGGCAAACCTACATTTCTAGCATTTGTAGACTTAGAGAAAGCTTTCGACAGTGTTGACTGGAATACTTTCTGTCAAATTCTGAAGGTGGCAAGGGTAAAATACAGGGAGCGAAAGGCTATTTACAATTTGTACAGAAACCAGATGGCAGTTATAAGAGTCGAAGGACATGAAAGGGAAGCAGTGGTTGGGAAGGGAGTAAGACAGCGTTGTAGCCTGTCCCCGATGTTATTCAATCTAGGAAACAAAAGAAATATTCGGAGCAGGAATAAAAATCCATGGAGAAGAAATAAAAATTTTGAGATTCGCCGATGACATTGTAATTCTATCAGAGAGAGCAAAGGACCTGGAAGAGGAGTTGAACGGAATGAACAGTGTCTTGAAAGGAGGATATAAGATGAACATCTACAAAAGCAAAACGAGTATAATGAAATGTAGTCGAATTAAATCGAGTGATGCTGAGGGAATTAGATTAGGAAATGAGACACTTAAAGTAGTAAATGGGTTTTGCTATTTGGGGAGCAAAATAACTGATGATGGTCGAAGTAGAGAGGATATAAAATGTAGACTGGCAATGGCAAGGAAATCGTTTCTGAAGAAGAGAAATTTGTGAACATCGAGTATAGATTTAAGTGTCAGAAAGTCATTTCTGAAAGTATTTGTATGGAGTGTAGCCATGTATGGGAGTGAAACATGGACGATAAATAGTTTGGACAAGAAGAGAATAGAAGCTTTCGAAATGGGGTGCTACAGAAGAATGCTGAAGATTAGATGGGTAGATCACATAACTAATGAGGAAGTATTGAATAGGATTGGGGAGAAGAGAAGTTTGTGGCACAACTTGACTAGAAGAAGGGATCGGTTGGCAGGACAAGTTCTGAGGCATCAAAGGATCGCTAATTTAGTATTGGAGGGCAGCGTGGAGGGTAAAAATCGCAGAGGGAGACCAAGAGATGAATACACTAAGGAGATTCAGAAGGATGTAGGCTGCAGTAGGTACTGGGAGATGAAGGAGCTAGCACAGTATAGAGTAGCATGGAGAGCTGCATCAAACCAGTCTCTGGACTGAAGACCCCAACAACAACAACAACAACAATGATAATTGTTGTAAAATTTGAAACGATAAACGTGGGGCGCATGCGACAGGTAACAGTAAAGCGTGCGGAGAGTAGCTGTCGTCGAGGAAAATCACACAACAGTTGATGTCATCTGCAGCGCAATAAAATTATAAGTGATTTAGGTGAACTATTCATGCAGCAGTTATCTACTGCATGTGCCCCACGTCTTTTTTTTTAATTTCACAAATATTGTCACAGCTATAAAACATTTAAAACCACAAATTTTAAGGATTACCTGTATAGGGTTAGGAATGTGTGGCCACCGGGGATGAGCCGAAAGAAAGAAATGAAAATACACGGAAAAATTAAAGAAGAAAAATTAATAAAATCGATATCAAGTGACATCTTTATTTTAAAATAAAGCTGATTTTTGGAAATCAAGCTGACGTACAGAAATGCGTATCATTTATTCAACTATAGATATCAGATGAGCTGTATTCAGTGGATCTGTGCACCGGTATGCGAAAGTAGACGTGGCACGCGGAGTTAAGTTAATGATCATAGAAATTTAACTGGTTTAAATGTATTAATACGTTCAACATTGAAAGAAATGACTGGTAGCGGATGGAAGCAAGCGAATATAAGTCGCAAATCCTCCGGCTTCTAATCGAAACAGCTTCAACTGTGTGCCATCGCTCCGAGAGTCATCTTGTGCCACTTCAGAGGCTACACAATGGCGTACAAGGCCATGAACAAGTGATATTTAGTGCTGCAAATTACTTATCACCTTAATTAAACACATCAGTGTCAGGCCCACCGTGCACATTATCATTAGACAGTCAAAGCTGGCAGCGATAGGGGTCATCTCATTAGCAGCTCAAATTCCAGCGACCTCTATCTATTCTCCTCTAACGAGATGAGAAGCTAGGAAAAATGTGAGATCGGTGTTTTGGATTTGAGGATACCAACTGCATTGACACAGAGATGATAAAACTGATTCACCTTATTTAATTATACGTAAATAAAGACAACAGTTTCAGAGCGCAGTCCATTCCGTGTATAAGACGCTTATGACTTAAATCACAAATTAATTTTCTGACAAAAATAACTTCGTTGCCTGAAATTCATGTATAATATGACAGAAATTCTGGATAAATTCTAGTGTCCTATTTCACTCGTCGGCTTTTAGCAATTACATCATATCTAAGGCAAAGACGCTACGTATAGGCAATCTGTGAAAGCAACGGGTCATACTCGTAAACAAACGGATGTACCATACGATAAAATTGCAATCACATTCACGCAGTTATTTACTGAAACGAGCTGAAGATAATGAAAATAAAGAACAACAATTAAAAACAAATCATGCCTTGTGAGAAATATTCTCGTAATTTATGTGACTAGAAAAGCGCAGGTACTTTCAAATTTCATTACAGTAAAGTGCATGGTGGTTTCATACTGTTATAAAATAACGTTAATTTTACATTAATTATCGAATGTAACGGCAGGAGCGCAGAAAAGGGGGGGGGTTTGGGAGGGGAGAAACAAAAATGTATCAGAACAACAGGAAAATTATATGAATGACATCAAATACGAAACAGTAGCATCAAATGGGGAGAAATCGACACACTAAATTCCAAAAGAAAAGCCAGTACATGACAAACGAATATCAACAAAAAGTAAGTAATGTTGGAATCGATAACTAGAATTAACCTAAGTAGGTAAATTCCAGTTACAGATTCAACCTCTCCATGACTCATATGTAAATTATTTTTGTAGTTGTACACACTGAAACCTAATACCATTTCTACATTTGTAATTGCTCTCTAAAATTACTGTGATGTATAACAAAAATTGGAATCGGTAACTACAACTGACCTTCTATATAAATCAATTCTAGTTACAGATTCCAATATTAGTAACTTTTTTGCATTAGTTCAGAGAGCAAATACAAATGCACAAACCATATTAACCTACATTTTAGTGCACACACGTGCTGAAAAAACGATCTAATTAATGAATCACCAAATGGCTGGAATCGGTAACTAGAACTGACGTGTATAGAAGATCAATTTTAGTTACCAATTTCAAATTTTCGAGGGTTGATAATTTTGGAAATTTTTGCAGTAAATCTGTGCGCTATGTTTTTGTAGGATTTCTAAATTTCTTATTGGTCTCAGAACTACTACGAAAACCAAATATTGTAGGTACAACTTCCTAAATTTTCTCTTTTTCACAGTAATACCATATGTATACAACCTGTAACACTTTAGTGCACACACTTGTTCAAACGATCTAAATATCGAATCGTGGAATGGTTGGAATCTGCAAGCAGAATTAACCCATATAGGCCAGTTTCAGTTACCGATTCCAATATTTGTTAGACCTTACTTGTTGTCAATTTTCGTTACCTGTGAACTTGTGTCGTTACATTGAACAATTAGTATTAAAAGTTAACACTGATTCATAATATTACGACTTCACCATGCACTATACTGTACTTGATTCAAAGGTTCTCTGTGCTTTTCTTCCTCACATAAACTACGACAATAATTGATTTCAGCCATGTGTACTTCTCTTTTTCTATTCTTGTTTATTTTCGTTACCTTTAATTATTGTCGGTATAATTTGCGACTAAGTACTTAATCACGTGAACTGTGTTTGCAGCTTTGTGGTGTGCTACATTCGTTTGTTTATGAATATGATCAGATGCTTTCAAAGATTGCCCCTATGTAGCGGCTCTGCCTTAGGAATGACATCATTGCTCAAAGCCGACGAGTGGAACAGGACACTAGAATTGACCCGAAATTCTTATAAAAATGTGGAGACACCATGATGATAGAAACTACTTGTCGACGATATCTATGCGAGTGAATATTACAAGTACGTGGCACGGAAATTTTGTAGGAGAATGTATAACTTGCAGCATCCCGATTTACCTATAACTACAAGATTCATAAAATATTTGTTTCTCAAACACAAACTGCCTCAGACACACCGTGGTAAACAGTCTTAATGACCGTGAACATAACTTTAGATTCGAATATGTCCAAGTTCATTCAACATATATGACTGCAAGAATTTGTATTATGCGTCCGCAGAGAACTGCAATCCGTTTGGCAGCTGTGTCTTGGGTACCACGAATTGGTAGAACTGGGATGTTTGGTGACGGCTTACCTTCTGACAGCTATCGTTGCTCCGTGTTCTTTCTGCATATCAAGGGGTTTCTCAAGATTTTGACGTATGGTGACAGAAATATTCATGTTGTTCGCCAGTCGTGTCGTCTCAGACTGATGCCAAGCAACGGCGTAGACCGCTGCAGAGATATTATTGAGGAATGCGGCGCGTGTCGATATGTTGTTTACTCTAAGACAATACCAGGAAAATAATCACCACTTAAATCTCCAAATCCATGGACAATAGCAGGGGCGTAACTAGGTTGGGACAACTGAGGCAATGCTCCCGACGGCGAGGTACTTCTGGAAAGGAAAAAAAAGGAACAAATGACGAAAAATTAAAAGTGGAAGGACAAGTGGAAAAAGTTAACAAAATCGATCAGTCAAGAGAATTGTTTTGCTGTCGTACAATAATGAAAGACTGATTTGGAAGTCATTCTGACAAATATGTACGAATCATTTACCTCCTCTAGCTGGTCAAAGACGAGTCTGCGTTAGACTATAGACACAGTCGAATATATGGAGCAAAAGTGGCTAGTTGTGAGCAAATGTTTGACCAAAGGCTATGACAGACCTTCTGTCATAAGTGGCGTACACAATAGTGTGCAGAAAAAACTAAAGTTACAGTATAAAATTACTCCGCAGCACGATGCTGAGCCTAGGAGGCTAATCAAAAAGCAGCTCTGTATTTCTAAATAGTTGAAAAAAACCATACAACTTTTTTTGGTCACAGAATGCAACGGTGGTAAGATTTAAAAACTTGATCTGTGGTGACTTCTAAGGTAACGCTAAAGACATCAAATCCAATGTGTCCAGCCAACAGATAAAAAAAACCATCCACACACCTAAAAAGAGACCCATAAACTTTCTTAAGACTCTACCAAACATAATTTCTAAGAGTAAGAAATGAAGTGTACCAATAAGTCTTGAAAACATAAGAACTTTATAGTGTAAATATAAAAAAGTCTGATGTACAAGACTTAGCAGAGCTGATGTCCAGTTACCCAACACACGTCAGAACACTGTTGCAGAAGCAACGTAAAAAGCGTGCCAAATTCAGAAGAACACAAAATGCCCAAGGCTGGCTAAGCATCACGGAAGCTCGAAATTTAGCGCGGACGTCAATGCGAGATGTTTTTAATTTAATGCTGTAATTTACCGTCTAGTAAAATCATCAGACGATCAGTTCCGATTACAAAATGATCTAGAGAGAATTTCTGTATCGTGCGAAAGTGGCAATTAGCACTAAACAAAGAAAAGTGCGAGGCCATCCACATGGGTACTAAAAGAAATCTGATAAATTTTGGGTATACGATAAATCGCACAAATCTAAGGGCTGTCAATTCGACAAAATACCTAGGAATTACAATTACGAGCAACTTAAATTGGAAATACCACATAGATTATATTGTGGGGAAGGAGAAACAAAGACGGCTTGGCAGAACATATAGAAGATGTGACCAACCCATTAAAGAGACAGCCTACATTACACTTGTCCGTCCTCCTCTGCCGGAATATTGCTGCGCGGTGTGGGATCCTTACCAGGTAGGATTGACGGAGGACGTCGAAAAAGTGCAGAGAAGGGCAGCCCGTTTCGTGTTATCGCGCAATAGGGGTTAGGGCAGTCACTGAAACAAAGGCGGTTTTCTTTGCTGCAAGATCTATTTACGAAATTTAAATCACCAAGTTTCTCTTCCGTATGCGAAAATATTTTGTTGACACCCACCTACGTAGTGAGAAATGCTCATCATGATAAATTAATGGAAATCAGAGCTCGAACGGAAAGATTTAGGTGTTTCTTTTTCCCACGCACCATTCTAGAGTGGAATGGTAGAGAAGTAGCATGAAAATGGTTCGATGAACCCTCTGCCAGGCACTTATGTGTGAATTGCTGAGTAACCATGTAGGTAGTAGAGTCGATGTACCCTGACGTACTTGTAGCTGTCCAGGTGTGTCTAACGAAAGCTACGGCTATTGCAAAAATTGAGCGTTCTCTTACCAGGGTAAAAATATTTTAAAAATGCTTATGCTTTGCTGTTTCTTGCGGAAGACGCCTACGTCACAGCCGCTGACTACATAGTGAGATGGCTCCGCCAGCTCCTCCGTAGGGAAGAAGTATGTTTGTTGTCACTGCCTTTCGAGCGAGTCACCAACCACACAGGAGAGTGTCGCAGGTTGCCGCCCTACTAAGGCGCATACGACTCAACTGCAGCTTATCTATCCTGCAGCAGCCATGCGGTACCACGTGAGGCCACATTCGCCAGATACAGCGCTTACAGCGCTTATGTCGCTGGCCCTAGCTCGCCTTTGGCAAACACGTGACGATATCATGATTTGTTGGTATTCTTGCGCCAAGTGTCCTTCCAGCCGCTCGCCGATCAGTCGACATTGGGAGTCACAGCTACGGTTCCCTGGGCAAGGGGAGCCGACCTAGAAGGTGGTCTCACAATCAGAATTTCATTCAGCGAAGAGTAGCACACATTAATCGGAGCCTGTAGCCTTGCATATCGTGTCCCAACCGCAGAGTCTTCGCAACGGCTTCAATACGTACTACGCCTACGTAAAGACGCTTCCGGGCTAACGTTAGCGTATCACTGCGCCTACTACAGTCAAGAAACTGTCATTCTGTTTAATGTCAACTCGTATCAGACCAGGACAGACTACTAGGGAAGCTGTTTTTTGTTGTACTTGTGTAATAAGTTCCACTGTTCTTTTGGCTTCCTGGGGACATCTGCTCATTGTAGCAAGTACCACTTACAACCTGATTCGACAGTGGTGACGAGGTAAAAGCATTTTTTCCATAATGCCCCCGTCTCAACAGCGGCGGTAGGGGTACACGTCATAGTGAAGATTATTTTGGTTCCGAGACTTCATTCAATGTGTCTCTGAGTTCAAATAGGCAGTCTTCCTCTCTCTTTTCGTGTGTCCTCGACGTGACATTTTTCGTGGTTCTGCTCCACATTTTGATGTAGACCAGTTGTTGTAGGCTGTTTCCTTTGGCTTATTTGCATTTGTGTTCCCCTTCTTTACGTTGTGGCTAGCTGGTTTCATTATCTGTTGCTCCTGAGTTACATGTGATCATTGCATATTTCCATCTTTCCAAATTTTAGTTAACGTAATTTTTTGTGAGAGACATTGCTGTTTACGCACCACCTATTATTAACTATTTGTTCTTATGTCAGAATGCACGGTTCTTCATTTGTGTGTGCACAGTTTTTCATCAACCACATTTTGTGATTATATGCCATATTAGTACTTATTTTGCCTTCTTTCTGTCTAGTGGTCACGAGCATTCTTTCATTTGTTACGATGTTCCGCAGAATTAGATGCTTCCGCTGTTAACTGTGCCCGTTCCACTTCTGCTTCCTTCCTTTAAACATTGGAAACTCTTTCACGTGGGTGACGACGTAGCGCTATGTGTTCATTTTTTGCATTTTAATAGTCTGCATGGACATGGGTTACCATGTATTTATGACTGCTACTCACTTTGTGTGACTCCCTGTTGAAACTGTCAGGTAAGACGACTCGTTACTGATATCTGCTGATAGTTCGGCATTAACTGATTCTGCCATTGTGCGTCCTGCGGACAGGTAAACAGTGCATCTAGTTTCACTTGGATATTATATGACTCAGTTGACGTGTCTGTCCGTCTTACATCAGCAACATCAGTATGAAGCACCCTTTGCCACCCAGCACCAGTTTGAAGCACTGTGCACCACGTAAGGTGAGTACAGGATACCCTCCGCCATAAAATATCGATATGAAGCACACTCTGGCACCCAACAGCACCAGGCCACGCAAGTTCGCACAATTCCGAGTTCTGCCATTCACTGCTGAATGGTAATGAAGTAGTTTTCACAGCGGCACAGGTTTCTAATCCACCATGGTTCACCTAGTTTGCACAAAATGTATATAGATTATATTCACAAACCTTCCTTGTAAATAACTCTATCAGCGAAAAGCATATCAAAATCCCTACGTTAGTTCCTCAGATTAGCACGAAATGCGCCGAAGGACTTCAGTTTATAAACGTATTGTAGAAGATTCTTTCTGATAAATTTAATTCTTTCGTGTAATATTGAAAAATATAATTTAATAAAACTTTTGTAGTGACTCTGTATAAGAGCGTTTTAACTATGGCCCGCCGTGTTCCTGATTAACGAGTTAAGCGCGCCGTCAGTCCCCTTGGTCCGGCAAAGTACTTCTCGTTTGGACGGCATCAGTACAGGGACAGACAGTGTCAACGTTAAAAAACAAATGTTTTAATTTTAACAAAGTTTATTAAAACAGTCAAGGCAAGTTGAAGTTTAAGTTGGCACATACTACAAAAGGTGATCACCTGTTTAGTTAAGTTTCTAGCTGCACTGCGTCAGTATGTTTTTTGTTTGTCTTGTAACATTCAAAACCGAACCACGCACTTTATGCGCCTTTTCGTCCAACTGCTGTTTACTTCTTTTTGAACCGACACCGAGTGGAGTTCATTTATGAGAATGCCGCGTGAGCGCATGTGCCATCTGTTTCAGAAATATTGTGATTGACATTTTCCGTCCCATCACATCCCTGAATACGTATAACGCATTCACGACAGCGGTGTTCAAAAAATGATCGAATGCTAAATTTCGATATAATTTACTGTCGTTCTCAGTGGACTGCTATATGCACTCATTTGATCACAACGGCCAATAGGAGTTTTCCGTTGATATATTCAGTAACAATAATTGGTCAAGTGGTCGCCGCACCAGATAGCCCAGTGAAATCGGCTCCGCACTCAACGTGGTAACATTACGTGTTTACAGATATTTCACATTTTGGAGATGATTCCTCCAACGGGAGCCGTTTTTCTCTTGTGTAAACGGTATACCGCTCTTGTCAATGTGTTAAAAAAAAGAGTGTCGGTGAAAGTACAGTTTGATGAACAATTGGGGAGAAAAGACATCTTTGGTGCAACATGACTCAAGGGCAAGTGCGAGGGCTATTCGAAAAGTGAGGAAAGTTAGGTCGCGAAATGGAAACCACAGTGAAAATCAAAACTGTTTTATTTGCAACGGTTAGCTACACCTTCAGCTATTTCTCTACACAGTCGCCGCTGAGACTCAATCTGTCGTAGCGTTGTACCAACTTTTCAATCCCTTCGTTATAGAAGATAGCCGCCAGTGCTTTTCGACAATTTTCTACTCTGGACTGGAGCTCGTTGTCTGTGTCAAAATATTGTCTTCATAGCCACCGGTTCGTCTGAGCACAGATCAACCTCACCGGTAGCCAATTACGGGCTGTATTGTGCGTGTTCAAACACTTACCATCGAAAGCGCTGCAGAAGCATCTTCATTAGCCCTGCAGAGTGCGGCCAAAAAAAGGTTCAAATGCTCTGAGCACTGTGGGACTTAACATCTGAGGTCATTAGTTGCCTAGAACGTAGAACTACTTGAACCTGACGAACCTAAGGATATCAAACACATCCATGCCCGAGGCAGGATTCGAACCGGCGACCGTAGCGGCCACGCGGTTCCAGACTAAGGCGCCTAGAACCGCTCGGTCACATCGGCCTGCACGCTTGTTGAACGGTGCGAAATTCGAGATATCCTCAAGATCATAAAGCTCCATTAGAAGTGGTTGAAGATTTAATATCAGAAGTCAGGAAAACTCTATAAAAAGATTTCCAGAAATTTGTTCTAATATGCGAATTGGGAATCTCGTTTCAGAAGGGATTCATTATATCAATAAATTCACTTTATGGACTCTATAATGAAATGAGAAACTCCTGAGCAACTTACATATTTACAGCCAGACTGAATCAAGATTGTCTGGAAAATTTCTTTTCTATGATTCGAGGCCTTGATATTTTTAACAACTATACCACACCTTTCGAGGTGTAAAACAGAATTCGTTTATTAATACCGACTGGAAGTGCAAGTGAAATACCTTTGTCTCTTGATGCTTCACTACAGAGGTCAGAAACGAGAATTCTGCTGTTGAAAAGTACCCGACACCTGCTGATGAAACTGAGGAAGAAGCTTGCACGTTTTGTAATTCGTGTATCAGAGTAACTGATAAATCATTTGAAGTCGCTGTAGATGACGAAAATTTGATCTTAGATTTAGGGCCCAGTGACTCGGTCTGCACCAGTGAACACGTGAATGATGATGCTTTAAAGTATCTTACAGGATACATATCTTTCCAGTGCAAAAACATTGACAGTTCTTTGGGAAATACAGAAGAAAAGCGTGTTGTTGATACAGAATTAAGTCTGGAGCAAGGCTGGGTTACTATTATTTCAAAAGGGGGCCTCATTTCTTCCTCTTCTGACTGGCTGGCTAAAATACGTGAACTAGAGATTATATTCGCTGCTTTTTATGGATCCAATATTTCTCGTTATAGTGAAGTGATGGGTAACTTACCAAATTACATACGTGCGAAATTTCTCGAACTTCATAGCAAAACAGTTCGATTACGTGTCAGAATAAGAACTTTTATTCGCATTAGGAAATTAAACAAAAGCGGCAAAACTGATACACTGAAACGGAATTCGGCAAGAAATAATCTGCTCTGAACAACGTCGCCTTCAACATCTCCGGAGTAGCTTCTGCGTCAGCTTTGTGAGATTACTGTGGAAATTATTGTTATTTTATTCACAAAAACATGTGTCAGATAAGTAGCACGCAATTGTAAAACATTTACAGCAGTTAGATGGCTTAAACGCGAGGATGAATGCTAACATCGTCCGCTAATATTTAACGCATTTCTTTCGGGAACTTTGAATATGACATTAATACTAAGTATTGTGAACCCTGTCAGTGCAAAACTTCAAGTTGAGAAGAGACATGTTGTCTCCCGTATACTACAAGCGGAGACAGCAGCCGTCTGGCTGCCGGGTGACGTAACAAAATGGCTTGGTTCAAATGGCTCTGAACACTTTGGGACTTAACATCTATGGTCATCAGTCCCCTAGAACTTAGAACTACTTAAACCTAACTAACTACTTAACTACTTAAACCTAACTAACCTAAGGACATCACACAACACCCAGTCACCACGAGGCAGAGAAAATCCCTGACCCCGCCGGGAATCGAACCCGGAGACCCGAGCGTGGGAAGCGAGAACGCTATCGCACGACCACGAGCTGCGGACGGTGACGTAACAACTCGCTGATCAACGAGAGTACGCTAACCACATCTGGCATACATTACTTATGCTACGTTCCGTGATAGTAATTGTTACCAGCACTGGCTTTGTTTCTAAGCAGCGCTCGCGCTCGAGTCTTAGTTGGACAGAGTTGTTCAGTTAGTATCGATAAAACAAGCAGTTTTGCCGTGCGTACTTGTGATGTGAAATCACAAGTACGCACGACTAAACTACTTGTTTCATGGATACTAACTGAACAACTCCGTCCAACTAAGACTCGAATTGTCGATTTGTAAAGCTATTTTTTTGTTAGCTTTGTCATGAGTTTGTCGAAGAAACGCAAACACAGTCATGATTACATTAAATATATCTTTTTTGCTCTAGAAAACAATGATATCGACCAGCCACAATGTGTTACTTTTTATGAAGTATTGAGCAATGATGCCTTGGGGCCTTGTCATCTCAAACGGCGTCTGTGGACTGAAGATAGCGCTATGGATTTTTCTGCTACACTATGTGTGAGTTTCAAACGTATGAACTTGGGTAGTACTGAATCCATTGATCAGTCTTCTGAAAAAGCGATCCTAGCCTCCTGTGAGTTATCGTTACTCGTCGAAGGGCTAAGAAGAGTCATACTGTCGGAGAAACGCTTGTCAAGCCCTGTTTGTTGAAAGCCACTGGTATTGTTCTTGGACCAGTAAGCAAACAAAAGCTTTCGCTATGAAACCTCAAATTGATGATATGAACGTAGACAAAACAAATCAGGCAGTGCAGGCCTTGAAACAACCAGAATTTTTCGCTACACAGCTAGAAAGTATAGATGTTGCAAACTGCTCTCATCTTTTAGCTTTCGTTCGGTACATACAAAACGAAACAATTAAAAACGAGGTGTTTTTTTTACAGAGCTAACGACTACTTCAAAGGCAGTTCATATAATAACAGCTATATCTGAATTGCTTTGCAAATATCAACTTTCGTGTGATTGTCGTATGCACAGACGGCGGGCCGTCAGTGCTTGTATATTGTTCACGATTCGTGCAGATGGTCAGAGAAAAGAACCCAATGTTATTTTAGTTCACTGTGTTGTACACGGTCAAGCCTGTCAGCTAAGACATTTCAGAAAGAACTCAAAGACGTCTTAAAACTATGCACCAAATTTATGAACCATATTAAAAAGAGTGCATTAAATGCTCGTCTTTTCACGGCCGTTTGTGAAGATTTAGGGGGAGAATGTAAGAAAAATGCTATACGTTGGCTATCAAAAGGAAATATGTTACCTAGATTATTTGGAAATTGGAAATTTGTGGTAAGTTCCTAAGGGACCAATCTGTTGAGGTCATCGATCCCCAGGCTTGCACACTTCTTCAACTAACCACTAAGGACAACACACACACACACACACACACACACACACACACACACACACACACACACACACACACGTGACCGAGGGAGGACTCGAACGTTCGACAGGGGGAGCCCCGCGAACCGTGGCAAGGTGCCCTAAACCGCATGCTACCCCACGCGGCTAGATTGTTTCAACTTAGAGATGAAGTGATTCAGTTTTCGAAAATTCAAAACCAAACTGAATCGTCTGTGTAACTCCGAAAGCCACGTATTTAAGCTGTGTTGGCATATGTGTCAGATATTTTCGATTCATTGAACTCACTGAACTTGAAATTGCAAGGTGGAGATTCGAACACAATTTATCATCAGAATGGCATCACAGGGTATACTGATAAGTAACAACTTTGGAAACGTAAAATTGTAGCTTGCAATTAGTCCCGTTTTCCCAAACTATTTGGAAGTCTGGAAGAACCACCTTTTATGGATTCCTTTAAGCAAACTGGTACTACAAATAACAGATCAAATCATTTGCAGCATCTAATTGACGAGTTCATACGCCACTTCCCTAGTTCGTGCGATAATGACATTTAGAGACTGGCAAAAGATTCTTTTCACGTTGACGTTGATAGGTTGTCGGAACAAGCTTTGAAAATTAAAAACAATTCTGCAGCCAAATATGACTGTGAGAAGATGGAAAAGTCATTATTTTGGATAAAAATATCTGAAAATTTATCCCATCAT
Source organism: Schistocerca gregaria (assembly GCF_023897955.1). Classification (NCBI taxonomy): domain Eukaryota; kingdom Metazoa; phylum Arthropoda; class Insecta; order Orthoptera; family Acrididae; genus Schistocerca; species Schistocerca gregaria. The sequence goes on along the minus strand of NC_064920.1, from coordinate 202,585,539 downwards.
GACAAAGCAAGTATTGCAACTGTGCTTAACATTTTCAAGTACTTATTCGTGCGAAAGAGCATTTTAGCAAACTCAATATTGCTAGTGATTTACGTTGAGCACTTTCTCCTATTCAACCAAGAATTGAAAATCTCTGCAAAAATATGGAAACTCATCCATCACATTGATTTAGTTTTTTTTTTTAATTACCAAATGAGTTTGCAAATCGTATATTCTTCAACGAAATGTTTATGTTATGAAATTTATGAACTCTTCTTTTTTTACACTTTACATATTTCCAACAGGCATTAGTAGTTCGGTCGTCCAATATCGCCTTCTTTCGATGGAATTCGTGTGACCTCTCTTCTAGTTCACACTGCTCGCAGCCTTACCGATCTATCAGCAGTCGCCATTTTCCTTCTATTCCTTAAGATGTATTCCAACAGACTTAATTATTTTCACAATATTTGCTACAAATAAGCACCGCATTTGAAACTGGCCATCTCTGTAATGAGTATAGCACGAATTTCCATGCAAATGCGCGTATTGACCATTTTACGGATGCAAATAATTTTCCTGTCTGCAATGAAGATTTTACAGTAAGTTTCATAGGCATAATAGGTACTGTCTTATGATCAAAGTGAAGACTAGTTAATTTTTATGATAATTAGATTAAACTAATTATAATTTTAGAACTGAAAAATATTGGCAGTTTTTGTAAAACTTTGTTTCATAGAATTGTGTGTACAATACAATACAGCAGGCCTCAACCATTTCTTCCCATGCCTGTGTTAAGATCTTAGTCGACAAAGCGAAAGTGTTTCCTTGTCGCCCAAAGAGGAAGGTAGCCAAGGGAAGTACAGTATGCACATTTTTAGTTATTCTTCTGCGGCATGTCAGAACATGTCGGAACATTTCGTATCGATAAACCTCTTTTTCCCAGTGCCGCCGTCGCCAAAGTCTTACTCTTGTGGCAGTAAAGATCTGAGTGAAGTGGTGCCGTGGCGTGGTGTTTTGTTTGGCTTCGACAAATTAAACAAAAGCGAAATGAGCTATTAGTTAACAGTAGTAATAATTGTATTTATAAAAAATTATCTGACACGACCTAAAATGCTCAATACGTTTCTGAAGTGTCGTTTTTCTCTACTCATTTCTTAATGCGACAATACCTTTAAAACAGTTTCATTTTTTAATACTTGTGAGTATTACATTTGACGATGAGCGTCTATCTGTGTAATGTGCAATCTCGAATCTATGTTTCTTCCGTGTCAAATTTATACCATTGCGGCTTTTTGGTACGATGCGCACGTACTCTTTGGTTGGCAGCTCCGAACTGGAGACAGATAAGCATTCCCCCTGTCTCGTCACCCCTCACCGCATCGACAATGATACACTCTCCCTTTCCTCCACCTGTACGCCATTGATATAAAAACACCAATTTCAAATGTTCGTAGTGTAACAAATACTCCACCGCTCATAACCCAATGAAAGCGTGAACATCAGTATAACTTTGTGCAGAACTGTGAAGTGTACTCATCATATTTACCAGCATTGTAAGACAAGACTAGGAAACAATGTTCAAGAACAGTGTTGTTGCGGTTGTTGTACGCACAGTTTAATTAGTGGCTTCAAAGGCGTGAGTGATGCAGAGGGAGTAGTTGGCTACAGAGTTCGTGGGAGGGGGAATGTGGACTTGGCTCCACATCGGTCCTGCCAACCCGCAGATGCGTGCACATCCTACGGAACGGAACAGGTGCCCGTCGTCTAACGTTTTGGATAAAAACCTGAACCTAGGTGAAGTAAATATAAAACTGAAACTGAATTTTGACACTGCGTATCTTTCTTTTTGTTTTTTCTTCAGTGTGCAATTTTGGTCTTGTGTCAGTTCATGAATGCACGCATATTTGAGATACGACAGTGAATGGAAATTGGGGCTCTAATAACAAGTCTTTACGAATCCATGTTACCTTCGTGCGGTATTTACACCCTAGTGGCTGATCGCTACAAGACGCACGCACTTTCTTTATGTTGGCAGTGCCGAGAGAGGAATTAATACATATACATTTCGCCTTTCACGACCCCTCTCCTCACCAAGCCCTTACTACTTTCCGTTTCAACCCCCCCCCCCCCCCCCCTAAGACAATGAGCTAATTGGTCGCATTTTCAGGTGCTTGCTGTGTATAATACACTATTACTATTGTGAAGGGTACCGGGAAGTTTCTAATTTTGGCAGCTGAGAGACGTGACAAACAAAATTTTGGGAACCCATGCTGTAGAGTCACCTGATCCAACACTGAGAAATGTGCTAAATACTGCCAAAATTTCTGAAAGCTGTGTTTCGCGATACGTCTGGTGTTGACTTCTCAATAGAAGTAGCCGCTTTTGTGCTGTGTGATCGACTGATGACAACCAGTCAACCTCATCATACGATTTACCAAGTACCCGATCACTCAGTAGTCCAGTGAAGTGGGATTTGGTTGAAAGAGCAGTGTTATAGACCCTCTGCTGCTCCTAATCTAGAAGGTGCTGACAAACAATTTGACCAAAACTGCAGGACAGCATTAAATGAAGGAATTTGAGTGTAGGAACTAAGGGTCGCAGCTCAATATTTACACAGCTACGCCAGCGTGAAAGCGGTGGTCAGTTAGCACATTTGCTACGACACGATTATGTTACTTGAGTGGTGACAAGTCTGTGAACAAGAACATATTAATTTTTCATTTACATTGAGCTTTTTAGAACATATTGAAACACGACATATGGACATGTGATTGTCTTATTTCTAAAGAAGTGGTGTGTGGTACGTCAGCTAAGTACCATACAGGTGTACGACATATTCAATCTTTCCTAGTTCTCATCAGGCCGACAGGTGAATTACATTTCATTTTGAATAAAGACATGCACATATCAGATCTTAACTACGTTATTGTAGCGCCGAAAATATGCAACATAAAATAAATAATTAAACTGCTTCTCTCTCCCTTAGCCTATATACACCAATAAGAGAATGTCGATTCCTCAGTAGCTGAGTGCTAATAAAACTGTAGCCATAGGATCAAATCCCACTGGAATAGTATATTTAAAGTCAGACTTTTTCCTCCTTTTTTTATCTTAAATGATAAAGAGCTCAACGAATTTTAGTAGCTGATTCCTACGAAACGCTTAAGCCTGTGCTGCAGTGCTGTGCAGGTCAAAAAGGAGTTTCTCTTAATTGTCAGATGACTAATGAAGTAAGCCATATTTCGCCGATTATTGTTTATTAATTCATAGGCGTTTCTCTGTCGCTTATTTTCACAATTTTTGGAATTATGGACCTGAAAGAATGGAAATGGTTAAAAATGGTTCATATGGCTCTAAGCACTATGGGACTTCGGAGGTCATCAGTCCCCTAGACTTAGAACTACTTAAACCTACCTAACCTAAGGACATCACACACATCCATGGCCGAGGCAGGATTCGAACCTGCGACCGTAGCAGGAGCGCTGTTACGGATTGAAGCGCTTAGAGCCGCTCGGCCACAGTGGCCGGCTGCGTATTGGTGGAAGTGGCAAGTTTCTCCTCTGCAGGTAGGATGTTCAAATCCTGCCACTTCCTTGAATTTTCTTCATGTAAAAGTTATCAGTTTACGAGAACAAGGACGATAATTATTAAGCATTCGTAATTTTAAAGCACTCAGAAGTACGAGGATATAACTGAGGCTGTAGTGGACTTAATGCTCCACTTTGACGTCATGCCGAATGCGACAAAAAAAAAAAAAAAAAAAAAAAAAAAAAAAAAAAAAAAAAACTGTTTTCATGTTTGTCTCATTTTTTTTGACAATAATTTAAATCAAGAGTCTATTGAGATCTGTAGTGGACTTAAATGCTCGAATTTGACGTCATACCCAATGTGGCAAAAAGACTGATTTCATGTTTGTCTCAGGTATGTTCTACAATTAGGGTGGACTAACCTAATCTCCCACACTTCACATGTTGAACTGCATAGCGATGCTGATTCAGGAGGTGCATGTGCGAGTATCTCCATTCTGCACAGGTTACAAGTACCGTAAAAGAAAACAGTAAATAAAAAATTGTCGTGTGACTAGGGCCTTCCGTCGGGTAGACCGTTCGCCGGATGCAAGTCTTTCGATTCGACGCCACTTCGGCGACTTGCGATTCGATGGGGATGAAATGATGATGATTAGGACAACACAACACCCAGTCCCTCAGCGAAGAAAATCTCCAACCCAGCGGGGAATCGAACCCGGGTCCTTATGATTGACATTCTGTCGCGCCGACCACTTTTTTGTTGTTGTTGTTGTTCGGTATTGTTGGTTTCGTTTGGTCTAGGCGGACGTCACAAAACATCCGTTTAAGTTAATCGTTGACTCCTTTACTCTTTTTTCCTTTTATTACAGAGGGCTAGCAGCCCTCAGACCGAACACGCTGCGCTACCGTTCCGGCTCTCACTCAGCTACCGGGAGCGGACAAAACGAACAGTCGAACCTGCCGCTAAACCTCCCCAATGCCCTGAGACATCCACTATGCTACACAGCGACCTGCTTTCAAAGCTCCCTTTACGTATAGGCTACTCCAAAGAGCCAAGATGCTGACATTTCTACTACGTGATCATGACGTCACTTCTTTCCACGTATTCTAAATTTTCTCGTAGATGCAGTGCAGGTGTATTTTTCTGTACGTATGAGTGTCGATTTCTCGTGTGAGGCCCCCAGACTCTAGCCTGGACCTACCGTTGGTGAATGCATATTCCGACGCCGCCCTGGTCATATAATGGTACATTCACCTTCGGAGCCTACCTTGGACGTACCGGAATCCACCTCTAGACGCTGTACCGGACGTGGATTCACCTCGAACCATATTCCACCACCAAACCCCAACCCAGCTATAAGGTGTGGTGGATCCAAGTTCGATCCCTGTCCCGACCGTAATGAATACGTCTTCGAACCCTGTCCCGGACGTCACACGTGCTGGATCCACCTATAAGCACTATCGTGGTCCTAGCCCAAACCTATCCTCTACTGAGGGGGCCCCCACGTGAAACTGATAGAGACGCATACATGAAAATAGCGAGTTGCGTTAGGTGTTTACAAATGTACACTCCTGGAAATTGAAATAAGAACACCGTGAATTCATTGTCCCAGGAAGGGGAAACTTTATTGACACATTCCTGGGGTCAGATACATCACATGATCACACTGACAGAACCACAGGCACATAGACACAAGCAACAGAGCATGCACAATGTCGGCACTAGTACAGTGTATATCCACCTTTCGCAGCAATGCAGGCTGCTATTCTCCCATGGAGACGATCGTAGAGATGCTGGATGTAGTCCTGTGGAACGGCTTGCCATGCCATTTCCACCTGGCGCCTCAGTTGGACCAGCGTTCGTGCTGGACGTGCAGACCGCATGAGACGACGCTTCATCCAGTCCAAAACATGCTCAATGGGGGACAGATCCGGAGATCTTGCTGGCCAGGGTAGTTGACTTACACCTTCTAGAGCACGTTGAGTGGCACGGGATACATGCGGACGTGCATTGTCCTGTTGGAACAGCAAGTTCCCTTGCCGGTCTGGGAATGGTAGCACGATGGGTTCGATGACGGTTTGGATGTACCGTGCACTATTCAGTGTCCCCTCGACGATCACCAGAGGTGTACGGCCAGTGTAGGAGATCGCTCTCCACACCATGATGCCGGGTGTTGGCCCTGTGTGCCTCGGTCGTATGCAGTCCTGATTGTGGCGCTCACCTGCACGGCGCCAAACACGCATACGACCATCATTAGCACCAAGGCAGAAGCGACTCTCATCGCTGAAGACGACACGTCTCCATTCGTCCCTCCATTCACGCCTGTCGCGACACCACTGGAGGCGGGCTGCACGATGTTGGGGCTTGAGCGGAAGACGGCCTAACGGTGTGTGGGACCGTAGCCCAGCTTCATGGAGACGGTTGCGAATGGTCCTCGCCGATACCCCAGGAGCAACAGTGTCCCTAATTTGCTGGGAAGTGGCGGTGCGGTCCCCTACGGCACTGCGTAGGATCCTACGGTCTTGGCGTGCATCCGTGCGTCGCTGCGGTCCGGTCCCAGGTCGTCGGGCACGTGCACCTTCCGCCGACCACTGGCGACAACATCGATGTACTGTGGAGACCTGACGCCCCACGTGTTGAGCAATTCGGCGGTACGTCCACCCGGCCTCTCGCATGCCCACTATACGCCCTCGCTCAAAGTCCGTCAACTGCACATACGGTTCACGTCCACGCTGTCGCGGCATGCTACCAGTGTTAAAGACTGCGATGGAGCTCCGTATGCCGCGGCAAACTGGCCGACACTGACGGCGGCGGTGCACAAATGCTGCGCAGCTAGCGCCATTCGACGACCAACACCGCGGTACCTGGTGTGTCCGCTGTGCCGTGCGTGTTATCATTGCTTGTACAGCCCTCTCGCAGTGTCCGGAGCAAGTATGGTGGGTCTGACACACCGGTGTCAATGTGTTCTTTTTTCCATTTCCAGGAGTGTATTTCATTTAAAGGTAATCTTTCTTCACAAGTAACGCCCACGAACAATGATAATAAATAATAGTCCTAAAGACTGGAAAGTAGCACAGGTCACACCAACATTCAAGAAAGGAAATAGGAGTAGCCCATTGATCTACAGACCCATATCACTGACCTCAATTTGCAGTAGAAATTTGGAGCATATACTGTACTCGAACATTATGAATCACCTTGAAGAAAATGACTTACTGATACATAACCAACACGGATCCAGAAAATATCGTTCTTGTGCAACACAGCTAGCTCTTTATTCCCATGAAGTAATGTGTGCTGTCGACGTGGGATCTCAGATCGAATACATATTCCTAGATTTCCAGAAGGTTTTTGATACCGTTCCTCACAAGCGACTATTAAGCAAATTGCTTGCATATGGAGTTTAGTCTCTGTTGTGTGACTGGATTCGCCATTTCTTCTCAGAGAGGTCACAGTTCGTAGTGATAGACGTTAAACCATCGAGTAGAACAGAAGTGATATCTGGCGCTCCACAAGGTAGTGTCATAGGCCCCCTGCTGCTCCTGATTTACATAAATGATCTAGCTGATAATCTGAGCAGCCCCCTTAGATTGTTTGCAGATGACGCTGTAATTTATCGCCTAGTAAAATCATCAGACGATAAATTCCAATTACAAAATGATCTAGAGAGAATTTCTGTATGGTGCGAAAAGTGGCTATTAGCACTAAACAAAGAAAAGTGCGAGGTCATCCACATGGGTACTAAAAGAAATCCGATAAATGTTGGGTACACGATATATAGCACAAATCTAAGGGCTGTCACTTCGACAAAATACCTAGGAATTACAATTACGAGCAACGTAAATTAGAAAGGCCAGATAGATAATATTCTGGGGAAGGCAACACAAAGACTGCGCTTTGTTGGCAGAAAGTAGATGCGACAAACCCATTAAAGAGACAGCCTACATTACACTTGTCCGTCCTCTGCTGGAATATTGCTGCGCGGTGTGGGATCCTTACCAGGTAGGATTGACGGAGGGCATCCAAAAATTGCAAAGAAGGGCAGCCCGTTTCGTGTTATCGCGCAGTAGGGGTAAGAGTGTCACTGATATGATCCGCGAGTTGGGGTGGCAGTCACTGAAATAAAGGCGGTTTTCTTTGCGGCGAGATCTATTTACGAAATTTAAATCACCAACTTTCTCTTCCGAATGCGAAAATATTTTGTTGACACCCACCTACGTAGGGAGAAATGATCATCATAATAAAATAAGAGAAATCAGAGCTAGAACGGGAAGATTTAGGTATTCCTTTTTCCCACGCACCATTCGAGAGTGGAATGGTAGAGAACTAGTACGAAAATGGTTCGATGAACTTCTCTGCCAGGCACTTAAGTGTGAATTGCAGAGTAACTATGTATATGTAGATGTAGAATAATGATAATAATAATAATAATAATCCTGAGAGTAAATTCAAGAAACGCGAATGTAATGAGAAGTACCAGAAATGAAAATAGCGAGAAACTTAACATCAAAACTGGTGATCACGAAGTAGACGAAGTTAAGGAATTCTATCTAGACAGACAAATAACTCATGACGGGCGGAACAAGATGGACGTCAAAAGCACTGGCAAAAAGGGCATTCCAGGTCAAGAGAAGTGTAATAAAATCAAACGCAGGTAATAATTTGAGAAAGAAATTTCTGAAAATGTAATTTTGGAGCACAGCATTACATGCTCTGATAAAGTGAGGGATGAGGAGCTTCTCCGCAGAATCGGCGAAGAAAGTAATAGACGGGAAACACTGATAAGAAGAAGGGAAAAGATGATAGGACATCTGTTAAGACACACGGAATAACTTCCTTGCCGGCCGAGCGGCTCTAGGCGCTTCGGTCTGGAACCGCACGACCGCTACGATCGCAGGATCGAATCCTGCCTCGGGCATGGATTTGTATGGTGTCCTTAGGTTAGTTAGGCTTAAGTAGTTCTAAGTTCTAGGGGACTGATGACTTCAGATGTTAAGTCCCATAGTGCGAAGAGCCATTTGAACCAAATAACTTCCTTGGTTCTAGAAGGAGCTTTAGAAGGTAAAAACTATAGTGAAAGAAAGGGATAGGAATACATGCAGCAATTAATTGAGGACTTAGGTTGCAAGTGCTACTCTGATACGAAAAGGTTGACACAGAAAAGGAATCGGTAAGGGTTATTGCGTGTTAAACATGGAAAATGAAGTGTTTCATTAATAGTAGTTGATACTTCCACAATAAATCGAGAAATGGTTCACAATGGCTCTCAGCACTATAGGACTTAACTTCTGAGGTCATCAATCCCCTAGAACGTAGAACTATTTAAACCTAACTAACCTAAGGACATCAGACACATCCATGCCCTAGGCAGGATTCGATCCTGCGACCGTAGAAACCGAGAAATGGCTTTACCCCTATTTTCAGCTTCTCGCTAATGGGACCTTGGCAGGATTTGTGCATATAAAGAGTGGTAAGTGCAAAAAGCATTGTCAGCAGTAGTAGCAGCGTGTCCACTGGTGGCGCCAAGAAAGTAATTTTCAAGGACGATTAGTAGGAATCTGAGAATAATATCGATGACCACGACTCAGATAAAGATCCTGAGTACGTTCCTGAACGCAAACACGCTCCGAATGTTGTTGCTGATGTTTATTTAAGTAAGTAAACGATGTTGTGTCCCTTACCATGGTTTTAGTGGTTCAAATGGCTCTGAGCACTATGGGACTTAACATCTGTGGTCATCAGTCCCCTAGAACTTAGAACTACTTAAACCTAACTAACCTAAGGACATCACACACATCCATGCCCGAGGCAGGATTCGAACCTGCGACCGTAGCAGTCCCGCGGTTCCGGACTGAGCGCCTGAACCGCTAGACCACCGCGGCCGGCCATGGTTTTAGTAATTTTACGTGATAGTGTGACGGCAGAGCTCTTAAGGGCTATCTGTATCATTGTTAACGTACTGTAGTAATGTGTTTGCTAAAATTACTTTTATATTGTGCCGAACAATAGATTAATTTTTGAGTTTGTTATACTCTAATACTTTAAATACTGTTAGTGTAAATCGCAGAGTAAAAAATTGAAACCATTCGGATCTTTTAAATTTGTATTTTTCGGCGCTTTCATAGTAACGTTTCGTTAACTCTAGAAGCAAGTAAACAGTGGTAAGTCAACGGCAACCCATGTAAGGGGCACTCAGCTTGCAAGTAAGCATTGCTAAGTATCCACGGGCGAATTTTTAAGAATTAAATATTGGGTGGAATTTACCATTTCAAAAATATGGCGTTACTGCACATGTATTTGAAAACAATTACTTACATAAATAAATAAACACTGAAATATCTTATTTATGAGATTTTATTGAAACCTTCAAAATGGTTCAAATGGCTCTCAGCACTATGGGACTTAACTTCTGTGGTCATCAGTCCTCTAGAACTTAGAACTACTTAAACCTAACTAACCTAAGGACAACATACATAACCATACCCGAGGCAGGATTCGAACCTACGACCTTAGCAGTCGCGCGGTTCGAGACTGCAGCGCCTAGAACCGCTCGGCCACTCCGGCCGGCATTGAAACCTTACTGCACTGTTTTTCAAAACAACGATCCTGTCTCTTACCATAATTTATAGCAGATGTCTTCAATTACTATGATAACAAAACTTACAGAGGATGATTCACAGCCCCTAACTCTGGATTTTATGCAACCCACAACGCCTTCAAATACCATGTGCACTATTTTCACAGTCTACCGCACTTTCTGCACAAGCTATTATTCCTACAGAAAAAATAATCAGAACTTTTTGTAGAAAATTTAATGCAGCTAAATTTTGTACTGGGATATATTTTCGCTAGAGACCCTAATCTGCCAATTATCTGTGAATATGTCTGTACTATGTAGTAAGATTGTACATTTACTATAAATAAAATCGTTTTGAAAAAAGAGAAAAGAAAACGAAAGGAAACAGGGCATTATGTACGCTCCGCCACACATTGTTTATCTGCGGAGGGATACATACGTGCTCCTTGGGTCTATAATTGTACTTATCTCGGTTTCACTTCCCAGCAGACAGACACTGAAAGATTTAAAAGTAAAATCAATGAGGATACTTGCCGGCCAAGTCTGTCGTTTGTTTGTCATGTATACAAGGCGGCCTGGAAAAGCGGCCATTTACTCGGAGTCTTGTTAGCGGTCACCTCCAACATACACGCCGCACATGTCGGCGATAATGAAGTTTTTACTACGGGCGGCGAGCTGAGGAAACTAGCGTCGTTCCCCAGTGAGCAACCAACACAGCGGGAGCCGAGAGCTGTGAGCTGGTCCTCATGAATAACGGCCGCAGCCTCCTCTCTTGTTTTGTGCCCACCATCTGGCGCCTCTGCACACCGCAGGCGCCACAAATTACGACCGTTCGCACCACCTGTCTTTCCTCTCTGCTACACACACACCTACTGCGACAGACTCAGGGAAGCTGCACTATGATACAGACGTAGCTCATGGTTTCCATACAGCTGATAGAAATGTGGACAAAGACTCGAGAGCTGGGTCACCGTACCGATTGTGTTTGTGTTCTCTTCAGTTACATCTCTAAATATGTGTTTTCAGCAGGTGTATCTGACGCACACGTCGCGGACCTTAGCAACGTATAACTGAACTTAGAGTGACAACACTCCATCTAGGGGAGACAGTCGCTGAAAGGCACCAGGAAGTTGTCTAGTAAATGTTGGAACTGTATGGCTTGTTCATGCGTTGTGCTTGGTAGAATCACTAACAGAAAATTATGTGTTAGATACATCATGTTCCTTTGTAAGGACAAACATTTAATGCGTGTGGGAGGAATTGGATGGAAAAGTAGTGCCCACGAATAGAGATAATTTTGGTGTCGATGGAGTAGAGCTCACAAAAGGAATGTTGGTAGCTAATTTGGAAATCCTGAACGATTCCAAAACAGTATTAAAGATGCCAGAACCTTTAGGGGAGCGGATTGTGACACAGACCACATGTTAGTAATATCAAAAATGAAAGTGAAACTCAAAAGGAAAGTAAATAGAAATAGAGAAGAACTTACAAGATATAACATACGAAACCTGGCGAAAGTAGATATAAAAGAAAATTTTACAAAAGAAATTAAAAGCAATCTAACAAAACGGAGACTGACCAATGCAGAACCACAGGATGTCGAAAGCATATGGAGACACCTGAAGGGCTGTATTCAAGAAGCAGCTTCCAAAATCATAGGTGAAAGAAAACGACCTAATAAAATTTGGTTTAACGCCAAGTGTCATGAAAAAGTGCTGGAAAGAAGAAATGCGAGGAATGCATGGAGTAAAGAAAGGGACAATATGAAACTGAAGGAAAGATACTAAAACTCCGCTAAGAAACGCAAAAACCCTAAGACAAGAGTAAAGGGAATACTATAACAATATGATTAGAGAAGCAGAGGATGATTTCCAACATCACAGGACAAGGCAGATGTATCAAAATATTTAAAAAATCCTTTGGTAAATTCAATAAAAGGGAACAGTTTATAAAGGATCAGTATGGGAGAATATTGACCAACAAAAGTGACATACAAAAAAGATGGAAGAGATACTTTTCACAACTTCTCAACTTCAACCCATACTATTACTTTAAATTGGAAGAACCTGATACAATTGATACAGCTGGTACAGTTCCTACCCTATCAGTAAATGAAATACAGCAAGCAATAAAGAAATTAAAGTATAACAAGGCTTGTGGCGAGGACAAGATATACGCTGAGTTATTAAAGAATGGAGGCCCACAACTGGAATTAGAAATAAGGCCTTAATAGAAACAATTTGGGAGACAGAAACCATTCCTGCAGATTGTAAAACTGCAATTGTGTGCCCCATATTTAAGAAGAATGATCCACTTGTTTGTGATAACTACAGAGGAATTGCCTTACTGGATGTCATCTACAAAATCTTATAGAGCTGTCTATTAAACAGGCTGATACCAATAACAGAAGAACTGACTGGGGACAACCAATGCGGTTTCCGCAGAAACAGATCCACTTTAGATCACTTATTCACCCTAAGACAAGTAACTGACAAGGCGTGGGAATTCAGTGTAGATGTCCACATATTATTCGTAGATTTTAAAAAGGCCTATGACAGCATACACCGACAGACGCTCCTAAATATAATGAAGGAATTTAAAATACCATCAAAATTAATCAGATTAGTTAAAATGTGTATAGATGATACTTTATGTCACATAAAGACACCGGTAGGAGAAACTAAAGATTTTAAGGTGTACACTGGACTGAGACAAGGGGTTGCCATTTCACCTATTTCATTTAACCTTCTCCTAGAGAAGATCGATAGAGAATTTTCTAAAACCAGTACACAAGGGATCCAGCTAAAGGATATGAACATTACAAGACTTGCCTAAGCAGATGATGCAGCACTAATAAGTAGTTCCAAAAGAGAATTAATCAGAATGATGCGAAAATTACTACAAAATTGATGAGAAAACAGGATTGCATGTTAATGAAGAAAAGACAGAATACGTGCCCATAAGTAAGAAAACCAGAAAAGATGCACCTCTAACTGTAGATGGATTCAATTTCAAGATAGTTGACCACTTCAAGTACCTAGAAAGTCTTTTTAGTAATAACAACAGAACATATATAGAAACAGATGCCCGTTTATCAACAGCAAACAAGACACTTTTTAGTTTCATCAAAATTCTACAGTAACTTCAAAATCCGCTTATATCAATCGACCATTATACCTGTGATGTTGTATGGATGTGAAACATTAATATTTAGAAAGAAAGATGAGGAAAAACTTTTAACCTTCGAAAGAAAAGTACTAAACAAAATTTTTGGACCTGTATATGACGAAAATAACATGGAATGGAGAATAAGAAGAAATCAAGAATTAAGAGGGCTGTACAAACACCGTAACATCGTCGAAGTGCTCAAGAGGAGAAGGTTGAATTGGGTAGGTCATACAGCAAGAATGACAGAGAATAGACTACCTAAAATGGCATTCAGCAGAACTATAGATGGAACGAGAGAAAGAGGGAGACCCAGAGTCACATGGCGGAATAACATTCGGGAGGACACAACTAGGATGAACAGCAACAGCAACTGGACAAACAGCGCATTGGATAGGCAGAAGTGGAAGAGGCTCATAGAGCAGACATATGGTCAATAAGGCCCTTGCCATATGTAAAGTAAAAGTAAAGTAAGGATGATGGGGGTAGGGGCTCAATCAGTGTGCACCAGCACAATGTGCAAACTTCTGATAAAAGTGCACTGCCTAGGAAGTTGAAGAGTCTTAGAGGAGCAGATAGATTGGAAATGAGGAAATTATTGTTTCAATTTGAGCATTTGTTTTTTCCTCAAGTGCTCTTACCAGCATCACATATAGCCCAGCATCTTATGCCTATAGGAACTGAGTCGCTGTGTGTCATAGACCTTATCATATACCATGATATTTATAAACAATATTAGAGGTATCCATTGAGGGGTAATAGAGAGAAGCAGTAGTCCATGGAGCCAAGATTGTTGTACCACAGAAGTGATGACTACAGACATCTTAACAGTACCACTGCAATGATACATATCCATTTCCGAACATCACTGAAACTAATGACAATTTGGGGCAGCGCAAGTACTTCTCTACCTTAGATCTGAGAAGCTGGTATGACCAGGACAAAATCTCAAAAGAGCGTTTTCTGTTCCCTGGGATATTTTCAATATGGTACGCTGCTGTTTGAGTTAAAGGACGTTCTTGGAACGTTTCAGCGTCTCCTGGATGGAGTGCCAAGGGGCTGACATCTCAACAGTGCATGGTGCATCTAGATGATATAACTGTTTTGGCGAAGTATATGGCAGAGCATACACGACGTTTGTGAAAAGTTTTTAGAAGATTACGAGCAGTGAATTTACCATTAAGTAAGGGTAAATGTCACTTTGCATAGCAAGAAGTGATGTATTTTAAATGTGTGTGTGAATTCCTAAGGGACCAAACTGCTGAGGTCGTTGGTCCCTAGACTTACACACTACTTAAACTAACTTATGCTAAGAACAATACACGCACCCATGCCCGAGGTAGGACTCGAAACTCCGACGGGAAGGGCTGCGCAATCCGTGGCATGGCGCCTCAAACCGAGCGGCCACTCCTCTCGGCTATGTATTTTGGCGATTATTAGCAGTGAAGGGGTTAAGGCAGATCCAATGTTGATACAGGCAATACAGAAATTTCCAATTCCTGGTAATGCCAAGGACGTATAGTCTCTGCTATGGTTAGGGAATTATTGTAGAAAACTTCTAAAAGGATTCTCAGATGTAGTGGGACACTTATGCAACTGTTGAACAAGACACAGTCGAGGAATTCAAGAGAGCATTGACATGAAGTTCAGTATTAAGGATATGACAAAGCATACATAACACCTGCAAGAGTTTTTAGAAGATTATGAGCAGCGAATTTAAGGTTAAGCATGGAAAGGTATCACATTTCAGTGGAATAAGTTACTTATTTACGGCCTGTTATTAGCAGTGAAGAGGTTAAGATGGACCTGAGGTTGATGCAGCATGAGAACTTCTGATTCATAGTGATGCCAAGGAGTTACAATCTTTCCTACCGCTGGAGAATTATTATAGAAAATTCATAAAGGATTCTGGGATGTTGAGGGACCACTTACACAACCGTTGAAAAATGAAAAGAGGAAGGAGTGCCAAGACGTATTCAGGGAGTTAAAGGGAACATTGACATCAAATCCAATACTAATTTTTACAGGCTACGAGAAAGAGTTTATCTTGTCAACTGACACATTCAGTCAAGCGTTAGTGTGTGTTCTCAGCCAAGTAGTAAACAGAGAGGAACGTCCGATATAGTGTATCCCTCTAGGCAGTTGAGCAGAGCAGAGAGAAATTATTCCACAATAGAAAAAGAGATGCTCAATGTGATACACGGAATCACGTACATCCAATGTTATTTGTATGTGAAGAATTTGAGAGTGATAACTGACCGTGTAACTCTTAACTGATTGCTAGGGCTTAAAGAACTTTCTAATAGACTGACTGGTTGGGCAGAGAGTTTAAGCGATTTCGAGTATGAAGGCGTACTCAAATCCTGGTAAGAAATATTGGAATGGAGATAGTTTTAAACGAAAGTAGCAATGGTACAAAGAATGGGTCATCAATTTTCACAGTGGCAAGAAGCACAGTGGAATGATGCAGAATTTAAACACTGTTTGTTGTAGCAGAAATCCACAGTGTGTGACAGTTTGTTATCTAAGACAATGAGGTTGAGGCCGTAGGTAGTAGTGGAAGCGGAGCTACATAAGATTTGTAAAGCGCTAAAAAATGGAAATACCGTGTGGCTAGAGCCTCCCGTCGTGTAGACCGTTCGACTGGTGCAAGTCTTTCGAGTTGACGTAACTTCGGCGATGGGGATGAAATGATGATGATAAGGACAAAAAACACCCAGTCTCTGAGCGGAGAAAATCTTCGACCTAGTCGGGAATCGAACCCGTGCCATTAGGAATGACACTCTGTCGTGCTGACCACTCAGCTACCAGGAGCGGAATGTAGTGCTGGAAGGAGGAGTGCATGATCATGTATTGTCAGGAATGTAGGTTGCAGAATAATGAACAGGTGAGTAGGAAAATGCTACTGGTGGAAGTCAAGAAAAGAAGATGCGGATAAGTATGTGAGGAGTTGTGCACAATTAGCGCTATGGACAGATATGATGCATAAGTGAATACTTTTGCAGAGGTTATCAGAAGCGACAGACCCTTTCAAGTGATTTATTGGACATCCTTGGGCCATTTAACAAGATTCCAGCCAGAAATCGATATGTGCTGTCTATTATTGACCATTTTTTTTTTGGATATGTGGGAATGATTGCAATCTCTAATAAATAGGCAGCTACAGTAGTGCAAGTATTGGTCAACAGGTCAGGCTCAAATATGGAGTGTCGGGAACTATGGATGAAACTCCATCATCTAGTACAAAGAAGTTTGAATATCTGGAAAATTCTGCATGAAAATCTTCTATGCTAGTATCAACTTCAGTGGCTGCAAAGGATTAAATGATATAGCATTTCAGCCAAGAATAATTTTTAGTCAACATGTTACAAGAATGTGGTGTGTTTCTGCAGTTCTTAGTATGTACTTTATTCACTGATAAGGCTGGCTTTTCTCGTTCTGATATCTTCGATTATTACAACAGTCACGCGTGAGCTTATGAAAACACTCATCAAGTGAGACAAGATGGACATAAAAAGAGGTTTGGCCTCAAAATGTCGGTTGAAATAATTCTTGATCATCTCACTGACATACACTTTTTTCTGCAACGTGTTACTAGACAAACATATCTACAGTTGTAAATTATAGATATCAGCTATCAGTCGTCCTTTTTAAATTTTGTTGGCAGATCTAGATTTCAGCTAGAAACTAGCCATTCTCAATGCACTATCGTATTTGATCGATGCATGTAATACCTGTTGGTCGGGCTTCATCCACAGTCCATTGAATACTTCTGTACTACTAATGAACAGTCGCTGAGTACAACAGCCTTCTGAATGGAAGGTAACCTGATGATATCTTCAGTTTCTTAGACATGAATTGCTTCATTTACTTGATGATGTACCTATAGACATCATTCAATGAATATGGTTTATCCACGATGTTGCTCCACCACTCTTTACAGAGATAATTCGCAGTATCTCGATAACCAGTTCCCAAAGAGGCAGAGTGGTCGAGGGGTGATTCATTGCACGATATGTGAGGTCCCACTTGAGCTATTTAGCGTACCGTAAGATGCTACAGGCCTTATCCCTGGTGACCTAGAGGGATGGAAAGCTAAGATCACGTAAATTTAAAGGAAACCAGGTCACAATATAGATGTCAGCTTATGAAGTGAATATTACTGGGAGTGACTCAATTAAGCACTAAAATATGGGCACCTCCCACCCCCCCTTCATCTCCCCACAAATGAACATATTGATAATGAGATCCATCAGGCTATGAAAGGAAACCATTGGTCACCATAATAATCTGTTTTATTGCCGAGAGACATCAAAAATGATTTACTCACTGAACCAATAATACAAATATTTGATAGGTAGACAATGGGTTGCACATACAACCTATAGTCTTGGCAGAGGTAGGTGGATACATAAAACAATTAAAATGTACACTGACAGCAGAAAAATAATGATTTAAAGAAAGGTTTCAGAGAAGCATGAATGAACACCAATAGTGTCGCCTAATTGCATGGTGGTTACATCGAGCTGGCTGTGAAAATTAGATCTGTGAAACGAAACCCTGATGTAAACTGACTGACTTCGCACCCGCCTCATGTCGATGTCTGCAATTATGGCCTTTGGTTACCAGTCTGAAGATGTGAAAGGGCATAGGATGGCTGCAGCAGTGGCTGAAAATTCTAAGTTGAGCTCGGCTTCTGTATTCTGGTCTAAGTCACAGTGATCACGCCCTGCGGCTTTAATACCCAGCGTACTGCCGCAAGCTCTGGAACAAGAGCCGTCCGCGGCGGCCAAAGGACAAGCGTCCTCTTCAGTCTCCTTTAAACAAGCGTCTTCTATCGTTTCTCGACGAAATTTAATTCGTTCTGCTAGCGTCTGAATCTTGCCGGGCAATTGCAGCGGACCTTGCGAGTTCCAAACAATGGTAATTTAAGAAACAAGCATAACAATTTCCTACCCTTACGGATTTTGTCATAGTTGACCAGCAAGGTATACTTCTCCCTTGGTGCTGGGAAGAAGACAGAATTTCTCTCCCACTACATGATGTGTTGTCTGCCATTGTCCACCGAAAGATGACTACATACAAATGCACAGGAACTTGCTTCCATTACCAAAATAATTACTGTTAGCCAGCCAAAGAACCCCCAACTAAAATTTGAACAAACATCCCAGTTGTCTCTAGTGGGCCTAACGGCTGCTCCTACACTATGTGGCTTCGTTTTCTCTCCTGTCTTTCAGATTCTTATCTTATCTAAAAATGCTTCCTTCCACTTGTCTTAAGCTGCAGCTTTATAGCAACTGCTTGCCCTCACTCACCCCTTTTCTAAGCTGTGACAGCAGACTGTCCCCTGCTCTGTATCAGCATAGAGAATGGCTTTTGACAGAAAACAACTACCATTCCGTTCCTCTTAGTGAAATTTCCCATTTGCAAGCCAGCTAAAACCCCAAGGTTGCCATAACTTCAAGACTCCCTCACTGCACCAGAGTAAAAGAGATATAGAAATAATTACAGATAGTAGTGAATACTGCTTGCAGTCACATGGATTTAGAGGTTTTTCTTGACAGACGATTAGGATCTGTACTACACTCCTGGAAATGGAAAAAAGAACACATTGACACCGGTGTGTCAGACCCACCATACTTGCTCCGGACACTGAGAGAGGGCTGTACAAGCAATGATCACACGCACGGCACAGCGGACACACCAGGAACCACGGTGTTGGCCGTCGAATGGCGCTAGCTGCGCAGCATTTGTGCACCGCCGCCGTCACTGTCAGACAGTTTGCCGTGGCATACGGAGCTCCATCGCAGTCTTTAACACTGGTAGCATGCCGCGACAGCGTGGACGTGAAACGTATGTGCAGTTGACGGACTTTGAGCGAGGGCGTATAGTGGGCATGCGGGAGGCCGGGTGGACGTACCGCCGAATTGCTCAACACGTGGGGCGTCAGGTCTCCACAGTACATCGATGTTGTCGCCAGTGGTCGGCGGAAGGTGCACGTGCCCGTCCACCTGGGACCGGACCGCAGCGACGCACGGATGCACGCCAAGACCGTAGGATCCTACGCAGTGCCGTAGGGGACCGCACCGCCACTTCCCAACAAATTAGGGACACTGTTGCTCCTGGGGTATCGGCGAGGACCATTCGCAACCGTCTCCATGAAGCTGGGCTACGGTCCCGCACACCGTTAGGCCGTCTTCCGCTCACGCCCCAACATCGTGCAGCCCGCCTCCAGTGGTGTCGCGACAGGCGTGAATGAAGGGACGAATGGAGACTTGTCGTCTTCAGCGATGAGAGTCGCTTCTGCCTTGGTGCCAATGATGGTCGTATGCGTGTTTGGCGCCGTGCAGGTGAGCGCCACAATCAGGACTGCATACGACCGAGGCACACAGTGCCAACACTCGGAATCATGGTGTGGGGAGCGATCTCCTACACTGGCCGTACACCTCTGGTGATCGTCGAGGGGACACTGAATAGTGCACGGTACATCCAAACCGTCATCGAACCCATCGTTCTACCATTCCTAGACCGGCAAGGGAACTTGCTGTTCCAACAGGACAATGCACGTCCGCATGTATCCCGTGCCACCCAACGTGCTCTAGAAGGTGTAAGTCAACTACCCTGGCCAGCAAGATCTCCGGATCTGTCCCCCATTGAGCATGTTTGGGACTGGATAAAGCGTCGTCTCACGCGGTCTTCACGTCCAGCACGAACGCTGGTCCAACTGAGGCGCCAGGTGGAAATGGCATGGCAAGCCGTTCCACAGGACTACATCCAGCATCTCTACGATTGTCTCCATGGGAGAATAGCAGCCTGCATTGCTGCGAAAGGTGGATATACACTGTACTAGTTCCGACATTGTGCATGCTCTGTTGCCTGTGTCTATGTGCCTGTGGTTCTGTCAGTGTGATCATGTGATGTATCTGACCCCAGGAATGTGTCAATAAAGTTTCCCCTTCCTGGGACAATGAATTCACGGTGTTCTTATTTCAATTTCCAGGAGTGTATAAAGCAAGTTACGGAACAATTTGGAAATAAGCTGTGGTGTAAGACCTGTCCAATCGTCAGGTTTGAATCTTAGATACATTTTCCTTTTGCGACATTTAAAAACCTTGGTGTATTCAAAACCCCTAGCCATTGTCATGGCTTTGACCAAATACAGAACACGCCAGGAGTTTTACATAATATATGGAAAAGTATGGAACAAGGGCTTAGGGGATGTATGGAAGCAGGAGGAAGTCACTTCGAGCATTTTTTGTACATGTAAATCTGTTCGGTAAATGTATCATTTTGTGCTGTGAATAATAAATCCTTTCACACATGTAAATGTGTTCCGTAAATGTATCGTTTTTATGCCATACCTTCCTAAAAAAGGATTTTCGGACCCATTTTAACGAAATTTTTATAATGCTTTAATGCGAAGAATATTCTCTAAAGTTACTGTCACATGTTTTTATACAACCTTTATGTGGCAGTGTACTGCCTTGATGACAATAGAGTGATTCGATGTTAGTAATGTGGCAAAATATCTTCTTCGGACGATGAAGTTGTTAAGGGTTTATGTCAGTCAACAGTAGTCTAAAAGTCATTGCGGGGCACATTATAACTAGCATACTAATGTCAACGAACGCTGTGCTTTTCAGGTGTTTAAAAAGTTAAATATGTATACCATTCAGAGAATTGTGACTGAAACATCAAAGTAAAACTGGGAACTTATTTCCAGTATATTCATTGTGGATGACGAAACGCGACTTTGATTTAAAATCGGCGATTTATGCGGTAATAAATATGCAACCAGTCGCTTTTTTTACAATTTATTCAACTATGATCATATTTTCGAACTGCTGCGGGCTCATCATCAGATGGACGTGTTACAAGAACGTTATGTTGTGGACCAAGTGTAGCTAGGTCAGTGCTGCTGGCGGAAATGACGGAAATTTAGTAACCGGTGACGAAACGCTTACGAAACCGAAAGTTTTTTTATGTTTTAGGTGCTCGCAGTGCACTGCCTTGTGGTATTCATATCGGATCTCTTCCTATGACGTACATTATTAAGCTATGTACACAAATACACACACAAGGTAAACACTGGATGTTTTTACTTGGATGTGATAGATGCTACACTTTACTACATCATGGTCTTTGGCAAGAGATACATTGTATTGTAGTAAAAATACTACTAGTACAGATTTTACATTTTAGTAAATGTTGCTAGCTGCGGGAGTGTTTTTGCAATGGCAACAAAATTTTGAATGTTGGTCAACAGTTATGCCGAAGGTAAACAGAGTGGAATATTTAATACATAATTAAAAAGTTTTTGTTAGTTACAGAATACCGTCATACATTTGTCGCCTGAATGTTTACCAGCACTAATTCAAGAAATGTGGACGTAAATTGCTGATCGCCGTTGGTAACTCCGGAATATGCTGAACTGCATTAGTAGCTTCGACCGAAAGCACATCACTGTTTAAGTTCCATCTAAATCTGATCAGCATTTTATAACTACAAAACGTTTCCCTTTCATTGTCTTGATACCTGTTTCAGATGCAGATTGATTATCTTTATCAATCGGCGTTGGTGAATATAGGCGCAACCGTCATGGGAGAATATAAAAAGAAACTTCTTTCGGTATAGTGATGTTTGGAGGCGAGATTCCGCTTCTGCGGCCTACACCTTTGCGACACAAAAACGTCAAATTTGGCTGTGTATGAAACTTTTCCTCTCGAAAAACACATAATAAGTGAGTGTCCTCGTAGACTATTAACTTATGGAAGGCTCATATTTAATTACACAGTATCTAGGATTAGATGGTTTATAAAATGTTCCTTTGGTACATTAGTGCCGAACTTCCAGGTGTTAGATAATTCAATAAATTTTGATGTGA
Source organism: Schistocerca gregaria (assembly GCF_023897955.1). NCBI lineage: Eukaryota > Metazoa > Arthropoda > Insecta > Orthoptera > Acrididae > Schistocerca > Schistocerca gregaria. The sequence continues at coordinate 202,563,406 of NC_064920.1, read as the reverse complement.
ATAATATCAATGTCCTAGTTCAAGCTGTTTGCGTGTTAGGTAATTTTATACGGATGCATGACTGTAAGTATGGGTTAACAGTTATGCAGAAGGTAAACAGAGTGGAATATTTAATAAATGATTAAAAACTTTGTCGCGTGAATATTTACCAACACTAACTCAAGAAATGTGGACATAAACTGCTGGTCGCCGTTGGTAACTCCGGAGTTCTAAGACATCTGTGCAGCACTGTATAGACCGTGTTATTGAGAACTCAGGAAATCACCAGAAACATACAAACAATGCTACAAAGTTAAGAAGTCTACTCTGCACATTATTTCTTAGCTCAGGTGAAGCATTATTTTGGCAGAACAAGGATCTGGTATTTCATTACATTCATTAAATCAGTAAAAAGATTTGCAAATCTGCTATTAAGAAAGCACATTGTGTATTTCTATCATTTTTGTGTCTTCCACAAATAAAAAAAAGTACTCCGTCTTCAGACCACGACTGGCCTACCGGAACCATCCGACCGCCGTGTCATCCTCGGTGGAGGATGCGGATAGCAGGGGCGTGGGGTCAGCATACGGCTCTCCCGGTCGTAAGATGGTATTCTTGACCGAAGCTGCTACTGTTCGGTCGAGTAGCTCTTCAATTGGCATCACGAGGCTGAGTGCACTCCGAAAAATGGCAACAGCGCATGGTGGCCTGGATGGTCACCCACCCAAGTGCCGACCACACTCGACAGCGCTTAACTTCGGTGATCTCACGAGAACCGGTATATCCACTGCGGCAAGGCCGTTGCCCTTCCACAAATAAATAAATGAATTTTAATTACTGTATCTGTCTCTGATTTTTCAGATGCAGCTCTTCGCCAGTCTTTATCTCGAGCGGTAATGTTGCTGTCTTCAGCACTGCTGTGATCGTAAGTGTATGGATGTTTTCCCACAAGGCTAACAAAATGAACGGCGAGCTCAGGATCCTATATCATTTTCCTGGGCAGGCAGGCAATAGCACAACCAGTACCTTCCATAAACTGTAAGTAGGAAGCGGCGCGTCGAATTCATCTGGCAATGACGTGGCCTATCTGACGACTCCGTTACATCGAGTAATTCGGGTTGGCGCGGCCCATTGGACTGTGTGTGTGCTCTATCGTAAGTTTCAAGCCAGGGTGCCTATTCTGTATCTTCCCGACATTGTGCCGATCATTTCGGTACTCAAGAGCACCGAACGGTCTAGTACTCGATTAGAGCCCGTGCATTATTGAGTATGTATTTCGGTAGCGATACCGTTCGGGTCTAGAGAACCAAAGCACTGTTGTCAGTTCGCCTCGCGCAAACCAATCAAAAGCAAGTGGCTTCATATCCGCGCATGCGCACTGCAGCGCTCACAGCGCCACGAACACAAAGTTGCTAGCAGACCACACAGGCGCGCTGTTCCTCCAAGTACAGAAAATTGCGTTTACGTTGCCATAGCGCATGACGCCGCATTCCATCGAGCTGACGTGCCCGCCTTCATCGCTCTTGCCTCCTCATTAACAGTATCAGGCGCAGTATATCCATTTCCATTATTCTCAGCTGAAATGCATACAAATTTTTACAGTTTCCCTGACCACATTTTTCCATGCATGCATAATAACGATAGCGTGTATTCTGCAGATTTCGTAAATGCCGCATTATGTCACCTTATTCTCATTCACAATGACATCGTGTCTTGGATTTTACGTTTCGGATAATGAGTTAGGAATAGTATGTAGTACCACATTGTACTAGTACATCTATAAAACACCCGAAAAATTGATTCTGAGAGTTTCGAAGAATAAGAAGATAAACAGAATGTGACAACAACTCGCTCCTAGAGATTAAAATGATTAAGTAGCCCACTTCCCTACAAGATACGTCAACGATTTGGGTCTTAAAAACAAAATTGAAAAAACGCATTTTCGAGAGCTCCTGCAGTTCGTCGAAGTTTATAACACATATCTCATGATTGACAATGTTTCGTATATGGTGCTACAGTCTAAAAATATTACGGCGGAGATCTTTCATCTCTGTCTACTGTGCTTGAGGATTCGATCGCAGATAAATACTTGTGACGAGCAAGATTATGCAGATGACTGCTGCTAGTTACACTCCCAGTAATTTAAGTTGTGCTCTTAGATTCCTGTCTACCCGCAACTCAGAAATCGCTGCATATTCGAAAAAAATGGTGAATTATTTCTGACAAGAAAAAATAAAAAAGGTCACTGTCGGTGCTCTTACATGTAAGTAATAACAAATATTGCAGAAAAATCTTAATTTACACGAATAGCAATGTCTCAGAACGTATTTCATATACACTCCTGGAAATGGAAAAAAGAACACATTGACACCGGTGTGTCAGACCCACCATACTTGCTCCGGACACTGAGAGAGGGCTGTACAAGCAATGATCACACGCACGGCACAGCGGACACACCAGGAACCGCGGTGTTGGCCGTCGAATGGCGCTAGCTCCGCAGCATTTGTGCACCGCCGCCGTCAGTGTCAGCCAGTTTACCGTGGCATACGGAGCTCCATCGCAGTCTTTAACACTGGTAGCATGCCGCGACAGCGTGGACGTGAAACGTATGTGCAGTTGACGGACTTTGAGCGAGGGCGTATAGTGGGCATGCGGGAGGCCGGGTGGACGTACCGCCGAATTGCTCAACACGTGGGGCGTCAGGTCTCCACAGTACATCGATGTTGTCGCCAGTGGTCGGCGGAAGGTGCACGTGCCCGTCCACCTGGGACCGGACCGCAGCGACGCACGGATGCACGCCAAGACCGTAGGATCCTACGCAGTGCCGTAGGGGACCGCACCGCCACTTCCCAACAAATTAGGGACACTGTTGCTCCTGGGGTATCGGCGAGGACCATTCGCAACCGTCTCCATGAAGCTGGGCTACGGTCCCGCACACCGTTAGGCCGTCTTCCGCTCACGCCCCAACATCGTGCAGCCCGCCTCCAGTGGTGTCGCGAAAGGCGTGAATGGAGGGACGAATGGAGACTTGTCGTCTTCAGCGATGAGAGTCGCTTCTGCCTTGGTGCCAATGATGGTCGTATGCGTGTTTGGCGCCGTGCAGGTGAGCGCCACAATCAGGACTGCATACGACCGAGGCACACAGGGCCAACACCCGGCATCATGGTGTGGGGAGCGATCTCCTACACTGGCCGTACACCTCTGGTGATCGTCGAGGGGACACTGAATAGTGCACGGTACATCCAAACCGTCATCGAACCCATCGTTCTACCATTCCTAGACCGGCAAGGGAACTTGCTGTTCCAACAGGACAATGCACGTCCGCATGTATCCCGTGCCACCCAACGTGCTCTAGAAGGTGTAAGTCAACTACCCTGGCCAGCAAGATCTCCGGATCTGTCCCCCATTGAGCATGTTTGGGACTGGATGAAGCGTCGTCTCACGCGGTCTTCACGTCCAGCACGAACGCTGGTCCAACTGAGGCGCCAGGTGGAAATGGCATGGCAAGCCGTTCCACAGGACTACATCCAGCATCTCTACGATCGTCTCCATGGGAGAATAGCAGCCTGCATTGCTGCGAAAGGTGGATATACACTGTACTAGTACCGACATTGTGCATGCTCTGTTGCCTGTGTCTATGTGCCTGTGGTTCTGTCAGTGTGATCATGTGATGTACCTGACCCCAGGAATGTGTCAATAAAGTTTTCCCCTTTCCTGGGACAATGAATTCACGGTGTTCTTATTTCAATTTCCAGGAGTGTATTAAGAGGAAAAACCGAGCGAGGTGGCGCGAACTAACGCGGCTTGAAAACCGAGAACGTTTTATTTATGTATGCCGTCGCGAAAGACTCCTACTACACAGGGATCTGACAGTTTGTTGGTAGGTTTCTAGAGGTATGTGGCATTAGATGTCTACGCACAGGTCATGTAACCGAGAGAGGTGCCGCAGTGGTAGCACACTGGACTCGCATTCGGTAGGACGACGGTTCAATCCCGTCTTCGGCCATCCTGATTTAGGTTTTCCGTGATTTCCCTAAATCGCTTCAGGCAAATACCGGGATGGTTCCTTTCAAAGGGCACGGCCGATTTCCTTCCCTAACCCGAGCTTGCGCTCCGTCTCTAATGACCTCATTGTCAACGGGACGTTAAACACTAACCACCACCACCATGAAGAGGAAAAAAAACAAAATTTTTTTTTCACCCACCCGTGCGCGAACCCGTGCCCTTACATAAGACATTCCCGCACGCTAACTACTTAGCCACGGCAAATAACAGGAAGATAGCGCTCAATTGTTGTATTATTCCGTAGAGAACTGTAGGCTGACTTCGTTGCCAAATGGTGCTTCGTAAGTCATAAATGCGTGATAGTTTGGAAGGTTTCCAATATCAGGATTCACATAATTGCTTTCCATTGTTACTTGAATGTTGTAAACATGTTTCGATAATTACTAAATAAACCATTTGTGGGAAAAAGGACACAAAGTCACTAGCAACATCAGTTCACACTCATGTAATATACGGAAGCAGAGCCGATGTCTTGATATTTAATGATCTTTAAACTCTCATTTGCATAAAAATCACACGTATTTTGAGAGAATATTGATCAAAAACTTTTTTTTTTTGGATGTAACCCATTCATAGTAACAGCCTAATTAACCATACTTCTATGGCCGAGCGGTTCTAGGCGCTACAGTCTGGAACCGCGCGACCGCTACAGTCGCAGGTTCGAATCCTGGCTGGGGCATGGCTGTGTGTGATGTCCTTAGGTTAGTTAGGTTTAAGTAGTTCTAAGTTCTATGGGACTGATGACCTTAGCAATTAAGTCCCATAGTGCTCAGAACCATTTAACCATATTTCTAACAAAGGAAAATAGTCTATTATGAACTCACTTTCCAACTGGATGCGTCCTCTGGTGATTCTTTAGTAACACAATCACTAAATTCAAAGCTAAAACCGCTAAATATGTTAAAAATTACAAATTATAGGTGTATATGAACCACAGCTCACCAATCGACAGGGCCACACCGAAATCCAAAACCTCTCGGTGCAATTGTCGTAAAATCGGTGGTAGGACCGTTGGGTAACGGGTCGCAGAAGCTTACTGAATAGGATATTTCGATAAAGAAGCGAAAATGACGTCACTACCGAGACTAACCTACTATACCGATCGGTGTGAACGATACAGAATACGGCCCCAGGTGCAAGCCCTGTGCCACTGCAAACCTCAGATCACTTGCCACGTCGCTCCGGTAGGCGCCCAGATTACCGAGGCAAACTACGCAGCGCACAGGTAAAGTTGGTGTCATCGATCGTGACTGCTGCTTTGTCCTCACTTCCGTTTCGTCTCAGTCGCAGGAGCTGGTGCCCTATCAACGACTCGTATCGCGGCCTTGCCTGGGTCTCGCCCCACACAAAGTGCCGAAATTGATTCCCGGGCCCGAGGCGAGGTGCCATTATGACCCAACCCCCTCTCCCTCCCCCCCCCCCCCCCCCCCAGCCAGACGTAGTAGGAGCGGTTAAGTTAACGCCGACGCCAGCCCTGCCCCTGATTTGCATATTTATGAAGCGAACACTGCCGGTCCTCCACTGACGACTTTATCGGACCATCTCCGTGTTAGCGATATGTGGAAATGTAAATAGGACGCGGCGCCGTGTTCGAGGAATTCTCGGACGCTCCTCGTCGGCGGCATAATGCGCGCCGGCCATTAGCGAGAATTATCATTTATAAGCGGCTCCTCCTGTTCTCGTCTCCAGGGCCCTAGGCGCCACGGAAGGCCGTCATTAGGCCGAGAGCGAGAGAAAAACGTTATAATAATTTGACAGCAATGAATGTTGCCCGGGTTCAGGAACCCAAGACCAACACGGCTACAGACGCATTCTCAACAAGCCATAATTCAATTTTCGGATCCTCTGTCGACTACTTATTCTCATTTCCGCAAAACGTAAGCTTTTTCGGACGAAGGAAATTGTTTTTACATAACTAGTTCTACTTTTTTTCTAATTGTTGTTGCCCGATCATACAAAATGCAAATTATTCGTATGTCACTTTATCGTTCAAACTTGTTTCAACACATTTGGACCAGAACAAGTGATTTCATACTTTCCTGAAATATAAGAAAACAAGATGTTTTATGATAATATCTGCGAATGGCAATTGTCTTACAATTTGTGGTAGTGTGTGATGAGAAATGTTTGGCTAGGCGACGAAATAATTCTCTAGCAGTATCTGCATGGAAAAATGCAGTTAACGAGTACAATAAATATTGTGCAGGTATTAAAATGAATGGAGAAAGAATACAATGGTTAAGTTTGCTGAAATACAACTGTGATAGTTGTAGAGTCTTATAAGTTATGTACATAGTACTAGGGGCTGAGTATAAAACGGAAATTAACTACAAAAAGACAGTAATAGTCTTGTGCTTCAAGGAAACAGAAAAAATAAACAAAATTAGAGGAAATAAAATAAACAAAAATCATCAAATATTTAGGCCGGCCGCGAACGCTGTATATATTGTTAAGTATGGAGCTAATGCATCAACATACTCTGAAAGGAACCTAATTGGTACACAGTCTGGACCAGAAGACTTGCTTTTATGAAGTGATTTAAGTTTCTTCACTACTCCGAGGTTATTTGCTTCTACGTTACTCATGTTGGTAGCTGTTCTTGATTAGAATTCTGGAATATTTGCTGCGTCTTCTTTTGTGAAGGCGTTTCGGAAAGCTGTGTTTAGTAACTCTGCTTTGGCAGCACTGTCTTCGATAGTATCTCCATTGCTATCGCGCAGAGAAGGCACTGAGTGTTTCTATCCGCTAAGATACTTCACATACGACAAGAATCTCTTTGGATTTTCTACCAGTTTCATAGTGGGAACTACTATAAGTATCTCGCATTGAAGTCCGCGCTAAATTTCGAGCTTCTGTAAATCATCCATCTTTTGCGTCCGTTTAAATTTGGCATTTTTCTTTCGTTGTTTTTGCAACAGTGTTCTGACCCGTTTTGTGTACCATGAGGAACAACTCCGTCATTTGTTAATTTATTTGGTATAAATCTCTCAATCACTGCCGATACTATTTCATTGAATTCAAGCCACATCTGGTCTACACTTATATTATTAATTTGGAATGAGTGGAGATTGTCTCTCGGGAAGGCGTCAAGAGATTTTTTATCTGCTTTCTTGAATAGGTATATTTTTCGCTTATTTTTCGAGGATTTGGGGATTACAATATGTAATCTCGCCATGACAACCCTGTGTTCACTAACCCCTGAATCGGTTTTGATGCTCGTTGTTATTTCTTGCTAAGAGGTCTAGTGTGTTTTCACAACCGTTTACTATTCGTGTGGGCTTATGAACTAACTGCTCGAAATAATTTTTAGAGGATGCGTTTAGCACAATTTCGGATGATGTTTTATGCGTACCTCCGGAATGAAACTTGTATTTTCACCAACGTATTGAGGGTAAATAAAGTCACCACCAACTATAATCGTATGAGTCGGGTATGTGTTTGAAATCAAACTCAAGCTTTCTTTGAACCTTTCTTCAACTGTATCATCTGAATTGGGAGGTCGGTAAAAGGATCCTATTATTGTTTTATTCCGGTTGCCAACAACGACGTGTGCTCATACTAACTGACAGTAACTATATATTTCAATTTCGCGACAAGATAAACTACTTCTAACAGCAACAAACACGCCACCGCCAACTGTGTTTAGCCTATCCTTTCGGAACACCGTTAGGTTATTCGCAAAAATTTCGGCTGAGCTTATCTCCGGCCTTAGCCAGCTTTCAGAGCCTATAACGATTTGAGCATCAGTGGTTTATATTAGCTCTTGAAGCTGTGGTACTTCCCCAAAACAGCTATGTCAGTTTACGACTGTTATACCGATGGTTCTTGTATCTCCGTTTTTCCTGTATTCGGCCTGCATGCTTTGTGTCTGAAGCCCTTTTTGTGTTTACCCGAGACTGTCTAACCTAAAAAACCGCCCAGTCGACGCCACACAGTCCTTGCTACCCGTGTAGCAGCCTCCTGCGTATAGTGGACACCTGACCTATTCAACGGAACCCGAAACCCAACCAACGTTTGGCGCGAGTCGAGGATTCCGCATCCTACACGGTCGCAGAACCGTCTGAGCCTCTAATTCAGACGCTCCACTCGGCTCTGTACCAGAGGTCCGCAATCCGCCCTACTGCCTATCCTGCAAATTGTCAGCTCTGCTTTCATCTTGGAAGCGAGAATGGCAGCCCTTACCACTTCTGTTAGCTTCTCGAAACCACAGAGAATTTCTGATCAAAAGTGGCGCACATCATTGGTACCGACGTGAGCAACCACCTGCAGATGGCTGCACCCTGTGCTCTTCATGGCATCCGGGAAGACCCGTTACACGTCTCGAACGACCACACCCGGTATAACCCCGCAGTGCACATTGGTTTTCTTTTCCTTTTTGGCAGCCACGTCCCTAAGGGGCCCCATAACGTGCTCAATGTTGGAGCTCCCAACTATTAATAATCTCACCCTCTGTAATTGTTGGATCTTGCAGGCTGAGAGGTTTGCCCTGAAATAGGACAGGTGACAGCATCTGGCTCAGCGACAGTGTCAGCCACAGACAACACCTGGAACCTGCTTGTCAGACAAACCAGGGAGGCCACACGTGAGGCCGCCTGGCAATTTTTTCACCACCTGTTCCACCCTAGGGCGACCTCCCACTCGACCATGGGTGAGAGGTCAACCTCAGTGCGAGCAGTAACTGCGCTGGCCACCACCGATCAGAGGACTCCGACGTGCTGGAGGTCTGCTGGATCCCCACAGCCGGCCCACAACAGTGGTGCCGATCCACTGCAGCCTGAAGCTGTGTTACCGAAGCCATCACGGCCTGGAGCTAAGAGCGAAGTGTCACGAACTACAGCTCACATCCGCACACAACAGTCGCAGTCCCTGTCCACACTAAAGAATGGAAAAGTAAACTATGCAAATACACGGACTATCGGCATATGCTGCGGAAACCTACTGTAGACACTGCCCAAAAAAGGAAGGAACTGTGTCTAATAAATTAGATTAATATGCAGAGATTCAATAACATAACTATCTAAGCTCTCAGGTGAAACTAAATAATTCTCCCCTGATTAGAACTTGCAATACGCCACAAATTTGGTTTACTTTCCTATTCAAACGAAAGTGAGAGAACTGTGGCTATTAGCTATTAAATTAACATGCAGAAACTCAAACTAAATTATTAAAGCACACAGATGATGCAATAAAATTCGCTCCTGGTTAGGAACTCGTAAAATCAGTTACTCCCCTGTTGCTGCATCTGTCTCGGCCGGCTACTGCTGCCTGACTGACTGGCTGACTAACGCCAACAAGCTGTCACTGGTTTCTAAAACAAATAAGCAAACTACTATCGACTCGCGCTACCAAAATCTACAGTAGACCCTGACCTAAATTCATGAACTGTGTGTAATAAATTAGATTAATACGTAGAGATTCAAAACCCTAACTACCTAAGCGTTCAGGTGAAACTAAACAATTCCTCCTGATTAGTAACTTATAATATGTCTCAAAATCGGTTTACTTTGCGGCAGAAACGGAAACGCGAGAACTGTGGCTATTAGATGGTAAATTACCACGCAGATACTTAAGAAGCTAAACTATTAAAGCACACAAAACATTATAAAATTCGCTCCTGTTTAGGAACTCGTAAAAGTCACAAAATATGTTAGTTCTCTGTTGCTGCGTCTGTCTCGGCCATATGCTGTTGCCTGACTAGGATGTTTCTGACGAAGTAGTATTGAGAAATAATTGTTAAGAAAAATTCGATAGGTTGCTCCGTTTCCGAGTTAATTAGTGTTGAAGATAGTCCATCACGGCGTTACGCTCTCAGATTGAAGCGGCGCACCAGAGACAGGGCCGCCAACCATGTTCTTCATTTGATTTCCTAAACCCGAACAAGAGAGCGATACAAACATTGGACGTGGCAAGGTAAAAAGGATCGAACTGAAGCCAGAGGCTGAGAAGTCTCGAGTGCTGTTATCTACGCAATGGGAGCAACTCCCACTAATTGTACCTGGCGGTTGCTTGATTCTGCGCGCGCTACTACCTGGTTGGCTAACTTAAATGCTAATTAACACGGAAATGGCGCAAGGTATCGAATTTTTTCTTAACAGTTATTTACCAACACAGCCTCCTGACCACCGTATTTACTTCATTAACATACAAATAATTCCCTTGATGGTGCATGGGAGTAACAAACATTCACATTATTAGTATAAGATGAAGTAGATGTGTGTCTTAAATTTACCCTCGTATTACATTACTAGCTGGCTTGGGAATTAAGGCATGTTTATCTTCTCCGTCTGCTCGAATTCATTATAATGAATGACATTCATCTGCCAATAATCTCCGTTACCATTGTTAAATTGTCTCTTTATTTACTTGGGACCTGCTTATTAGTGAGTTTTATTTCGTTCCGATTATTGTGTTAAACTGTATAACTGCGTATATGTCTCTAGCAAAACGTATGTGGCGATAGAACAGAATATTGTGTGCAGAAGTACGTGACTCAGAAATGTTACAGTATTTGCTTGACTGAACCCGTTACTTTGTTTCACAGTCTTATATTGGTTGGTTGTCAGCACAATGAAACATTTATGCATGTACGAGTCATGCTTTGCTTGAGAATGTGTGGCTTTCAATATGCTGTTTCGAGAATAAATTAGTGGTGTATGGTTGATAAACATTATCTTGTGGGCTTTGTAGTGTCACGCAATTTTATGCCGCTTGAAAAGTGCAAAGTGTAGTGTTTGTCGAAACTTTCAAGAAGACTAAAGCTGCGTGCCTTTCTCGGACAATGCTCTTGGATAGTAAAGTTTCTAGACTACTCACGACCAGCGCCAATTCTGCTTGTTCCTCACTCTTGCAGCTGAGTCTCCAGATCTTGGGGGTAGATACAGCATTGCAAACTAAAAAGCAAATCTCTGTGTTCGAGTCCACGAACTTCCAAATTAAGGGACACTACATGGTACATTATGAGTTTCAATCTGGCATTAGATCGAACGAACATTCGTACCAAGATGCATAACAGCGAGATATCATACCTTGGATGAAAGTCGTAATTTCGCAGCGTATAGAGATAGACAAGCAGAAGAGATACAATATTGTAACGATAGCAAATATTCAATTTCGTTATCCCTTGAAATTAGTCGTAGCCTACTACAACTGTCAGACAAAGAAAGTGATTACACAGAAGACATGGCCTTATGTCGATGTAACTTTGTACATGTAAACATCATTTTTGGATATGTTTCTTGACTTCCGCAAGGCGTTTGATACAGTTCCCCCACAGTCGTTTAATGAACAAAGTAAGAACATATGGACTATCAGACCAATTGTGTGATTGGATTGAGGAGTTCCTAGACAACAGTACGCAGCATGTCATTCTCAATGGAGAGAAGTCTTCCGAAGTAAGAGTGATTTCAGGTGTGCCGCAGGGGAGTGTCGTAGGACTGTTGCTATTCACAATATACATAAATGACCTTGTGGATGACATCGAAAGTTCACTGAGGCTTTTTGCGGATGATGCTGTGGTATATCGAGATGTTGTAAGAATAGAAAATTGTACTGAAATGCAGGAGGATCCGCAGCGAATTGACGCATGGTGCAGGGAATGGCAACTGAGGCTCAATGTAGACAAGTGTAACACGGAAAGAAAGATTCTTTATCATTTAGCTACAATATAGCAGGTCAGCAACTGGAAGCAGTTAATTCCATAAATTATCTGGGAGTAGGCATTAGGAGTGATTTAAAATGGAATGACCATATAAAGTTGATCGTCAGTAAAGCAGATGCCAGAATGAGATTCATTGGAAGAATCATAAGGAAATGCAATCCGGAAACAAAGGAAGTAGGTTACAGTACACTTGTTCGCCCACTGCTTGAATATTGCTCGCCATATGGGATCCGTACCAGATAGGTTGATAGAAGTGCAGACAATATCCATCGGAGAGCAGCGCGCTTCGTTACAGGATCATTTACTAACCGCGAAAGCGTTACGGAGATGACAGATAAACTCCAGTGGAAGACTCTGCAAGAGAGACGCTCAGTAGCTCGGTACGGACTTTTGTTGAAGTTTCGAGAACATACCTTCACCGGGGAGTCAAGCAGTATATTGCTCCCTCCTACGTATATCTCGCGAAGAGACCATGAGGATAAAATCAGAGAGATTAAAGCCCACACAGAGGCATTGCGACAATCTTTCTTTCCACGAACAATACGATACTGGAATAGAAGGGAGAACCGATAGCGGTACTCAAGGTACCCTCCGCCACACACCGTCAGGTGACTTGCGGAGTATGGGTGTAGATGTAAATGATTAGAGTTCCGATTTCCTGTGATAGGCAGAGCGGCCGGCACATTGAATTAGTGCTCTTTGTGTTTAGTATTCTTATTCACAATGGTAGTATGTATAAGGGAGGTCGACAATCACAGATGTGAGGTGATCACTGTGAAGAACACTACTAGTATGAGACAGTGTTTTGAGCACTTGACGGGATTTGAAATTGACCCCACTGTCTCCATTCAAATGGTTCAAATGGCTCTGAGCACTATAGGACTCAACATCTTAGGTCATAAGTCCCCTAGAACTTAGAACTACTTCAACCTAACTAACCTAAGGACATCACACACACCCATGCCCGAGGCTGGATTCGAACCTGCGACCGTAGCAGCCCCGCGGTTCCGGACTGCAGCGCCAGAACCGCACGGCCACCGCGGCCGGCTGTGGGTCTCCGTTTGATCGGCTAGTCGAATTGTGTAATACCCAGTTTCTGGAACTTTTGGAATGTGAGAGTGGCCGGATGTTGCACTGCACAGGTACGTGACAGCAGTCATATTCGTCATCCAGGCTCCTGTCGATCACAACAGACCAGCTGACGGAAGCCATCCGGGAACAAGTAATGACCTCCCCCCAAAATTCTGTGCTGTCCCGTACCATTGGTGGAGACTAGCCGCGGCCAGATGAGGGAGTTAGTAGGTTGGCGTTATCACCACAACGGCTGTCTTTGAGGTGGGAAGCATAGGCTGCTGATGCATCGCGATTCTTCATCACAACCGGTGACCATCTTTGGCTAGTACGGTGGCGACCTGTGGAGAGGTCCCATTGTTTCTATATAGTGTTATTTCTGGCGCTGGGGTGCGGGTAGTCATCGGGTATGACTTCAGGTCAGGGCTAGTAATGACTGAGGAATCTCTGCCGGTACAACGGTACACCATGGACATTTTGTGTCCTCATGTGTCCTTTCACGTGACAGTATCGTGGTGGAGTGGTTACATGACAATAACATCCTTGTAAGGTGCTGGCCTGCACAGAGTCCTGACTTGAATCCTTTAGAACACCTTGGAATGTTTCGGAACACCGACTTGGTGCCAGGCCTCACCGTCCGACATCGATACCTCTCCTCAGTACGTCACTCCGTGAAGAATGGGCTGCCATTCCCCAAGAAACCTTCCAGGACCTGATTGAATGTATGCCTGTGAGGGTGGAAACTTATCAAAGCTATGGGTGGGTCAACACCATAATCCAGCATTACCGATGGAGGGCGCCACGAACTTGTAAGTCTTTTCAGCCAGGTGTCCTGAAACTTTTCATCACACAGTGTATTTATGAACAGAGTTTCATCGAGCAACGGTATCTTGGCAGTGACGTATCGTGCGGAAGTCACTTTCGTCCTTACGTTTCGCACTACAGGGTACATCTGGATGGCTAAATAGGTGTTTGAACAGTCCTTCTCCTGAACTGAGTCCATTGTCCTAACACCACGTCCCACTGCTCGGTGCCGGCTACCGTTTCATGATGGCAGATGGAAATAAACTTACGAAAAATCGTTGCAGGAAGTTACTGGTTCCACTGCAGTAGTGTCGGGGGCAGGGGCGAAAGATCTATTACAACGCTTGCTACCTGATGCTTGCCTTAGGTGGACTGACTGAAGGGGCGGAACGTCTCCTGCCACACCTCGGCAGACGTGACGCCACCAGAAGCCGACCATATGTTCGCCCTGAAGATGCCTCCTGCGATGGGCTGAAACCGGTCGGCACTAAGTAAATAGAAAACGCGATTAAGACTGTTTTCTTAATACTGGGTTTATTGGTGGCGTCAAGCTGTCAGCCCTTCTGTGTGTAGGTTGAAAATCGCTAGTCAGAGATCATTAACGATCATCAAAGTCACTTCCCAATACAGAAAAGCGACAAAATTTTTTTTCGAAAGTGCGTTCCCATACGCGGTCGTCGAATTTTAATTACTCATTTTCACATTTTCTAGGCGGTTATTACCATTATATGAGTGTGATCAGGTAATGAAGAGACGTCAAACCAAATCGAGGAGCCAGTAGCTAGCTGTAGCTCTAGATGGTATTTAATGAAAGCGACTATCATGTCTATGGACAAATTTCTGCAAATAGTGCTTCGCATCTTGAGTGTAGCCAACTTAAAGAATAAATTTCGGTCAAGCTACCTTCTTAAGTCACCTGGATATTATAATAAATGTATAAGAAACAGCACATGTCAATTTGAATGCATGGTTTGGCGGCGATATGAATTAATAAAATTTTCTAAGGCCAGCTGACAAGGGCAATGCATCCGTCATTCTGAATAAAGCTGACTACGACGCCAAAATTCAGTTGATTCTTGAAGAGGATACATATCGGAAACTGCCACGGGACCTGACGTGAAGAATAATGAGGAAGATATCAGAGCTTCTAAAAGAACACTGGAAGAGGGCGTTATTAAGAATCTCCTCCCTCAGGCGCCGCGACCACCTACGCTTTATGGACTACCAAAAATCCACAAACCGGATTATACTCTTCGTCCCATCGTGAACACCATTGGGCCACCCACTTATAGACTGGCAAAAGACCTGGCCAGCCTCCTTGCACCGCGTGTGGGTCGTTGTGTGCATCACATCAATAACACCGACGACTCTATCAACTGAACTAAACAACTGTGTATTAGTCAAGGAGATATAATGGTTAGTTTTGATGTGGTCGTCCTATTTACAAGTGTCCCGGTCAAAGACTGTATAGAACTCCTCTCCCAGTTATTTGGTAGCACAATTGTGGGACTGTTTAAGCACACGTTGACATCGTGGTACTTCCTACATGGCGGCCAGTATTTCGACCAGTTGGACGGCGAGGCTATGGGAAGCCCATTAGCTCCATCCTTAGCCAACATTTTTATGGAAAAATATGAAGACATCGCCTTGGACACGGCTCCAGCTAAGCCAAGTTGCTTTTATCGTTACGTCGATGACGCTTTTATCATCTTGCCCCATGGTCGTGAAAAACTGGGAGAATTCTTAGAACATCTGAATAGCATTCACAGCCACATCAAGTTTACGATGGAAGTCCAGACAGATGGTGCATTGCTCTTCCTTGACTTCCTCGTTCGACCTCACCTCAGCCACAGTGTCTACAGGAAACCGACCGGTATCTGCATGCTCTCAGCCACCACCATCCGGCACAAAAACGTGGCGTTCTGAATACCCTCCTCCATCGTGCTGAAGTCGTCTCAGACGCTGGAAGTCTGCCCCACTAGAACTGAGCCACCTCCGAAAAGTCTACCGGGAAAAGGGTACAGCCATGGACGGGTGTCACAGGCTATATCTGTTGTGCCACGCAAGAAACACACCAACAGAGTAGAGAACACCACCAAAGAAGAAAGCAAGAAACTTGTGTTTTTGCCTTTCTGTGGAACAGTGTTGGGGAATATTAGCCTGCTCCTGAAGAGATGTAACATCTCATCGGTGTTCAGGCCCCCAGCAAATATTCGTCAGCTCGTGAGCCCTGTGAAGGACGATCTAGGGCTTAGAACGCCTGGAGTCTACAAGATACCATGTCAGTGTGGCTGTTACTACGTCGGCCAAACAGTTAGGTTAGGTTAGGTTAGTGTTTAACGCCCCGTCGACAACGAGGTCATTGGAGACGGAGCGCAAGCTCGGGTTAGGGAAGGATTGGGAAGGAAATCGGCCGTGCCCTTTCAAAGGAACCATCCCGGCATTTGCCTGATACGATTTAGGGAAATCACGGAAAACCTAAATCAGGACGGCTGGAGACGGGATTGAACCGTCGTCCTCCCGAATGCGAGTCCAGTGTGCTGCCACTGCGCCACTTCGCTCGGTCGGGCCAAACAGTATGCACGGTGGAGCAACACCGGACGGAACACGAGAGGTGCTTACGCTTACGGTATCCAGAAAAATCAGCCTTGGCAGAACACGCCTTAGAAAATGGACACCGAATTCTATTTGAAGAAACATCTGTCTTTATGAAGACGAAGGGAGGGATAGCGTCATAAAAGAAGCTATTGAAATAAAAACCTCTGAAAACAGCATCAACAAGGGCGAAGGTTTACGGCTCAGCACAGCCTGGGACCCGGCCATCCCTAGGTTAAAACGGACGCGACGGACGCGGGATGAAAACATTACCATATATGGCGAAGAAGAGAGCACCAGTGACGTCACAACCAGCAGTGCGGCTATATGACGACGCGGCCACGGCGACACAGCAGTCATTCTTACCAATTGACAATGACCTGGGAGAGCTCGGTCGAAAGCTAGTGGGATTTTAACCACTAGACGAGGCAGGAAGCCAGAGAAAATTTTATTAGCACATTTCAGAATAACTATGGTGAACCATTGTACATATGGACTTCTGAAACTCGTCTCACGATACGATCATTGGACAACAACAGCCGTGCATTGTCAGAAGATAGTACAATTTCCGGATTTTATGTAGAGACACGTCTGCTGTGGTACGGATGACGTTACACTGTGAGAGTGAAATGTCGCGGCAGCTGCAAATATACTCAAAAACTGAAGTAAGCGGGGCACTACGATTCATGTGTGCAAAAAATCTCACATCTACACATGGTACGCGTCTGTACGAACCGTCTGCGTGACGTTGAGATGCCCCGTGTCCAGCAAGATGCCAGATCCGTACCCAATAGAAGATTTATGGGACTATCTCGCAGTCAGCTTGGTCTCTATACCAGTCTCCAGGATACCAAGGACCAGTTACAGCGTTCGCAGGCCAGTTTCCCTCAGGAGGGCGTACAGTGGCTTTGTGACACTCCTTCAAACCAAATCAGCTCATGGACCCAGCTCAGAGAGGATGCAGCGTTATACTGATAAGTGTACTTATACTGCGAAGTTCGTAGTAAATTTGACTTGATATTGTAATAAGTAGGATAACATCACGTACCCTCCACCCCGAGAAGTTTCATTCCATTTCCTCCTACGCTTCTCGGCGTTTCGCTTGTATTCTCAGGCCGTATGTATTATCCTCAGTTGTAGGAGACGATGCGAAGTTTGGTTTCGTAGATTGCAGCGGCATTAGTCAGAAGAGGTCAACGAGAAATGCTGCTGAGATTTGTGGGCACTCGTTGTACGAATCTGAATCATGTGTTATTAGTAATTCTAGGAACATGCCTATTGCATTTGGAAATCAGGTCTATTGCGTAGCGAATCGCAGTCAAACAGAAATTCGAAGGATACTTGTAACTGAGACCAGTAGGAAAACTTTGAGACCAGAGTGCTATTACAGCTGCGGTAAAATGAATGTGGGGACAGTTCGGCTCCAGACAAGGGAGTAGAGGACATTTGGCTAGCAACAAAGAGACTAAATATGAGTTTCCTTCGAAATTATGCGAGCTGATACATTACCTGACCGGTCTGCAATATCTATAAACAGATGGATTAGAGTCGCACCTGCGGCAGTGTGGGCACTTCAGAGAATACGTTGTAGGATTGCAGCAACGAGTAGTAGTCATCAGGTATTAAGAACGCTGGATCTCAAAGCAGCTCAAGGGAATGATTCACTCCTGGCACATTTTGGATGATAATGCAGCTGCAGTATCCAGGAAGGCCAAGGACGACTTCACGTCAGGTTGCTGCCATGCTGACAATACAAAACTCTCTGCAGGTGTAGGGAGGGTTGAGCCGGGTAAAAATTTGCTGTTTTGAAGAGTGCGCCGCAGCGCTTTGTGTGAAGCAGTCGCCTCCGTTTCTGGCGGTGGCGCCGCTGTGGTAATCGCAGCTTTGGTGCCTCCCTCTGGTGGGAAAGCGGAAAGGTTGCCTCTTCACGTGCATTTAAGGGGTGCTATCAGCTCGGCAGGGGCACCTAGAGGGTAGGATCCCCTCCTTCGAAAGCGTCAGACTGCAAAGCCTGGGGTACTCTCAGGGCGGAATCTCCGTCTTCGAAGATGGTGTGTGTCAGTCGGTCTGCCTGCCTGCCCGCCCGCCGCTTGCTGCTGTAGCTGTTCGTCCGTCCGCCCGCCTGCTCGCTCTCCATCGCCGCTGCCGCCGCCTGCCGCCCATCCGTCTGTCCGTCGCCGTTCGTCTGCTATGAGTACTCCCACCTCCACTGACACCTACACCTCCCCCTGCCCCTCTCCCACAGTCACTTCCTGGAGTGCCGCACCTGGCCTCCCTCCTTACACCTCCCCTCCCCTTACCCCACTTACCCATCCCCCTACCTCCTTCCCTGCTTTATACTCACACCTCTACACCCTTCCTCCAGCCTCCACACCCTCAACAGGTCCCACTACTACACCCGCACTCACGTACGCCTCTGTTACCGCCTCTGCTGCCGCTCCTCAGGTGGTCGGCTTCCCCTCTCTTACTCACCCCGTCGCTTCGTCGTCTGCATCTCCCGCACGCATCGCGTCACGCCGAGCCACCGTCGCCACCACTGAACTGGCTGCTTCTCCCGGCGCCTCCACTACGCCACAGGGATCTGCCACCCGCCACCTCCCTCTCCTCCCCATCCCTCCGCCCTTCTCCCAGCCTCCAGTCTCCAAAAAAAAACCCAAAAGCGCGTCATTACCGACTCTGCTCCCGCCACTTCCCACAAAAAATCAACACCACCTCCCCCTCCTCCCGCCATCTCCGTGGACACTACCCCTCCTCCTGCTACCCATACCCCGGCCCCCACCCTCCACACCTTTGTCCTGTCAACTCCCGATTCTAAGTTCCACGACACTTGGACCCTCACTGTGGAGATACGAAAGTACTTACCTGGCGCTCACATCTCCCAACTCATTCCCCGCAGGGACTCAGTCCCTATCGAATCCCCGTCCCCATCCTTCACACAGACCTCCTGCGAAAACTCCCACGAGTTATGTTTGGACCTCACGCCTCTCTGACACCCTTCCTTTCCACTTCCACTCCTTGTCATTCCCAGCCTCCCTGTCGCCCCCCCACCTACATCACTGTGATCACCGAGCTCAGCCCGGTGATCACAGAGGATGAAGTGTTGGCGAACTGAGCTCCCACCCGGACATGGAAATCCACTCTGCCCGCCGTATCCACAATGCCTCTGGTCCCACCTACCTTGTGCGGGTATTCTCTGAGCCTGCCCCATCCATTGACCATCTCCTCACCCAGAGTGCCCTGATATACCACCATCGCCACCCTGTCAAATCCTCCAAATTCCCTCTGCAATCCTACCGTTGCCAGCGGTGCCTGATGTACAATGACCACCTGACTCCCAACTGCAAAAACCCACCCTCACCTGTCCCCATTGCAAGGCCTCCCACTTTCTTAAGAATTGCCCCAACCTTGCTGCTCCTCCTTCCTGTAATACCTGCAATGGCCCCCATCCCACCTACTCCCACAAGTGTAAAGCTAAACCCCCTCCAGCCACCCCTGAGCTTACAGTGCCAGTTCGTCCCGTCAATCCCCCTGTCCATCCCAACAATTCCCTCCGTCCACCCCCCACGGCCGAGGACATCATCCGGTTCCTTACCGTTGTACTCCAAAACATTCACCCTTTTCAGTGCCCCCACATCTTCCAACAAATCTCCCTTGCCGCTCACTCCGTTTTCCACCTGAACACCTTCGCCACTTACTCCCACAAGCGAACCCACTTCACCTTCACCCGCCTCGACACCCTAGTTTAAGTCTCTTCCCTTCCCTCTTCCCCCCCCCCCCCCCTCCTACCCGCCATGGCGTGACACGAGTATCGCCTCCTCTTCCAGAACATTCGCTCCTTCCACTCCAACAAATACCTCCTCATGCACATCCTCTCCCACCACCAGGTCGACACCTTCCTCTTGAACGAAACCTTTCTCCAACCCCACCATTCTCTCCACACTTCTCCCTATATCCTCCACCGCACTAACGCTCCTGGTCCTCGTGTGCAGGGTGGAGTCGCGATTGGCCACCTTAAGCATATCCCCGTCTGGCCACAACCTCTCCTCAATGACCCCACTGAACACCTTATCCTTAGCGTCTTCTTCCCCTCCCTCACCATTACCTGTGCCACCATCTATGTCCGCTCCACTGCTCCTCTTCCTTATGACTTCATATCACACATTGGCCGCACCTTCTCCACCTATGTGATTGCCGCCGACCTCAACATCCATCCTGCTGCCCTTCGGCGGTGGCATCAGTTCCTTTCCACGATTCAAGGTGACCTTGTTTCCTTTCCCCAGCACACCTGACCTGAAAGTGACACCACCCCCAATGTTGTCATTGCCTCCACCAACCTCCTTGGGCGTATCACTGTCGCCGTCCTAGACCCCACAGGTAGGGATCACCTCCCTGTCCTCACCATCACGTCTGCACACCACCCCCCTCTAGCTCCACATCCTGCACCCCCTCCCAAGGTCGTCCATGACTATCACCGTGCCAACTGGGATTCCTACCAGGACTCCATCTCCAACCAGGTCGAAAGCCACCCTCTTACCTATCGCCATCCTGACGACATCATCCACGCCTCGTCCTTCCTTCAGAAGGTAATTACGGGTGCAGTGGAGGCATGTTCCTACTAAAACCATCCACCCACACTGTCCCACTCTCCCTCCGTGGGCTGTCCTCCTCCTCTGTGAATCCCACTGCCTCTATCGCTCCTTCCTGCGCACTCGTGACAGGGATATACTCCAACGCCATCGGCAAATACAGTGACACGTACGGAACCTTATAACAGCAACGAAACTTCGAGACTGGCGCCAGACCTGCACATGACTCAACGCCACCCTCCCTACCAACTCCTCCAAGTACTGGTCCGCCTTCCATCGCCTTACTGCTTCCCTTTCCGCTCCCCACTATCCCATTCTCCATAACGATCGCCCCCTTCCTGACAACCTCAGTAAGGCCAACCACTACGCTTCCCACCTTTCCGAGGTCTTCTCCATCCCCAATGATCCCCACTTTGATCATTCTCTTTTCCCCACCGTCATGGAATGCGCCGATACCTCGGATGCTCCACTTGCTCCTAGTCTCCAGTACTTGGGGCAGTTGCCCCCCACCGACATAAACACTCCCTTCACAGCACAAGACATTAAACTTATCCTCTGGTCCAAATGCAACATGGCCACTGATCATGACTGTCACCTACTGTCACCTTCGAGAAAGCCGCTATTCCTTCCTGACTGTCCTCACCCATCTCTATAATGTCATCCTCTCTACTGGCTTCTACCCTGACCTGTGGAAGACCTCCCATGTCCTCTTATTCCTCAAACCCAACAAACCCCCTTCTGCTGCCTATTCCTATCGTCCCATCTGCCTCACCTCCGTCTTCAGTAAGGTCTTTGAATCCATCCTCTCCCATCGTATCCACCAGTTCCTTGTTCAACACCCCCTCCTCCCCCTTACCCAGTGTGGATTCCGACCCTCCTTCTCTTCTGAAGACCAACTCCTCAACCTCGTTCACCTTCTGTCCCTCCAGCTCAACTCCCATCGCTCCGCCATTTTTGTTTCCCTTGACCTCCAAAATGCCTATGACCGTGTATGGCATACCAGTCTCCTCTTTAAACTCCAAACCTACGCCCTGCCTATCAATTTTGTCCATCTGGTCGCTTCCTTCCTCTCACACCATCCTTCCTATGTCACTCTCCACAACACCAACTCACGTATCTTTTATCCCACGGCTGCCGTCCCCCAGGGTTCTGTCCTCTCCCCTCTGATTTCTCTCTTGTATATGGCTGATATGCCCAAGCCACCCCCACCAGTCCACCTTCTCCAGTATTCTGAGGACTCTGCCTTCCTGGCTCTCTATCCTACCCTTCAACAGTCCCAATGTACCCTCCAAACCCATCTTAACCAGTTCACCACTTGGTGTAACCAGTGGTTCCTCTGTCTCAAACCTTCCAAAACCCAAGAAATCATCATAGGCCACACCACTTGCTCCTTTCGCCTCCATGATTTCTACCTCACCCTTTATGGTCGTCCCATCCAGCTCACCCCCACCCTGAAATACCTTGGCCTCACCCTCGACTGTCACCTCACCTGGACCCCTCATTTACAGACCGTCCAACAGAAAGCACATTCCCGCCTCCGCCTTCTGAAACTCCTGTCTGGCCGGACATGGGGATTGCATCCATCTACCATCCTCCACACCTACAAATCCCTCATCCATCCTATCCTCTGTTATGCCAGCATTGCCTGGATCTCCATCCCCACCCACTTTTACAAGGCCCTCCAAATCCTTGAACGCCATGCACTCTGCCTTTCCTTCCGTATCTGCCTTCCTTCCCCCACACGGCTCCTGTATGAACTGATCCCCTTCCCCCACCTCCTCCTGTTCCTCCAACATCTCCACATCCTTTACATTATCCGCAGGCTTGATCCCCCTCACCCTATGGTTTCCTCCTTCGTCTCCATCCCCCACCCGTTGCCACACCTCTAATGCTGTATCTCTCCCTCTCTCCAGCTCCACACCCTCCATCTCCTTCATCAGGGCAATTTCCAACGCTTCCCCCTCCTGGATGACGCACTTTACCGTGACATCTACCCTTCCTTCCAACTATAACCTGGCCTTGTCCCCCCCCCCTCCCCAGGGCCACCTTTTTGCACTCCCCTCCTTCTCCCAGAGCGGATATTCCTCCTTACCCCCCTGAGACCCTGCATCCCATACTTGCATCTTTCCTTCCCACATCCCTCCCTACCTGGCCCTCTTCAGCGCGCCCCCCGCTCATCTTCCACCTCTCTTCCTCTCCCTCCCTCCCTCCCTTCTTCCGGTCTCCCTCATCTCCTAGCACCTGGCAGGTCCTCCGTTTTGATCATCATCAGTGTGCCACATCAGTGTTGTGTTTAGTGCTGTTTCACCTGTGCGTCAAGAGGTGTGATTTTAATTGTGTATTGGCTTGAGGTTCGCCGTCAGTGTTTGTTCTGTGCTACGCCATCCGTCGATACCTTTTATGCTCCAGTCATACTGTGCCTTGTGTTCTTTTAATTGTCGCAGTGTGTGGCCTTTTTTGTGTGCTACTTTTAAACAGTTTTTTATCTCCATTTTAAAGTCGCCCCGTTTTTTATGTATTGCTTTCCATGATGTTCCCCCTTTTTTATATCTATGTTCACCATATTCTCTCCTTTGTTATTTTTAAATGTCTTCTATTGTTTGTTCTATGTCTTTCGGCTGAAGAGCAGCGCATATGCTGCTGCCAGCCCGCCCCGATCGGGAAATGAAATACAATAAAGAAAAAAAAAAAAAAAACTTGGCAGGGGGTCAGTCGGAGTGAGGCTAGGTCAGTCTCGCGCCACCTGTTGCTGGTCTGTCTCTCGTTTGCATTAGTGTGGCAGTTAGGGTCTGTCTCTCGTCGGAGTGCTAGTATGTCTGTCGTTTGCATCAAAATTTAAAGCCAGAAAACGAGAGTCTTGACACTCCGCCAGTAAGAGAACTCAGCGAGTGGTCGCCCGGTCGTGGCTGAGTTCCTGCATCTGAGCTGCGCGCTAGGCCGCCAGTCTGCTCGAGTTGCTCGGGCAATGGTCATTGTCGGTTGGATTGGTCGGTTGGTCGGTCGCGCACTGAGACACGAGATGACTTGTCCGCCTTGAGCGTTGGCGCATGTGAGGTCCCCACGTGAGTCCAGTGGACCTCGCCGTATAACGAGGGGTAGTGGCTTCGCGGTTCACAGGAGAGCAACAGGAGCGAAACAACGACATCGGGCTGGCCGGGGCGAGCTGCGACGCCGTGAGACGGGAGATCGGCGAGCCTTCCTGCGTCCGTTGAAGCGACTGGCAGCAGATGGTTCAGGAGAGCGTTGGTGTGCTGCGCCAGGTCTTCGCCAGAATTCGCAGCTTATTAGAAGTTAAGTGACTGGAGATATGTTGTTTCATTTACTTGTTAAATTATACTTGTTTTCTTGGTGAGGTCACCAGCCGCTTTGTTTTGGGGTCGTCCCACCATTCTTCTCCGTTTGCCCACCCGCGGGAAGGAGGTTATTTGTAAATTGGGTGGTCCGTTTTTCCATTGTGGAATTGCGGAGGTTTAGAGCAATCTGCGGTTCGGGTTGTTTAGTAACCCCCTCCTCCTTCCCCCCCCCCCCCCCCCTGTCAATCTGCCATACGTTAAGAGTTGCCTCTGTCATGTTTGTCGGATTTGATGTTAACGAATTTATTGCTTAAAGGCCAAATTCCTTGAAATATGTTTTATCTTGCCTATCATCTTGCGAGGTGGTATATGTGTAATGTACAGCATGTTGTGCATTTTATGTAAGTCTGCATTTTATGGGTTTTATTTAAATAGTCATTTTAGGTTATAAGGTTGTCACTTTTCCACAGTAAGAGTTTTTTTTTAAATTCCACTTCCGGTGGCAAATAATTAGAGTGTTGTACTATTTCTATCCCTCTTACGGGGTGCATAGTTTACGTGTTTGTGTGAGCTTTTTTAGTTTAAAGTAATCTGGTGTGTTGCAGATTTACACCAGTGTACTCTTTCAGAGGTTGTTGTGAGCACTCATGAAAGGGAGCAGGCAAGCTTCTCAGCCGGAAGGCTCCTACTGTTAATATTGTTCTTTCTGCCTCTAAACAAAGTTGTAACTTCATATTTCGAGGGTGCTTTTCTGCTTATAATTTTAAATCTGTTATTGAAAAAGCTTTTAGGAATAAAATTCATATATGTTAAAAGTAATTTCATTTTCCATCAGTTACTTCCTGGCAACTACTTCCACGCTCCCCTAGTGTGATTAAATGTGTTCTTGATGAACCGCTAGTAAATGAAGTAAATTCACGGTACAAGGGTAACTGAGGAATGAAACGATTCCAGGCTTTCCATCGCATTTGTCAAATGATTACGCAAATATGGTTACAGTGAATCATGGAATCGATTATTACAATGGAAACGCTGCTGACATGGCGCACTATGCCCAAGGGACCCAGCACACAATGGCTGTCGACCTGGGCAGTTTGAGGGCATACCCACAAGCGGAAAAAAAGACTGTAGTTTAGATGTACCCACTAAATGAACATAAACAGAAGTGTGTCGATTTTACTCATAGAACATCCAGTACGAACAGTTGCGTTAGTATTTGGGTAAATGTTAGTGTTTATAGCAGTTTTGCTGTAGTATTAGATATTTTTAGATGCGTTAGCATTTTTTCATAAAATTTGTAAGTACCAGTTCTACACAACTAATGTATACACTTTTGGTTATATATGTTGAGTGAGGAATCTTGGCTTCCCAGGTGACAGACTGTAATTATGAAGTATAAATAAATAAATAAATTCGTACCAAGCACCGATCATAGCACTGACAGACACTTGCATTTTGTGGGACCAGCTATATGACTACTGATATTAATACCGTCTGTTTCTATGAATCGGCGAACAATTGCATGATATGTACAGAGATTTGGTCATCATCTGTTCGGGAACTGCTCTTCGTACTTCTTTGAGTAATGTCGTTGAACTCGCAACCTCACAAAGAAGGTAAAGACAGTGGACCCCGTCGTGTAAAGGCAACCATGTTTGACTGTCGACAAACGTGTGACAAAATGTGGGAAACCGTAAACTACGCGCATAGAGAGCCAGCCTGAGCCTTAGATGCTGTTTACGTAGCAGACGGGTTTGTGACAATAGTAATTCCTTACCACCACTCCCATGACTGATGACTTCTCAGCCAAAGATAAACGTACTAGTAATTGATTACTTCTGATATCTCTTGAGTGTGTGAAATTTAAATTTGTTTTATAAAGAGGAAGATGACTTCTTGGGTGTGTGGTGGATTGGGAAGTACGTAAAAGTTAAAGTATGCATTAAGTCAGTAGAATTTGTTTCCTGAATGATCACAAATAACGAGCCGCTCGGGGCAGCCGAGCAGTCTGGGCGCCTTGTCACGGTCCGCGCCGCTCCCCCCGTTGGAGGTAAGTCCTTCCTCGGGGGTGAATGTGTGTGTTGTCCTTAGCGTAAGTTACTTTAAGTTAGATTAAGTAGCCTTTAAGCTTAGAGACCGATGACCTCAGCAGTTTGGTCCCGTAATGCCTTACCACAAAGAACGAAAAATATTTTAGCCACAGAGAAGTAAATTGGCTTCCATCCAAGAATCCATTTTGCTTTCGACGCCGGTCTACCAAACAATGCTATCTATCATTTGTAAAGTTTGTTTCAAATGCCAACAACAGCAACAACAATGTATGCGAATGTACGTTACCGACTTATTTTCGTGACCGTTATATACAGATTCGTTTTCCTCACTCAGTCTCACATCTTATTCTTTATATTCGTCAACTGATTTTCAAATTAAATTCGTTGAATATCTTTTTGTTATTGTGGTACTTGACTACATGTTTTATCTTTTGTTGTAAGGTGGATAAATTCGTCACAAGCGCAGAATTTAAAATCAGTTAAACAAGTGATAGTGGGGATAGTGTTGAACCTCTACCAGCGAAAAGTAACAACACGTGGGTGGATAGAGGTGAAAATAAGTTGAACTATTTACGAGCAAGTCGAAAAACCCGAGAAATGTGAAATACAGATACTACAGTAACTTTTTTTTTATTAAAGATGGATTCATAACAAATATGTGTGATCACCTCTTCTCCTCTGCATTATTTGCAACCACACTCAGTGGAATAATTCTATGAAACCGTCCCTACTTCACACACACTCGGTAACTGATCACGGCGATTATAAAGACAAGTCAGTCGAAATTTTCAGGCGCAAAACAAAAACTTCAGATAAAAATTCAAACCTAATGCACAGTTTTACAAACTCAACAAAGGTGACACTGGAGACATAGTATGAGTTAAGTGTTGCTAGTTACAAAAAATAAACGTCTTATACTGCAGTTGAATCTCTTATTATTCCTGGTTCTTTAATTACAGAAGACAAAATGTTACACAGAAAATCCGCTAAACTAATAAAAAAAATTCCGACGTCTGACACAACTACAGCGCGTGGAATTCATGATTTCGAACAAAATGTTGTTGACCAAATAGTAGGAAATATTAAAATGGATAAAATATTTGCGATTCATATCGATAAATTCGTGGGTGTGCATAATGATTCTGAGCGACTACCGTAGGTACGTTTCATGTTCTGACATTAAAAAAGATGCTGTTGCTCTTGACATTCTTGGGCGTAGACGATTACCAGAACATGGAACGAGGGAATATTTTTAAAATTTTTCA
Organism: Schistocerca gregaria; assembly: GCF_023897955.1. Taxonomy (NCBI): domain Eukaryota; kingdom Metazoa; phylum Arthropoda; class Insecta; order Orthoptera; family Acrididae; genus Schistocerca; species Schistocerca gregaria. The sequence continues at coordinate 202,536,040 of NC_064920.1, read as the reverse complement.
TTATTTTATAAGATTGACTTAAATTTTGTCGTGAGACTTGTGTGTGAGTTTGTCCACAGTTGGTGGTACTGTACTGACAGGTGATTCGCGATATTAACCATAAATTGATTTGTTAACTTTGCACTGTACACAGAGAAAATTTGGTAGCGAAAAAAATAACTCCCGATTTACACGAAACATTAAAAATTTCTATAAAAGTAGTCAGTTTAATAAAGGCACAGCCACTGAACTTGTGTCCTATAAAAAAAAAGTCAGGCGATGACAGCTACCCACATTCAGTTGTTCTTGGACACCGAGGAACGCTGATTATCACGAGGTCCCTTACTGACTCGTCTCTTTAAAGTGAAAACTGTAGTAAGATGTTTCCTTACAAAACTGAAATTCGATCCGAAGAGTCGATTTAACAGTTAGACTATTTGACGGATATATTCAACAAATTTGAAGAGCTCACTCTTCAACTCTAAGATTTTAACACAAATATTTTTAAAGCTCGTGAGAAAGTAAAGGGGTTCTATCTTGGTCTGATTGCGTCAACAAAGAGAATATTCCATTCTTTCAGCTGTGATGGATCATAGTAGGCAAAATTAATTTCTGATGGACTTTTGGAAATAACCAAATTTCACTCTCAAAAACTCAGGTTACAATTTTGAAATTACTTCCCACATATTGAGAAATACGATGAACACACAAGAATGGATTACAAATCCGTTTTCCACCACCGCCATCAATCCCTCTGACCTACCAGTAAAATTAAAATAATACTTCTGGAAATGTTCACTGATAGTTCATTGAAGATAAAAAACGAAAACATGTCAATTTGTGAATTCTGGTGTTGTGCACGCAAAGAGTACACTGAACTTAGTGAGATTGTCATTATACACTTTCTTCCACTCCACATTACTGATTTGTGTGAACAGCGTTTCTGTGCATTGATAGCAATCAAAACGAAACAAAGAAATCGCTTTAAAACAGAACCACTGTTGGTACTCGCAGTAACGACGATTCAACAACGAATGGATGAGATGGTGCCCAAAAAACAAGCTTATCCATCTCATTAATAGGAAAGAACCATACACAAATTCATAGGATTTTTGTGTGTGCGCTTTCTGTATTGTAGTTCCTCTATTTACAAGTATTACATTTATAGCATTATCCTCGTTTTTAGTACATTTAATAATTTATGAATTTTATAATCTATGTCAGATATAGTTACATACATTTGTTATTGGCCCTTGCCTAAGCCTACAGGTACAGTCTGGAATGAAAAATTGTCTTTCGGGGTACGTGGAGAATAGTGTTGAATACCAATACACTAGGAGAGGCTAAGGGAAAAAATCTAAGGGAAATGCCTTACGAGAGTAAGGCATAGATTGATGTTTCTGTGGTGAAGGGTTATGATAACATTACAACATGTAAAACGGATTATCAAGGATGATAAATATACATGGGGCAACAAAAAGATTCCTCACACACAGAAGTAGGAAATACACTACTGGACATTAAAATTGCTACACCAAGAAGAAATGCAGACGATAAACGGGTATTCATTGGACAAATATATTATACTAGAACTGACATGTGATTACATTTCCACGCAATTTGGGTGCATACATCCTGAGAAATCATAACCCAGAACAACCACCTCTGGCCGTAATAACGGCCTTGATACACCTGGGCATTGAGTCAAACAGAGCTTGGATGGCCTGTACAGGTACAGCTGCCCATGCAGTTTCAACACCATACCACAGTTAATCAAGAGCAGTGACTATCGTATTGTGAGGAGCCAGTTGCTCGGCCACCATCGACCAGACGTTTTCAGTTGGTGTGAGATCTGGATAATGTGCTGGCCAGGCCAGCAGACGAACGTTTTCTGTATCCAGAAAGGCCCGTACAGGACCTGCAACATGCGGTCGTGCATTATCCTGGTGAAATGTAGGGTTTCGCAGGGATCGAATGAAAGGTAGAGTCACATGTCGCAACACATCTGAAATGTAACGTCCAGTGCCGTCAATGGGAACAAGAGGTGACCGAGACGTGTAACCAGTGGCACCCCATACCATCACGCCGGGTGATACGCCAGTATGGCTATGACGAATACACGCTTCCAATGTGCGTTCACCGCGATGTCGCCAAACACGGATGCGACCATTATGATTCTGTAGACAAAACCTAGATTCATCCGACAAAATGACGTTTTGCCATTCATGCACCCAGGTTCGTCGTTGAGTACACCATTGCAGGCTCTCCTGTCTGTGATGCAGCGTCAAGGGTAACCGCAGCCATGGTCTCCGAGCTGATACTCCATGCTGCTGCAAACGTAGAACTGTTCGTGAAGATGGTTGTTGTCTTGCAAACGTCCCCATCTGTTGACTCAGGGATCGAGACGTGGCTGCACCTTCCGTTACAGCCATGCGGATAAGATGCCTGTCATCTCGACTGCTAGTGATACGAGGCCTTTGGGATCCAGCTCGCCGTTCCGTGCTACCCTCATGAACCCACCGATTCCATATTCTGCTAACAGTCAGTGCATCTCGACCAACGCGAGCAGCAATGTCGCGATACGATAAACCGCAATCGCGACAGGCTACAATCCGACCTTTATCAAAGTCGCTTCGTATGTAAATCTGCCTCCAGTGGCATTAAATTCCCTTAAGAATTCAGCTACTATTACTATCAAAATTACCGTCTGCTGCTACGGACATACACTAACCCTTTTCTTTGAATTAATTAGCGCGCTGCAAATTATAAAAAATGTCAACTCAATACCAAATGCTGTATCGCTGCTGGCGGACACGGCAGTACGGCAGCTCGGAGACGACCCCTCGCCCAGCACACGTGCGCACCACAGCAGGCGGGCTCCTACACTGGCTTCCACGCTGCCGCTAATTAATCCGTGCGCTGCGAAGCGCGACAACAATGTCTTAGATTCCAGAGATTGTGTATGTGCGCTGTAGCCAACCTTTAAATCCTAAGACAGTATTGCCAACTCTCAACGTGATTGTACGTATTTCTCCTCGTTACACGAGGCATCACGACAACGTTTCACCAGGCAACGCCGGTCAACTGCTGTTTGTGTATGAGAAATCGGTTGGAAACTTTCCTCATGGGAGCACGATGTAGGTGTCGACAGCGTCGCCAACCTTGTATGAATGCTGCTCTGAGAAGCTAATCATTTGCATATCACAGCATCTTCTTCCCGTCGGTTAAATTTCGCGTCTGTAGCACGGCATCTTCGTGGTGTCGCAACTTTAATGGCCAGTAGTGTATGTTATAAGGAAATGGATCCAGAGAAGACTTATTTCGAAACTGTAATTCATTTTCTTGAACTATTCATACCACCGGAAAAGCATATTCACAATACACTTGATACTGTGTGAAACATTTTCTTACATGAGATGTTCAAAATGTCTTCTTCATTATGTCTGGTGAAGTCTTAGGTTCACCCGTAGAACTTTTTGTTCCATTTTGTCAAAGATAATGATGAGTTTACGACTTTCATCATAACTTGGGTTTGCATGCAACTCAGTCTGTTGCATTTTGGAAATTCGTGGTAAGTCCTCTGGCACCAAACTGCTGAGGTCATGAGTCTCTAAGCTTAGACACCACTTAATCTAACTTAAACTAACTTACACTAAAGACAAGACGCACCCATGCCCGAGGGAGGACTCGAACCTCCGACAGTAGCTCTGTTGCCATTACTTAATAATACCTGATCATTATGGATTTGGTGAATAGGTTTATCGCCCCATGTTCATCACCTATTTGGTTTCCCGTAGACTATGTAAGCTGTGTTTTGATTAGACGTGAACTATTTCTAAGAACAGTGACCAGAAAATTCCTAAACTTCTAAGTTATGCAATAAGTCTCAACATTCAAGCTATAGGATGAAATTGGAAAAACATTCTAACCTGTAATGTTTAATAGGACAGTCGCACACATACAGCCTTACGTACGTTAAGCGCAGATGAAACTGTGTTTTGCATAGCTTCGGTTTGAAAATGAGCGTTATTTAATGATTAATCAAGAACTGGTCAAGAGCCGAAAACTGTTTACTTTCTGCTTACTGCGTCCAGCAATGTACACGAGGTTGTCCCGTGAAACATGTATCTATTGATTCTAGGAACGAAAAAAAAAAAATTGAACCATGAAAATAAACACACGAATCATCAATATTATTTCTATTTAATATTTCAATAAGGTATTAGATCATTTCGGAGCACATTCAGTGAGCAGCGATCACCGAAACAGCAATCATAGTCCTACCTTTCTGCATGTGAAACTTAATTTCTTGCTGAGATAGAAGATGTATTTATAATATTTTGAGTTTGCAAACTTTTAGTGAGTGGCCTCTGATGCATCAGATATTTATGGTTTATGATTAATATTGACAAGTTACAGCAATATGACAGCATAGCAACACAGTATTGTATCGCATACAAGTTACAAAAAAGAATGAAACTTCTGTAAAGTTTGGAAGGTAGGAGACGAGGTACTGGCAGAAGCAAAGCTGTGAGGAGGGGGCGTGAGTCGTGCTTGGCTAGCTCAGATGGTAGAGCACTTGCCCGCGATGAGCAAAGATCCTAAGTTCGAGTCTCTGTCGGGCACACAGTTTTAATCTGCCAGGAAGTTTCATATCAGCGCACACTCCGCTGCAGAGAAAATTTCACTCTGGAAACAAAAAAAAGACTCGGTTTAGAGGGAAGTAATTCAAAAAGAAGGTAATTAATATTTAAATATATTGTTACCGAAGGAATACAGTTGACCTGCATACCCACATTGGTCCTTGAAGCAATAAAAACGTGTAAACTACATCATGAGCACACAGAATAATAAATTCCTAGTACACAGCTTTGTCTGACAGCGACTCTTAAGTCAGGAGAGGTATATAACGTTGAACCTACAACAGTATGGGCTGGAAAGATAACACTCGTAACTATAATCAGTTTCCATTTAATCATAAATGAGCAACCTATAAGTTTTCATTTCGCTAGGAGGAAGAATACTGCTGCAGTACCGAACATGGAACAATCAGAGTAGACTGTCCAGTCCCGAAATAACTCAGTTCTTCTAAACTGCAACATGGCAAGTAACTGAAATGATCTCACCCAATTTCTGCATCCCTGTAGACTCTCCAAGCGAGCTCTGATAGACTCCAGACAAAGCTATTCTTCCTCCACAAGCAGCAATAGAACATGACGAGATACAGGTCCAGACTCATCGGAATCAGAGCACAGAATAGCAGATACTAGTTCAGTCAGAGGCAAAAAGGAATACAAACGTCTCAAAAATGATATCGACAGGAAGTGCAAAATGGCTAAGCAGGGATGGCTAGAGGACAAATGTAAGGATGTAGAGGCTTATCTCACTAGGGGGAAGATAGATACTGCCTACAGGGAAAATAGAGACCTTTGGAGAAAAGAGAACCACTTGCATGAATATCAAGAGCTTTGATGGAAACCCAGTTCTAAGCAAAGAAGGGAAAGCAGAAAGGTGGAAGGAGTATATAGAGGGTCTATACAAGGGCGATGTACTTGAGGACAATATTATGGAAATGGAATAGGATGTAGTTGAAGATAAAATGGGAGATTTAATATTGCGTGAAGAGTTTGACAGAGCACTGAAAGACCTGAGTCGAAACAAGGCCCCGGGAGTAGACAACATTCCATTGGAACTACTGACGGCTTGGGAGAGCCAGTCCTGATAAAAGTCTACCATCTGGTGGGCAAGATGTACGAGACAGGTGAAATATCCTCAGACTTCAAGAAGAGTATAATAATTCCAATCCCGAAGAAAGCAGGTGTTGACAGATGGCAGGTGTTGACAGATGTGAAAATTACCGAACTATCAGTTTAATAAGTCACACCTGCAAACTACTAACGTGAATTCTTTACAGACGAATGGAAAAACTGATAGAAGCCGACCTCGGGGAATATCATTTCGGATTCCGTAGAAATATTAGAACACGTGAGGCAATACTGACCCTACGACTTATCTTAGAAGAAAGATTAAGGAAAGGCAAACCTACGTTTCTATTATTTGTAGACTTAGAGAAAGCTTTTGACAATGTTTATTCGAATTTCGAATACTCATTTTCAAATTCTGAAGCTGGCAGGGGTAAAATACATGGAGCGAAAGACTATTTACAACAAAAGGAAAACAAGGATAATGGAATGTAGTCGAATTAAGTCGGGTGATGCTGAGGGAATTAGATTAGGAAATGAGACACTTAAAGTAGTAAAGGAGTTTTTCTATTTGGGAAGCAAAATTACTGATGATGGTCGAAGTAGAGAGGATATAAAATGTAGACTGGCAATGCCAAGGAAATCGTTTCTGAAGAAGAGAAATTTGTTAACATCGACTATAGATTTAAATGTCAGGAAGTCGTTTCTGAAAGTATTTGTATGGAGTGCAGCCATGTATGGAAGTGTAACATGGACGATAAATAGTTTGGACAAGAAGAGAATAGAAGCTTTCGAAATGTGGTGCTACAGAAGAATGCTGAAGATTAGATGGGTAGATCACATAACTAATGAGGAGGTATTGAATAGAATTGGGGAGAAGATGAGCTTGTGGCACAACTTGACTAGAGGAAGGGATCAGTTGGTAGGACATGTTCTCAGACATCGAGGGATCACCAATTTAGTATTGGAGGGCAGCGTGGAGGGTAAAAATCGTAGAGGGAGACTAAGAAATGAATACACTAAGCAGATTCAGAAGGATGTAGGCTGCAGTAGGTACTGGGAGAAGAAGCAGCTTGCACAGGATAAATAGAGTAACATGGAGAGCTGCATCAAACCAGTCTCAGGACTGAAGACCACAACAACAACAACAGTTCAGACAGGAATGTGTTACTGTTTCTAAACCACGGAAGCCTCCAAGTGGCTAATAGACAAACCGACATCCACGCAATAGTGGACCAGTAGTTTGTGGGCATGAAGCGGATGTCTGATGGATTTCCATATGTGACCCATTAAGTTCATATTAGTGTAATTTTGTGGCTGACATCAAGATTAGTTCACTGTCATACTCTTTAAACCACTGTAGCATGATTATGGCCATGTGACAAGGACTGTTATCCAGCTGGAAAATGACATTGCTGATGGGAAAGACACCAAAAATTAAGGGACGCAGTTGACCCAGAAAATGTTCATATAGTTCACAGCTGTTGTGGTGACTTGGATTAGTGTCACAGCTACCACGGAAACCCAGGTGAATGTCCTTCATATCATAGTTTGCCCACCAGCTTGCATCCATGGCAAGGTGCATGTTTTGAGGAATCTACATGACGGCATATTTGGATACGATCATCATCATGGTGTAACAAGGAACGTGATTCATCCAATCAGGTGACATGTTTCTATTGATCAACGGTCCAATCTCGATGATCCTGTGTGCTCTGTCGTTGAGTCTACATGGCTTTACGGAGTCAGGGTACTAAATACGAGGGTAAGTCAATTGTTATCCGCAATTTAGTTATATTTTTGTTTATTTTGGTAGTATTATCGTTTTACGTTGATGACGCATACTTTGTCTGCCGTAGTGGCCGAGCGGTTCTAGGCGCTTCAGTCTGGAACCGCGCGACCTCTACGGTCGATGGTTCGAATCCTGCCTCGGGCATGGATGTGTGTGATGTCCTTAGGTTAGTGAGGTTTAAGTAGTTCTAAGTTCTGGTGTACTGATGACCTTAGATGTTAAGTCCCATAGTGCTCAGAACCATTTGAACCATTTTTGAACGCGTACTTTATTTGTTGTTATACCTTGTCAATTTTCAAACTGCTGGGTTAGTTACGCTATCGCTGCCGTCCTGTTAATCATGGCTGCTCCGCGTCTATTTGCAACAAAGAAGAGTAACGTTCAGTGATCCGCTTTTTGTAGTCGGAAGGCGTATCAGGGGTCGAAATTCATCGAACTTTCGGTACAGTACAGGAACAGTGTTTTGCCACAACGGAGTGTCTACTAATAGGCTGAAAAAGAAAAAAAAAAAAAACGAAATGATTGCACAAGTGTCACGCGCGATGAAGGAGCCGGACGACCGTTTACCGCCACAAATGAAGAAACCATTGAAATGATTTTCTTGGCCAGGCGATTAACTATTTACGAAGTGGCACTTCGCCTGCAAATTAGTCACTGTTCTGCCTACTAAATCATCCACAACAGACTTGGGTTTCATAAAATTTGTGCAAGATGGGTCCCAAAACAACTCAAACAGTTGCGTAAACAAACGCGCCTGGACTCTGCAAAAAACATTTGGATCGCTATGGTAACGAAGGAGACAACTTCTACAGGATCATTACTTGTCTCGAAACATGGACCCGTCATTACGAGCCGGAAAGTAAACGGCAGAGTATGGAATGGAAACATCCAAATTCACCGAGCAAGAAAAAGTTCTAGAGCCAACCGTCCTCAGGAAAACTGATGCTTACGGTTTTTTGGGTCGCACAAAGTCCAGTACTGGAACATTATGGGGAAAGAGGCACAACCATAAACTGTGTATGTTACAGTGAGATGCTTACTGCCAGACTACAGCCCCCAATTCGATGCAAACGCCGAGGATTGCTGTCAAAAGGTGTTGTGTGGTTGCACGACAATGCCCCCGTCCGCATACTGCTGCCCACACTGCTGAAAGGCCTCAGGAACTCAAATTTGAAGTACTGGATCATCCTGTATATAGTCCCTATCACTTATTTGGTCCACTCAAACAGGCATTAATGGGCCGGCGGTTTACATCGGACGATGCAGTGAAAGAAGCGGTGGATTCCTGGCTCGCAGCTCAACCGAGAACCTTCTTTTATGGGGGCATCAGGAAGCTTGTACAACGATGGACCAACTGCGTTGAAACGCAATGAGACTATGTCGAAAAATGATGTTCTTGCAAGTATCCTATTTGATTACAATAAAATTTTATAACTAATTGACTTGCCCTCGTAGTGTATACCAGGGGAAGGCTTCAAAATTGTACTCAACTACGCGAGCCTGTTATTCCGTGGCGCTTCAGTTTTATTTACAAATTAGTCAGGAGTCACGAGAGATGGCATAGTAAATTACTGGAACACTCGGTGTTTTAAAATGAATATCATGGTTTTAAAGGTTTGCAGCATTTTTACAATCAACCTACGATTATAAACTGTATATCAAATGAAAGAACAACGCCAACAGTTTTGTTTGTATACGAATGTGCAGGTGCTTGCACTGTTTTGTGTGGCTTCCGTTAGGTAGCGCTAATAGCAAAGATGACCAGTGAACAGGAAGCTTTTTGTGTTTTACACTTTGCAAGGACTGAATCTGTTATTACAGTGGGACGTGAATTCCGTATTTACTTTCATGGCTATTTTCCAAGTGACAATAGTATCCGTAGGTGGTATCATCAGTTCGAAGACACCAGCAATCTTTGGAAAGAGAAGAGTATGGGACGACCAACAGTGACTGAAGAACGCGTTGATCGAGAGAGAGCCTTTCACATGTATCCCCAAGAAAACAGTTTAGAAGGCTCGACGTGAGTTAACAATTCCAATGACTTCTAAGGAGACGTCTACACTCGTTACAAGGTCAAAAACCTACGGACTGTGGTTTGCATGCCAACATTGGCAACGAAGTGTTGCTGCATAATGGTGAATATTTTCTGGATCGAGTCTTCTTCAGTGATATCATTTCACCTAACTGGAAATGTGCTTATGTGTTGTTGTTGTCTTCAGTCCTGAGACTGGTTTGATGCAGCTCTCCATGCTACTCTATCCTGTGCAAGCTTCTTCATCTCCCAGTACCTACTGCAACCTACATCCTTCTGAATCTGCTTAGTGTATTTATATCTTGGTCTTCCTCTACGATTTTTACCTTCCACGCTGCCCTCTAATGCTAAATTTGTGATCCCTTGATGCCTCAGGACATGTCCTACCAACCGGTCCCTTCTTATGGTCAAGTTGTGCCACAAACTTCTCTTATCCCCAATCCTATTCAATACCTCCTCATTAGTTATGTGATCTACCCATCTAATCTTCAGAATTCTTCTGTAGCACCACATTTCGAAAGCTTCTATTCTCTTCTTGTCCAAACTAGTTATCGTCCATGTTTCACTTCCATACATGGCTACACTCCAAACAAATACTTTCAGAAACGACTTCCTGATACATAAATCTATATTCGATGTTAACAAATTTCTCTTCTTCAGAAACGCTTTCCTTGCCATTGCCAGTCTACATTTTATATCCTCTCTACTTCGACCATCATCAGTTATTTTACTTCCTAAATAGCAAAACTCCTTTACTACTTTAAGTGTCTCATTTCCTAATCTAATTCCCTCAGCATCACCCGATTTAATTTGACTACATTCCATTATTCTCGTTTTGCTTTTGTCTGAGGGTGTTTCACCTGTCTCATACATCTTGCTCACCACCTGATAGAGTTTTGTCATGACTGGCTCTCCCAAGGCCGTCAGTAGTTCTAATGGAATGTTGTCTACTCCGGGGGCCTTGTTTCGACTCAGGTCTTTCAGTGCTCTGTCAAACTCTTCACGCAGTATCTGACCTCCCATTTCGCCTGCATCTACATCCTCTTCCATTTCCATAATATTGTCCTCAAGTACATCGCCCTTGTATAAACCTTCTATATACTCCTTCCACCTTTCTGCCTTCCCTTCTTTGCTTAGAACTGGGTTGCCATCTGAGCTCTTGATATTCATACACGTGGTTCTCTTCTCTCCAAAGGTCTCTTTAATTTTCCTGTAGGCAGTATCTATCTTACCCCTAGTGAGATAAGCTTCTACATCCTTACATTTGTCCTCTAGCCATCCCTGCTTAGCCATTTTGCACTTCCTGTCGATCTCATTTTTGAGACGTTTGTATTCCTTTTTGCCTGCTTCATTTACTGCATTTTTATATTTTCTCCTTTCATCAATTAAATTCAATATTTCTTCTGTTACCCAAGGATTTCTAGCAGCCCTCGTGTTTTTACCTACTTGATCCTCTGCTGCCTTCACTACTTCATCCCTCAGAGCTACCCATTCTTCTTCTACTGTGTTTCTTTCCCCCATTGCTGTCAATTGTTCCCTTATGCTCTCCTTGAAACTCTGTACAACCTCTGGTTCTTTCAGCTTATCCAGATCCCATGTTCTTAAATTCCCACCTTTTTGCAGTTTCTTCAGTTTTAACCTACAGGTCATAACCAACAGATTGTGGTCAGAGTCCACATCTGCCCCTGGAAATGTCCTACAATTTAAAACCTGATTCCTAAATCTCTGTCTTACCATTATATAATCTATCTGATACCTTTTTGTATCTCCAGGATTCTTCCATGTATACAACCTTCTTTTATGATTCTTGAACCAAGTGTTGTAGAGGTCATCAATTCCTCACGAGGTGGTGCAGCTGTAATGAGACTCCTCTAAATTGAATGTTTTTTGTGCTATATCTCGGCGAATAGTTAATGGGCCTTTCCTTTTCAGTGAAGTAACTGTAAATTGTGTTTCTTATCTTGATGCGCCAGAAATATGGCACTATTCTCTATCTGAAGAAGCTGAACGACAGAATTCTATTTGACAGCAAGATGGCGGGCCGTCTCATTGTGAAATGTCTCTGTGGTTTCGGGTTTCTTTTGTGGGGGTCGCTGAGTTGGTTGTCGTCTGCTAGGAGCAGGTGATGTTTGCCTCTCGTTTGGAGGGTAGCACAGGATGACCAACGTGGGATCCCAGTACCGGGACAGAGATATTTACCCTAGTCTGAGGTTGGTTTGTTTGTCAGATTGGTGACGGAAGCCTACCCCTCTGGTAGCTTCCGTTGCACCAGTAGTTAGCTGAAGCTGAGTGGAGAAAGAGCACTCTGCAGCTAGCGGTTGGTGAGTACAGTTCGTAGCTCCTGGAGAGGGTTTCTGCCTTGCCGAGTTAATTTTATTACACGGTGGCAAAATTATTCTGCTATTGCACTATTGCACCATTACAACTTCTGACATTTGTGACTGGTTTAATGTCTAATTTCTGAACAGTTAACTGTTAATCGAGTTTACCACGCGCTGAAGTTCGGCCTTTCGTAAGCGGCAGGCGCGGTCTCCATGTCGTATATCTACTATACAAACCTTGCGAATCGGAAAAACCACTTTCCAAGCTAGTGTATCCTTGTGAACTGTTTCTGTCGCGCGTATGTACACGGAATGATTGAATTATTGTGTTCCACTTCTCTTTTGTGTGTTTTTCCTTTTTTATGTGCGCTGTTCTACCATTATTGGAGAATTATTTAGTTAAATTTTTCATTCAAGCACCAGTCATGTATAGTAATAAGATGTACATCAAATGCAGTGATGAAATAAATTTGCTACGTAAAAGATAAACTCTGCGTGCTTTATCTTTCTCATTGATGCCAGTTTTCAAATTAATTTTTTATTCCCTGATTTTTGTTGTTGATATGACATCCAATGCTGTTCATCTTGTTAGTTTCTTTAGAAAAATTACATTGTTATAATTAAATTATTAACTTAATTAAACGGATAATTTCCAGTTCGGTCTTCTCTTAATTGTTAGGAAGGGCTTGTTCTGGTGGCGACCCTGTAATTTTGAAATTTATGATTGTCCTTGTGAAGTGGCTTAACCAGAAATTGCACACAAGGGTTACATCCCCATTATTCTTGGTATATATCGTGTGTCGAACCTTGAATAGGCTCCATTTACAGTTCTACATACATAGTTTTTCAATTGGCGTAACTCAGTGTGCGACTTGTTAAAGAACATTATACCTGACTACTTGGCCGCAAGGAGACAGATAAGAGTTCGTTTCGTATTGACTCTTCGCTCACCCTATCTGACGCTGTGTGATTTTTACCTTCGGGGGTTCATAAAGAATCATCTGTACGTGCCTCCTCTACCAGCTGATCTACCCGACTTACGACAATGTTGTAGGAACAATTCCTCCAGACACACACATGAGAGTTTGGGAAGAACTGGCCGATCCACTCGATGTGTGCTATTTGACGAATAGTACTCACATTGAACACCTGTAAGATGATGTGTTTTAGTTGCTCTTTCATTTGATTTATTATTTGCAATTGAAAATCGAATGTAATAAGTGCTAGGAAGCCTTAAAACCCCGATGTCAATTTTGAAACACCTGTTATGCTCATGAGCATAGATGACAATGATCCACCGTGAGGAAGGGCCGATGGACGTGTCTACTTCCAAATAACAAACAGATGGGAATGAGAGGACAGATTAGCCCATATCTCCACAAATATTGGTTCCCGGACACATAATTATAGGAACATTTCTTCTAGTTTCGACCAGTACTATCTCCTGTAGGAAAATGTGACACTTCTTTCAAGTGTGTACTTCCCTTGCCGTGTCATATGCCTGCAACATCGGTCATGCTAGTCACGCGATGGGCAATGGAAATAAATGAAATGTGACTGGTAACAGTAAACTTATTGTATCACTGCATAACTTACAGAGAATAAAAGAGTAAGAAAACTAAGTCTCGAAAATGGCGAGGAATCAAAGTTGAAAACAGGATACTTCTTAGATGCTTACGTGAGAGATGGTGCATGCAGATGAGCTTTCAAACTGACTCACCGCCGAAAACATTCTTGGACGGAAGAGGCGCACTTTCACAGGCCGACCGCACCTGCCGCCAACAACACGTGGAACAGGGAAGCCAATGGAAGCTGAGCAAACAACACAGAATGGGAATGACCCTCCCCGAAGAAAGAAATCATAGGACTGACTTAAAGACGGAGTATTCCCCTCATTCTCCTTTCGCATAGTCATTCTTTGCAGTACTGTGTTAACAGGCCAAACGATAATGGTATACACAGATTTTATATTGTTTTAAGTACGATGTTGCCAAAATTATGTGGGCTTGTTGCTGTTACAGCACTTAAATGAATTGTATGACACATGTACTTGGGCTCTAGAGTTTCTGTATTAAAATGGAATTCATCATCATATGGTTCATCTAAATCACATTGTACATCAGGAAATTTTTCTGTTGAAATAGAATTTAAATCATCTGGTGGTTCGGGAACCGGCAAATCTGCACTATGCCCTACTGGTCGGATGGCAGACAGAAGGGTAGGGTAGGGTATTACCTTCTTGTTTTTCGAATTATGACGAGTAATATGAACACCGCAAAAGTAGCAATCATCGGAATAATTTCTTGGCTCCCCTGTATCATAGGAACAGCAAATTTAAAGCCTTTTTTCTCCTTTTTGAGTCCATTTTCTCAGATATTCAATATACACATAATATACCGTATGAGGCGCCCAAGATTTATCTTGATAACCAAGTTTAGATCCAAAGTATGATAGATAAGGCTTTTTCACAAAGTCTGTAATGTTCCTTTGGTGTTTTTTAATCACACATTCACCACAAACATAACAAAAACTGTCAGCAGAGTTTTTACAACCACGATCAGACACTGTACTGAGCACATCTAAAGGAAACGGGAAAGTAATGTTAGGTTGACAGTAAACAAAACACTATCTGTTAACACAAAAATAGAAACGACCTTTTTTGCCAGCAAATGTTTTTCAGCCGTGCTACCAACGTTATCTACATTCATTACACCTCATTTTTAAATTATTTTTACTGTATAAAAGCTGTTAACTTCTTTTAAAAAAACCGCTTAATTTAATAAATTTAATTGTAAAATATGAAGAAATGGTGGGCGATACAGTTTTTTAACTATCATATTTGGATTTTTCACCCTAAAAAACATAAGAATAAAGTATTTTGAGAAAAAGTTTTTCCATCGTTGGCCTGTGTTATTATTATAATTGTATTAAAGCATTTTATATATTTTATTGTGGTGTGACAACAGTTTATATTTTCGCAGACATATATTGTTACTGTTCCCACCCGCCTCCCCCTTACCCTACCGAACAGTAACAAAATATGACTTCACACGAACCGAGACAAGGACTCGCGCCGTTAATGCCAATGGTTTTAATACGAAGAAACCGCTCATTGAGCGGCTCATAAGGGCCGAGAACGTGCAGATACTGGGCATCACAGAAACCAGGGCAGGACAGGCACCCATCAACATACCAAATTACACATGCTACCGCAAGGATTCCGTAACAGAAGCCAGACATAGGGGATGGGCCCACGGGGAAGTAGCACTGTTATATCACAAGAAAATACCAGCAGTACAGGTACAGCTCCCACAATGTTACGACGAACAACAAATCATCGTAATCAAAGTAGCGACCAGACATATAAAAACAGTACACGTAGCTATATTATGTGCCGCCAACTGAGGAACTATCGAAAAACTTAAACACATAACCACATTGGGGCCAAGCATCATATTTGGGGACTTCAACGCCAGATCCGTTAATTTCGGAGATCATAGGACAAACAGAAACGGAACACTAATGGAGGAACTATTACAGGAGAACGAGCACATCATAAAGCTACCCAATGAGGAGCCAACATTCATAAATCACATGGGAACCTCAATACCAGACCACGTAATTATTACAACCAACATAGCGCGACACATAGGGGATATAATAACAGGAGAAAGCATCGGCAGTGACCATCTACCACTACTCATGAAAACATCGCTACTTAACCCCAAAACAACAAAACCAGAGAAAAAGACGTTTAAAGACAGAAAAAATATAGATGCAGAAAAATACGTCCAACACACAACGCAAAACCTAACAATAACAGACGCGGACATAACGACAGAGAACGACATGGAAACACTTAACGAATACAATCAATGACGCCATAGAAATTAGTGCGCCAACAAGAACCATAATAGAAGGGAGACCAAAGATTCCGGCAAACATTTTGACATTAATCAAACAAAAAAGGCAGGTCTATGCCCAATACAAAAGAACTGGGGACCCAACAGTCAAAAATCAATGGAACAGGTTAAACGGACAAGTCAGACACCTACTCAGGGAGTACAGAGCCAAAATCCTGAATGAAAAGATACAAAAACTTGATCCAAAAGACCCAGCAGACTTTTGGCGTAAATTTAAAAGAATGACAGAACAAAAACAAGTCGAAGAAGCGCCACTAATCGTTAACGGCGAAATAACGACATCCGAAAGAGACAAAGCCCAAGCATTCATGGAAGCTCTAAAAGAAGTTTACACACACCCGCAAGACGTCAGGTTCGACGACAAACAACAAAGAACAATAGAGTTGGAAACCAACAAACATCTGGAAGAAACATATCACAACGTATACGACGAAGACCAAATGGCACTACTAACAGATATCACGACAACAGAAATCAAGCAGGCAATAGCCAGCGGAAAAGTCACGGCACCAGGGGCGGACGGTATCACAAGCAGACACCTGAGACTAATACCAGCGGACATCATAACACCAGCACTTCAAAAAGTCTACAACGCAGCACTAAACCTACATAAAACACCACAGCAATGGAGAAACGCTGAGATTAAAATGCTACTGAAACCCAACAAGCCAAAACACGACGCCAGGTCATACAGACCCATTGCCCTACTACCGGTCATCGCCAAAACATTCGAAACCATTCTAACCGAAAGACTACAAAAATTCGCGGACCAGAAAAATATATTACCTGACGAACAAGCAGGTTTCCGAAAAAACAGAAGCACAATAGACCCGATCTTAAGAATGATCAGTAGCAGCGTTGAGGCAATAAACACCGGAAACGCGGCAGCAACTCTCCTACTGGACACCGAAAGGGCCTTTGATAAAGTATGTCACATGGGACTGATTAACAAGCTCATCAGATACAAAATCCCAACCGAAACAATAAAACTCATACAAAACATAATAACGGAGCGGAACATCCGAAACAAAGTAGGGAACCAAATGTCAGATAATTTCCAACCAAAGGCAGGTGTACCCCAAGGAGCCATAATATCACCGCTGCTCTATAACTTATACACAGCTGATAGGACTGAACGAGGAAATTATCCCTGTACGCCGACGATACGGCGTTCTGGTGCCAGGCGGCTACCACAGAACTAATAGCCTCAAAAACAAATAGATACATCCAGGCGCTAGAAGAATAGATGTCAATCTGGAGAATACGCCCCAATCCTACTAAATCACAACTACTGATAATACGGCACAGACACCTAACACAAGACAAAAAACAAGACCCAAAGAACGCCCAAATAGCACTATGGGGACAAAAACTTGAACCAACAACGACAGCGAAGTACCTAGGACTTGAAATAGACAATCTGCTTAACTGGGAGAAGAACACCACACAAAAAATTGGGATGGCAAACGCAAAACTAACCAGGATTCGACTACTGCAACACCGAAATGGAGGAGCCTCTACACCCGTGGCACTACACATATACAAAATGTACCTACGACCGATCGTAGAATATGGCGCGATAGCATGGTGCGGAACCACAAGCCAGTGCAACAAGATAAAGTCTGCAGACAGAAGAATGCTGAGAACTATCGGAAAAATCCCATATGAACGAACAGCCACGCTACACACTACACTCAGGATTGACCCTATGGAAAACAGACTCATAAAACAAGTTGCCACTTATGGAAACAATAGGTTACAAACAAATGAAAATATAAAACAACTCATACAGAGAACCCCATATCACCTAAATATACCTAGATTTAAATACCCGTATCCGCCACTCATCATAGCAATAGCGACAGAAAAAATGCACCCAGGGAAACACGCACACATTAAGACCATTACAGAAGACAAGGAATTGCCACTTCATCTACAAACACAATAAATTACAAAAGAGAAGACACAAAAATCCAGGAACCCAACCCAACTCCAGCTGAGGTTTTAGGAGGTTTCCCTCAGCTGTAAGGTAAATACCGGAGTTGTGTATATCCTCCAGCACACAAAAACTGCAAAGTGACAACAACAAAAAAGAAAGAAGAACAAAAATAATTCAGATAAAAACCAAAAACAAAGTAAGAAATTTCCCCTATGTAACAAAATAAATGGTACCACCACAGCAAAACGTAAGAATATGCTAAGGCTCCAAAGCGGCAATAAGCCCTCCATGAGCCCGCCCCACCCTTCTGGTGGTGGAATGAAAGTTAAAAAAAAGTGTCAACTTGTAACTATGACAGGCTAAATTTTTTTGTGGTAGCACAGACGGAATCCGCTGCAAGATCTGTGTTATTTTTTCACTGTATTGGCGTTTGGTGTACAATCGAAGCAGGCGGCACAATGTTTCGCAAATGGTTCATCTGATGATAAAAAAAAAAAAACTGATTGGAGACTTCCTGACAGATTTAAACTGTGTGCCACAGCGAGACTCGAACTCCGGACCATTGCCTTTCGCTGGCAAGTGCTCTACCAACTGAGCTACCCAAGCACGACTCACGCCCCGTCCTCACAGCTTTACTTCCGCCAGTACCTCCCTACCTTCCAAACTTTACAGAAGCTCTCCTGAGAACCTTGCAGATCTAGCACTACTGAAAGAAAGGATGTTGCGGAGGTATGGCTCAGCCACAGCCTGGGGGATGTTTCCAGAATGAGATTTTCACTCTGCAGCAGAGTGTGCGCTGATATGAAACTTCCTGGCAGATAAAAACTGTGTACCAGACCGAGACTCGAACTCGGGACCTTTGCCTTTCGTGGGTAAGTGCTCTACCATATTTTTTAATCTGATTTTGTTCGTTTTCGTTCGTTATATCTGCTCGGGGCGGACGTCGCAAGACACCCGTTTCAGTTCGTCATTGATCCATTAACTCAGTTTTTTTATTACAGAGGGCAGATAACCCTCTGACTGAACACGCTGAGTTACCGTGCCGGCATCTGAGCTATCCAAGCACGACTCACGCCCCGTCCTCACAGCTCTACTTCTGCCAGTACCTCGTCTCCTACCTTCCTCAGGTCTGCTAGAGCCCTTGTCCGCGAAAGGCAAAGGTCCCGAGTTCGAGTCTCGGTCCGACACACAGTTTAAATCTGCCAGGAAGTTTCATATCAGCGCACACTCCGCTGCACGTGAAAATCTCAATCTGAAAACTGAGTCAATTATTACTAAAAAGGGATAACAGCTCAAAAATTGAAAATGCTGGTTTGGCGGTTTCGGTTTCTTGTGACACAGATGCATCTATTAGAATTAAAATGGGAGACAGTAATGGTCTTGCTGCTTGCAGAGAGCAGATTTAAATCCGCTGTTGTTCCTGATATCGGATCGCTGCTCAAAAAATGAAAATGCAGATTTTGTCGATTTCCGTTTCTTGAGGCATAGATGCATTTATTGGAATTAAAATCGAATACAGTAATTGTCTTGCTGCTTGTAGAGAGCTGATGGAAATTTGCAATTGCTTCTAATATGGGACAACCCCTGCAGTTGTCACGTTTTGTGAATAAACTTTTGGCAGATCTGGAATCACGATGGATCAATTGCTGGTCTTTGTTGAAAACTTAGACTAACTATTCCACTTGTAACATTAAGATGAGCAGCTCAGAGTGATGTTTCACATGCTGAATAAAATCTTCCGCAGTCGCTTTTAAAATAGTTTTATGAAAATGTCACTACTTGTTTCGCATCGATAGACACATCTTCAGGTGATAGGATTTTTAAAAAGTCAAAAGAGATGCCAGAGTTTTGAGATCTGACGACCTGGACGTGTCCGTCAGAAAAAGGAAATTTGTAAGACTGCATGTCATGAACTGATATATACTGGGTGATCAAAAAGTCGGTATAAATTTGAAAACTGAATAAATCACGGAATAATGTAGATAGAGAGGTACAAATTGACACACATGCTTGGAATGACATGAGGTTTTATTAGAACCAAAAAAATACAAAAGTTCAAAAAATGTCCTACAGATAGCGCTTCATCTGATCAGAATAGCAATAATTAGCATAACAAAGTAAGACAAAGCAAAGATGATGTTCTTTACAGGAAGTGCTCAATGTCCACCCATCATTCCTCAACAATAGCTGTAGTCGAGGAATAATGTTGTCAACAGCACTGTAAACCATGTCCGGAGTTATGGTGAGGCATTGGCGACGGATGTGGGCTTTCAGCATCCCTAGAGGTGTCGGTCGATCACGATAGACTTGCGACTTCAGGTAACCCCAAAGCCAATAATCACACGGACTGAGGTCTGGGGACCTGGGAGGCCAATCATGACGAAAGTGGCGGCTGAGCACACGATCAACACCAAACGACACGCGCAAGAGGTCTTTCACGCGTCTAGCAATATGATGTGGTTCTAATAAAACCCCATGTCATTCCAAGTATGTTTGTCAAATTTTACCCCTCTATCTACATTATTCCGTGGTTTATTAGGTTTTCAAATTTATACTGACTTTTTGATCACCCTGTATATGATGACTTTTGAACAGTATTAAGGTAAATACATTGTTTGTTCTCTATCAAAATCTTTCATTTGCTAACTATGCCTATCAGTAGTTAGTGCCTTCAGTAGTTAGAATCTTTTATTTAGCTGGCAGTAGTTCGAATAATGATGATTTTTGTGAGGTAAGTGATTCATGAAAGGTATAGGTTATTGTTAGTCAGGGCCATTCTTTTGTAGGGATTATTGAAAGTCAGATTGTGCTGCGCTAAAAATATTGTGTCAGTTTAGTGATGATCAGAATAAGTAAAGAGAAAAATGATTGAGTACGTGGAGTTTGCTGGCCGGGGTGGCTGAGTGGTTCTAGGCGCTACAGTCTGGAACCGCGCTACCGCTACGGACGCAGGTTCGAATCCATCCTCGGGCATGGATGTGTGTGATGTCCTTAGGTTAGTTAGGTTTAAGTAGTTCTAAGTTCTGGGGACTGATGACCTCAGAAGTTGCGTCCCATAGTGCTCAGAGCCATTTGAACCAACGTTGAGTTTTGCTCAGCTGTTCGAAAATCAAATAACGTAGAAGTTTACCAGCACAGTCAAAAATGGCTCTGAGCACTATGGGACTCAACTGCTGTGGTCATTAGTCCCCTATAACTTAGAACTACTTAAACCTAGCTAACCTAAGAACATCACACACATCCATGCCCGAGGCAGGATTCGAACCTGCGACCGTAGCAGTCGCACGGTTCCGGACTGCGCGCCTAGAACCGCGAGACCACCGCGGCCGGCTACCAGCACAGTCATTCATAATTTTTCGAAGGGGATGTTTCAGTATCTTCAACCTGGTGTGTTGGTGGAATGATTGTCTCAATGCTCACAGCGATTTTACCTGTGTGACATACCAATTCTGGACGGTACGGCCTTGAACTGAAACGTTTTGATTGCCCTTTACACCGAAAAGACATAACAAAATTTCAGAATATCGAGAAATGAAGAGGATAGCACAAAATAGACAAGAGTGGTAATGGCGAAAAGGCATATCCTTTAGAAGTTGATGCTGTTGCTGCTCTGGCAGAACACTAGCATACTAGAATATGATTGCCTCCTACAATGGAATACATACTTGATAATAACCACTGTCAGTGAAGCAGTTCATTCTAAAGACCATGATGAGGATTGTAAACAGAGCCAGCCTCCAAACACATAAGAACTTACAGCTTTGAGTCTCTGGTAGCTGAATTTCAGAAGAACCAGTTCTGTTCCAGATGGTAGCCGTCTGTAGATCGGAAGTGACAACTGGTGGACCTAGTGGTTGACCACAAACCCAAATTTTTTACGTGGAGCGTTTAGCACTTCCAGGAAGTCTGTTCCAGCATACAGAGTCATATGCGTGGTTGTACGGTTCTCCGATTACGATCTAGCCTCGGCCCGCAGCATCGAACTACCGTAATGGAGTCCTCAGGCAACGCACAGCTCTGGTTGACAGGATAACAGCTCCATCCATCATCCTCCTCGCGTCGCGCATTTAGAAACGCCCAGACAGACAGATGAGGCCATATTCAGGAACTACCTCATCTCGAGGCTGCCTCTTCATTTTATTAATTACAATTTAACGAGTTAAGGAAACCTGTGGCGATGCGACCAGAAAAGCTAAGTTGGAGCTACTCTTAAATAATAAAAGCAGTTCATCAAAACTGGTGACATTGATTAATGCATATTGTATGATTCGGCGAATACAGTACATGAGCGTCATATGGTCACGTGGTCATATAAATATGTACAGTGTTTCAAACCTACATTTCTAGCATTTGTAGAATTATAGATAGCTTTTGACAATGTTAACTGGAATACTCTCTTTCAAATTCTGAAGGTGGCAGGGGTAAAATACAGGGAGCGTAGGGCTATTTACAATTTGTACAGAAACTAGATGGCAGTTATAAGAGTGGAGGGGTATGAAAGGGAAGCAGTGGTTGGGCAGGGAGTGAGACAGGGTTGTAGCCTCTCCCCGATGTTATTCAATCTGTATATTGAGCAAGCAGTAAAGGAAACGAAAGAAAAATTCGGAGTAGGTATTAAAATTCATGGAGAAGAAATAAAAACTTTGAGGTTCGCCGATGACATTGTAATTCTGTCAGAGACAGCAAAGGACTTGGAAGAGCAGTTGAACGGAATGGATAGTGTCTTGAAAGGAGGATATATGATGAACATCAACAAAAGCAAAACGAAGATAATGGAATGTAGTCAAATTTAGTCGGGTGGTGCTGAGGGAATTTGATTAGGAAATGAGACGCTTAAAGTAGTAAAGGAGTTTTGCTATTTCGGGAGCAAAATAACTGATGATGATCGAAGTAGAGAGGATATAAAATGTAGACTGGCAATGGCAAGGAAAGCGTTTCTGAAGAAGAAAAATTTAACATCCAGCATAGATTAAAGTGTCAGAAAGTCGTTTCTGAAAGTATTTGTATGGAGTGTAGCCTTGTATGGAAGTGAAACGTGAACGATAAATAGTTTAGACAAGAAGAGAATAGAAGCTTTCGAAATATGGTGCTACAGAAGCATGCTGAAGATTAGATGGGTAGATCACAGAACTAATGAGAAGGTATTGAATAGAATTAGGGAGAAGAGGAGTTTGTGGCACAACTTGACCAGAAGAAGGGATCGGTTGGTATTACATGTTCTGAGGCATCAAGGGATCACAAATTTAGCATTGGAGGGCAGTGTGGAGGGTACAAATCGTAGAGGGGGACCAAGAGATGAATACACTTAACAGATTCAAAAGGATGTAGGTTGCGGTAGGTACTGGGAGATGAAGAACCTTGCACAGGATAGAGTAGCATGGAGAGCTGCATCAAACCAGTCTCAGGAGTGAAGACCACCACAACAACACCGTGTTTCAGAAAGATTCATTAAGCTTCTTCTACACTAATGAATATCGAACTTTAGGGTGAATTTTAGCTGGCATGTCGAAATTAGCCATTCACCTTGGCGCTATTTTATTGTAAGATTAGATTAGATTAGTACTTGTTCCATACATCATGTGAATAAAACAATTCGTAATGATGTGGAACGTGTCAGGTTAATAAAAGGTGTCGATAGAAGATATTACATTACACAATATATTACATGACACTTAATATTTTTTATTTTTTTCTTAATTTTATTTTTTTGTGGGGGTTGGGAAATTACCCTCAAAAATTCATTTAATGACTAGGAGTTGCCATTAAGAAATTCTTTTAATTTCCTTTTAAATGCTATATGGCTATCTGTCAGACTTTTGATGCTAAGTGACCGAAGACTTTTGTGGAGTCATACTTTACTAGTTCGTTCAGATTGTTAATAACAAATTTCATAAGCGAATATGTATATTGTGAGACTACAGTGAAGATCCCTAGCTCTGCAGGATGATCTTGGATGAGGTCCAGCAATTATTCTGATTGCACCCTTTTGTGCAATGTACACGCTTTTACTCAATGACGAAATACTCCAGAATATGATGCCATAAGAAAGCAGAGAATGAAAATAGGCGTGGTAAGCTAATTTACTGATATGTATATCGCCAAAATTTGCAATGACCCTTATACCTGAACGCAAACGTTTCAGCATATCCTCAGTGTGTTTTTCAAGTTCAACCCCTTATCTGTGCATACAGCTACAAATTTTGAATATTCTACCTTAGCTACCGATTTCTGATCGAAGTCTGTATTTATTAATGTTGTCATTCCATTTACTGTGTGGAACTGTATATACTGTGTTTTGTCAAACTTTAACGAGAGCCCATTTGCAGGGAACCACTTAATGATTTCCTGAAATACATCGTTTACAGTTTCACCAGTTAAGTCTTGTCTGTTCGGTGTGAAAGCTATACTTCATCATCAGCAAAAAGTACCAGCTTTGCAACTTCGTGAATATAGAATGGCAAGTCATTAATATACACTCCTGGAAATGGAAATAAGAACACCGTGAATTCATTGTCCCAGGAAGGGGAAACTTTATTGACACATTCCTGGGGTCAGATACATCACATGATCACACTGACAGAACCACAGGCACATAGACACAGGCAACAGAGCATGCAAAATGTCGGCACTAGTACAGTGTATATCCACCTTTCGCAGCAATGCAGGCTGCTATTCTCCCATGGAGACGATCGTAGAGATGCTGGATGTAGTCCTGTGGAACGGCTTGCCATGCCATTTCCACCTGGCGCCTCAGTTGGACCAGCGTTCGTGCTGGACGTGCAGACCGCGTGAGACGACGCTTCATCCAGTCCCAAACATGCTCAATGGGGGACAGATCCGGAGATCTTGCTGGCCAGGGTAGTTGACTTACACCTTCTTGAGCACGTTGGGTGGCACGGGATACATGCGGACGTGCGTTGTCCTGTTGGAACAGCAAGTTCCCTTGCCGGTCTAGGAATGGTAGAACGATGGGTTCGATGACGGTTTGGATGTACCGTGCACTATTCAGTGTCCCCTCGACGATCACCAGAGGTGTACGGCCAGTGTAGGTGATCGCTCCCCACACCATGATGCCGGGTGTTGGCCCTGTGTGCCTCGGTCGTATGCAGTCCTGATTGTCGCGCTCACCTGCACGGCGCCAAACACGCATACGACCATCGTTGGCACCAAGGCAGAAGCGACTCTCATCGCTGAAGACGACACGTCTCCATTCGTCCCTCCATTCACGCCTGTCGCGACACCACTGGAGGCGGGCTGCACGATGTTGGGGCGTGAGCGGAAGACGGCCTAACGGTGTGCGGGACCGTAGCCCAGCTTCATGGAGACGGTTGCGAATGGTCCTCGCCGATACCCCAGGAGCAACAGTGTCCCTAATTTGCTGGGAAGTGGCGGTGCGGTCCCCTACGGCACTGCGTAGGATCCTACGGTCTTGGCGTGCATCCGTGCGTCGCTGCGGTCCGGTCCCAGGTCGACGGGCACGTGCACCTTCCGCCGACCACTGACGACAACATCAATGTACTGTGGAGACCTCACGCCCCACGTGTTGAGCAATTCGGCGGTACGTCCACCTGGCCTCCCGCATGCCCACTATACGCCCTCGCTCAAAGTCCGTCAACTGCACATACGGTTCACGTCCACGCTGTCGCGGCATGCTACCAGTGTTAAAGACTGCGATGGAGCTCCGTATGCCACGGCAAACTGGCTGACACTGACGGCGGCGGTGCACATATGCTGCGCAGCTAGCGCCATTCGACGGCCAACACCGCGGCTCCTGGTGTGTCCGCTGTGCCGTGCTTGTGATCATTGCTTGTACAGCCCTCTCGCAGTGTCCGCAGCAAGTATGGTGGGTCTGACACACCGGTGTCAATGTGTTCTTTTTTCCATTTCCAGGAGTGTTTATTCAGAACAGCAGAGGATCCAAGATCGAACCTTGCGGCACCCTATTCTTGATTGCTCCCCAGTTTGAGAAATCACCAGTTTTTTGCATGTTATCTGAACTGTTTATTTTAACTTTCTGCACTCTTCCAGTTAGGTATGATTTAAAGCATTTAAGCACTGTGCCGTTCATACCACAGAACGTGAGCTTATGTAGAAGTGTTCCATGATTTACACAGTCAAAAGCCTTTGATAGATCACAAAAAATCCCAACTGGTGA
The DNA here is from genome assembly GCF_023897955.1 of Schistocerca gregaria. Classification (NCBI taxonomy): domain Eukaryota; kingdom Metazoa; phylum Arthropoda; class Insecta; order Orthoptera; family Acrididae; genus Schistocerca; species Schistocerca gregaria. The sequence goes on along the minus strand of NC_064920.1, from coordinate 202,510,197 downwards.
CTTCCGGTTACTCAGAGCATTTAATATTTCATGAGTGAATGTATATATAGCATTTTCCGTTGAAAAACCCTTCTGGAAACCAAACTGACATTTTGTTAAAACTTTATTTTCACAAAGGTGTGAAGCTACTCTACAATACATTACTTTTAGAAGAATTTTGGATAATGTAGTCAGAAGAGAGATTGGGTGGCAGTTGTTGACATCAGACGTATCCCCTTTTTAATGCAGTCGTTTAACAATGGCATACTTCAGTCTATCTGGGAAAATACCCTACTTCAGAAAGTTACTACATATATATGGCTAAGAATTCCACCTATTTCTTGGGAACAAGCTTTTTATTATCCTGCTGGAAATGCCATCAATTCCATGTGAGCTTTTATTCTTGAGAGAGTTTATTATCTTCCTAATTTCAGAAGGAAAGGTGGGTGGAATCTAAATTGTATCAAATAATGTGGGTAAGGCCTCTTCCATTAACTGCCTTGCTCCTTCTAATGAACATTTAGATCCTATTTTCTCTACAACTTTTAAAAAATGATTATTCAAAATCTTTTCGACTTCAGGCTTGTTGTTTATCAAGTTTCCATTCGCTTTGACGGTGATACTGTCATCCTGTACTCTTGATTGCTCTGTCTCCCTTGTAATAATGTTCTACATTGTTTTGATTATGTTATCAGAGGTATTTATCTCAGACATGATACACATGCTTCGAGACTTTTTAATAACCTTTCCTAATGTAGCACAGTAGTTTTTATAATATTTGGCTGTTTCTGGGTCATTACTCTTTCTTGTTGTTAGATACAGTTCCCTTTTGTAAGCCAAGGTTTTTTCATCGTTTCTTATAATTAGATTTAACTACTTTATTGAGGAAACCGTTTTCGAATTCTCTTACAAATGTATCACGAAATAAGTTATATTTTAAATTAGCATCAGGTTCCTTGTACACCTCATTCCAGTCTAAATACTGAAGATTTTCTCTGAAATTTCTTATTGTTGAGTCATTAATTGAAAGATCAACTTTGGAGGGTAGTTTTAAATTAGTGAAGGGAGCTATGTCATATACTGTAATTTGTTGAGGATCATGATCAGGAAGGCCGTTCTCTACAGGACAAGAATTTATGTTTTTAAACCTATCTTGTTCTATAAAAGTGTTATCTATTATCTATCAATGTGCTGCTTTCCTTTACTACCCGAGTAGGAAAATTGACACATGTCAAATTAAAAGAACCGAGCAAGACTTCCAGGTCATTCTTCCTATTACACTCTTTCAGTGAATCAACATTGAAGTCCCCACAAACAATAATTTGCTTTCCCCTATCTGACAAGTAGCACAACAAGGCATCCAAGTTTTCCACGAATAAATGAAAGTTTCCTGAAGGGGACCTATATACTGTTACAATTATAAAAGAGCCCTCCTTCAGTTTAAGTTGACGGGCACATGCTTCAATATGCTCTAGACAAAACTTTTTTGTATCTAAGCTTTCTACACAGTGATAACTTTTGACATACATGGCAACTCCTCCTCTCGCCTTATTCTCTCTACTCATATGTGCAGCTAGTTTATAACCACTGATATTTACCTTTTTCATATCAGACACAATGTGATGCTCAGGCAGGCATAGTATATCTATTACATTATAAGATTCAATATCCTCTAAACAAACCAGGCGCTCATCTACTTTATTCTTCAGTCCTGGGATATTTTGGCGAAAAATGGTAACATTATTATTTACTTTCCTGTTGTGAGAATTTTGAGAGATTAATGTGTTTGGCCCTCAGGGTTTCCTTGAACAGCTAACTTGTTCACTCGCTCGTTCTCTAATCTCAAGTCTGTCGAGTTGACGATGATACAGCAACAATAGACGTTTTGCGTTCTGCGTTTCATCAGGTCAGGTCAGTTACTACTGTGCGATGCAATTTTCGTCGAGAGTACTACTTTCGACCTCCCACAGCTCATATCATTCGACAAAGGCTCCAGCAGTTACTCACTGGTTTGAGGCAGCCCGCCACCACCAACTCTCCTTTGCCAAACTGTTTATTCCTCAGAGTGATACTCTCACCCACCGCCTTCAATTATCTCTGTCTTCCTTTACAGTTTTTATTCTATACAGTTTCCTCTAGTACTGCAGAAGTTATTCCATGTTGTCTTAACACATGTCCTATTACATTCTTCCTTCTTCTTGTTACTGTTTTCCATATGACCGGTTCTTAGCCGCTTCTACAAAAGAGAACCTCCTCATTCGTTATCTTGCCAGTTCACCTAATTTTTAACATTCTTCTAAAGAACCACTTTTCAAACGCTTAGATTCTCTTCTTTTTTTCGGATTTCCTGCGGTTCATGATTCACTTGGTAAGTAGGCTGTTTAGGTTCTTATATTGGTAACACTGCCGCCACGTAGCGCTCTGCATGAAAATCACTGGCTGTGCTGTGGCTGGGTGGCATTGTTGGAATTTGCTATTGTAGTGCTGGGCAGTTGGCTGCTAACAGCGCGTAGTGTTGGGCAGTTGGAGGCGAGCCGCCAGCATTGGTGGCTCTGGGGAGAGGGATGGCGGAATTTTGAGAGTGGACGATCTGGACGTGTGTCAATCAGAAACAGTAAATTTGTAATATTGGATATCATGGACTGATATATATATATATATATATATATATATATATATATATATATATATATATATATTATGACTTTTGAACACTATTAAGGTAAATACATTGTTTGTTCTCTATCAAAATCTTTCATTTGTTACATATGCCTATCAGTAGTTAGTGCCTTCAGTAGTTTGAATCTTTTATTTAGCTGGCAGTAGTGGCCCTCGCTGCATTGCAATAGTTCGAGTAACGAAGATTTTTGTGAGGTAAGTGATTTGTGAAATGTATAGGTTAATTTAGTCAGGGCCATTCTCTTTTAGGGATTATAAAAAGTCAGTTTGCGTTGCGCTAAAAAAAAAATTGTGTGTCAGTTTAAGCACAGTCATGTATAATTTTTCTAAGGGGACATTTCAACTTGCATACAATGCTATGCTCCACACGTACAGTCTCAGACATTTCTTCCTCAACGAGAGCTATGTTTAACACTAGTAGACTTATCTTGGACAGGAATACAAACTTTGCTTGTGCTAGTCTGCTTTTTAAGTCATATTTTCGTCGTTCAGTGTGTGTTATTCTATGTCCGAGGTAGCAGAATACCTTTACTTCAACTGCTTTGTAGTCAATAATACCGACGTTAAGTTCATCGTTAATCCTACTAATGCTGCTCCCCGTTGCTTTTATTTACCTTCGATTTACTCTGAATCCATAGTATGTGCTCATTAGACTGTTCATTCCTTTCAACAGATTCTACATATCTTCCTTACTTTCACAAGGATAGCAATGTCATCAGCGTATCTTCTCATTGAAATCCTTTTACCCTTAATTTTAATACCACTTTTGAATGTCTCTATTTCCAGCATTACTGACTGAATAGTAGGACTGTGTTACACTCTTCTTAATCCGAGCACTTGCTTCTTGTCTGACATGCTTATTGTCTCCCCTTGGTTTTTGAACAAACTGCCCTATACTTTACTCCTATTTTTCGCAGAATTTCCATCATCTTGAACCATCTAACACTGTCACACGCTTTTTCTAGATCGAATAATCCTATGAACATATCTTACTTTTTCTTCAGTCTTGCTTCCACTATCAAGCGCAACATCAGAACTACCTTCTGGTCCCTTTACCTTCCTATGGCCAAACTGATCGTCATGTAGTAGGTCCTGAATTTTCTTTCCATTCTTTGACTGCGATAGTTCTCACACTCATTGGTCCTTGCTGTCTTCGGAATTGAGAGGATGATGTTTTCCCCAAAGTCTGATAGTATATGTCCAGTCTCATAGATTTTGCACACCAATCTGAATAGCAGCTTAGCTGCGCTTCTCCCGCGATTTTAGAAATTCCAGAGGAATGTTACCTCTCTCCTTCTGTCTTATTTGATCACTAGTCTTCTAAAGCTCGGTTAAACACCAATAATGGGCCCCTATGTCTTCCATATCCACTCCAGGTTCTCCTTCTATTACGTCATCAGGCAGTTCCTATCCTTTGCAGAGGTATGCAATGTACTGTATTCTTTCCACAGGTCCGCTCTCTCCTCTGATTTGAGCAGAGCTGAATTCGTCCTGCCTTTTTGGATTCCTTCATATTTTCCTGCAGCCATTTCTCCTTGGATTTCTTGACTTCGCCGGCCGGGATGGCCGAGCGGTTCTAGGCGCTACAGTCTGGAACCGCGCGACCGCTACGGTCGCACGTTCGAATCCTGCCTCTTCCATGGATGTGTGTGATGTCCTTAGGTTAGTTAGGTTTCAGTAGTTCTTATTTCTATGGGACTGATGACCTCAGAAGTTAAGCCCCATAGTGCTCAGAGCCATTTTTCTTCACTTCCTACTTGTTGTTGTGGTCTTCAGTCCTGAGACTGGTTTGATGCAGCTCTCCATGCTACCCTATCCTGTGCAAGCTACTTCATCTCCCAGTACTTACAGCAACCTACATCCTTCTGAATCTGCTTAGTGGATTCATCTCTTGGTCTCCCTCTACGATTTTTACCCTCCACGCTGCCCTCCAATGCTAAATTTGTGATCCCTTGATGCCTCAAAACATGTCCTACCAACCGATCCCTTCTTCTAGTCAAGTTGTGCCACAAACTTCTCTTATCCCCAACTCTATTCAATACCTCCTCATTAGTTATGTGATCTACCCATCTAATCTTCAGCGTTCTTCTGTAGCACCACATTTCGAAAGCTTCTATTCTCTTCTTGTCCAAACTAGTTATCGTCCATGTTTCACTTCCATACAAGGCTACACTCCATACAAATACTTTCAGAAACGGCTTCCTGACACTTAAATCTATACTCGATGTTAACAAATTTCTCTTCTTCAGAAACGCTTTCCTTGCCATTGCCAGTCTACATTTTATATCCTCTCTACTTCGACCATCATCAGTTATTTTGCTCCCCAAGTAGCAAAAATCCTTTACTGTGTCATTTCCTAATCTAATTCCCACAGCATCACCCAACTTAATTCGACTACATTCCATTATCCTCGTTTTTCTTTTGTTGATATTCATCTTATATCCGCCTTCCAAGACACTGTCCATTCCGTTCAGCTGCTCTTCCAGGTCCTTTGCTGTCTCTGACAGAATTACAATGTCATCGGCAAACCTCAAAGTTTTTATTCCTTCTCCATGGATTTTAATACCTACTCCGAATTTTTCTTTTGTTTCCTTTACTGCTTGTTCAACATACAGATTGAATAACATCGGGGAGAGGCTACAACCCTGTCTCACTCCGTTCCCAACCACTACTTCCCTTTCATGTCCCTCGACTCTTATAACTGCCATCTAGTTTCTGTACAAATTGTAAATAGCCCTACGCTCCCTGTATTTTACCCCTGCCACCTTCAGAATTTGAAAGAGAGTATTCCAGTTAACATTGTCAAAAGCTTTCTCCAAGTTTACAGATGCTAGAAACGTAGGTTTGCCTTTTCTTAATCTTTCTTCTAAGATAAGTCGTAGGGTCAGTATTGCCTCACATGTTCCAACATTTCTACGGAATCCAAACTGATCTTTCCCGAGGTTCGCTTCTACCAGGTAATCCATTCGTCTGTAAAGAATTCTCGTTAGTATTTTGCAGGTGTGACTTATTAAACTGATAGTTCGGTAATTTTCACATCTGTCAACACCTGCTTTCTTTGGGATTAGAATTGTTGAAGTCTGACGGTATTTCGCGTGTCTCATAAATCTTGCTTACCAGATGGTAGAGTTTTGTCAGGACTTGCTCTCCCAAGGTCGTCAGTAGTTCTAATGGAATGTTGTCTACTCCCGGGGCTTCGTTTCGACTCAGGTCTTTCAGTGCCCGGTCAAACTCTTCACGCAGTATCTTATCTCCCATTTCGTCTTCATCTACATCCTCTTCCATCTCCATAATATTGTCCTCAAGTACATCGCCCTTGTATAAACCTTCTATATACTCTTTCCACCTTTCTGCCTTCCCTTCTTTGCTTAGAACTGGGTTTCCATCTGAGCTCTTGATATTCATACAAGTGGTTCTCTTCTCTCGAAAGCTCTCTTTAATTTTCCTGTAGGCAGTATCTATGTTACCCCTAGTGAGATAAGCCTCTACATCTTTACATTTGTCCTCTAGCCATCCCTGCTTAGCCATTTTGCACTTCCTGTCGATCTCATTTTTGAGACGTTTGTATTCCTTTTTGCCTGCTTCGTTTACTGCGTTTTTATATTTTCTCCATCCATCAATTAAATTCAATATTTCTTCTGTTACCCAAGGATTTCTATTACCTCTCGTCTTTTTACCTACTTGATCGTCTGCTGCCTTCACTACTTCATCCCTCAAAGCTACCCAGTCGTCTTCTACTGTATTTCTTTCCCCCATTCCTGTCAATTGTTCCCTGATGCTCTCCCTGAAACATTCTACAACCTCTGGTTCTTTCAGTCTATCCAGGTCCCATATCCTTAATTTAGCACCTTTTTGTAGTTTCTTCAGTTTTAATCTACAGTTCATAACCAATAGATTGTGGTCAGAGTCCACATCTGCCCCTGGAAATGTCTTACAATTTAAAACTTGATTCCTAAATCTCTGTCTTACCGTTATGTAATCTATCTGATACCTTTTAGTATCTCCAGGATTCTTCCATGTATACAACCTTCTTGTATGATTCTTGAACCAAGTATTAGCTATGATTAAGTTATGCTCTGTGCAAAATTCTACCAGACGGCTTCCTCTTTCATTTCTTCCCCCCAATCCATATTCACCTACTATGTTTCCTTCTCTCCCTTTTCCTACTGACGAATTCCAGTCACCCATGACTATTAAATTTTCGTCTCCCTTCACTACCTGAATAATTTCTTTTATCTCGCCATACATTTCATCAATTTCTTCATCATCTGCAGAGCTACTTGGCATATAAACTTGTACTACTGTAGTGGGTGTGGGCTTCATATCTATCTTGGCTACAACAATGCGTTCACTATGCTGTTTGTAGTAGCTTAAAAGCATTCCAATTTTCCTATTCATTATTAAACCTACTCCTGCATTACCCCTATTTGATTTTGTGTTTACAACCCTGTAGTCATCCGACCAGAAGTCTTGTTCCTCCTGCCACCGAACTTCACTAATTCCCACTATATCTAACTTTAACCTATCCATTTCCCTTTTTAAATTTTCTAACCTACCTGCCCGATTAAGGGATCTGACATTCCACGCTCCGATCCGTAGAACACCAGTTTTCTTTCTCCTGATAACGACGTCCTCCTGAGTAGTCCCCGCCCGGAGATCCGAATGGGGGACTATTTTACCTCCGAAATATTTTACCCAAGAGGACGCCATCATCATTTAATCATACAGTAAAACTGCATGCCCTCAGGAAAAATTACGGCTGTAGTTTCCCCTTGCTTTCAGCCGTTCGCTGTACCAGCACAGCAAGGCCGTTTTGGTTAATGTTACAAAGCCAGATCAGTCAGTCATCCAGACTGTGGCCCCTGCAACTACTGAAAAGGCTGCTGCCCCTTTTCAGGAACCACACATTTGTCTGGCCTCTCAACAGATACCCCTCCGTTGTGGTTGAACCTACGGTACGGCCATCTGTATCGCTGAGGCACGCAAGCCTCCCCACCAACGGCAAGGTCCACGGTTCATGGGGGGGGGGGGGGGGGGGGGGGGAGACTTATAATTCCTTGTGCTGTAAAAGAAATTTCAACATATCGACAAAAGACGGAAGTAGAAAAATGTTCCGCGAAAGGCACGAATTCAACAATATAAGACACTTCCTACTTATAATTCCTAAATGACTTATATTGTTGAATTCCTGCCTTTCGCGGAACATCCGTCTTTTGTCGATATGTTGAAATTTCTTTTACAGCACAAGGTATTTTCGCAGCAGCTTTTCTTGTACTTACATTTGTCTGTCCAACTTCTATGATCATCCTTTTTAGAGACGTATATTCCCCTTCAACTGAGCTAAGGAAGAAGGAACATGAGAGTTGAACGTACCTACTACACCGCTGTCATTAAAGACGGAGCAAATGCTCCGATTGCAAAAGGATTAGGAAGGAATTCGGCCGTGCCCTTTTCAAAGGAACTATCCCAGCGTTTTCCTGGAGCGACTTAGGGAAATCACGAAAATCTAAATGTGGATGGCCAGACAGGGATCCGAACTGTCGTCCACTCGCTGACAAGTTCAGTGTGCTAACCACTGCGCCATCTCACTCTGTCTCAACACACCTGGTTACTGCGATATTCATTATCTCAGTGACTACAGCCTCTCTCATCATTCTTCAGTTCTTCATTATCCCACTTCTTTCTACATTTCTGGACGGTTCTTTTACACTTCAGAGTACCAGTTATTAGTAAATCGCGATCTGGATCTGTATCTGCTCCTGCGTACAATCCAGTATCTCATTTCGTCTGATCATGACGTAATCCAGCTGGAATCTCTTCATATCTGCGGCCCTTTCTATGTGTACCTCCTCTTCGTGTTCTATTTGAACAATGTAGTTGCAATTACTATGTGGAATTTATCGCAGAATTCAGTCTCTCTCCTCTCTCATTCCTGCTATCGAGCTCACATTCTAACGCAACTCACTCTTCCACTCCTTTTCATACCACCGTATTCCAATCACTCATGATTATTGTAAGCGTTAAAGAAACTGGTATAGGCATGCGTATTCTAGTACAGAGATAGGTAAACAGGCACAAAACGGCGCTGCGGTCGGCAACACTTATATAAGACAAGAATTGTCTGGCGCAGTTGTTACATCGGTTATTGCTGCTACAATGGCAGGTTCTCAAGATTTAAGAGAGTTTGAACGTGGTGTTATAGTAGGCGCACGAGCGATGGGACACAGAATCTCCGAGGTAGCGACGAAGTGGGGATTTTCCTGTACGACCATTTCAAGAGTGTACCGTGAATATCATGAATTCGGTAAAATATCGACTTAAGAGAAACGTTCAGGGTGACAGAAGTGCAACCCTTCCGCAAACTGCTCCGGATTATAATGCCGCGCCATCACCGAGTGTCAGTGTCATTCAACTGAACGTCATCGATATGGGCTTCCGGAACCGAAGGCCCACTCGTGCACCCTTGATGACTGCTCGACACAGAGTTTCACGCCTCGCTTGGGCCCGTCACCCGCGACATTGGTCTGTTGATGACTGGAAACATGTTACCTGGTCGGACGAGTCTCGTTTCAAATTGTATCGAACGGATTGACGTGTACGGGTATGTAAACAACCTTATGAATCCATGGACCCTGCATGTCAGCAGGGGACTGTTCAAGCTGGTGGAGGCTCTGTAATGGTGCAGTTGGAGTGATATGGGACCACTGATTAGTGTAGATACAATTCCAACAGGTGACATGTACGTAAGCGTTCCGTGTGATCACCTGCATCCATTCGCGTCCGTTGAGCATTCCGACGGACTTGGGCAATTCCAACAGGACAATGCGACACATTCAGAATTGCTCCAGGAACACTTTCCTGAGTTAAAACTCTTCCACTTGCCACCAGATATGAACATTATTGAGCGTATCTGGGATGCCTTGTAACGTGCTGTTCAGAAGAGATCTCCACCCCCTCGTACCCTTACAGATTTACTCCTGCAGAGTTCATGGTGTCAGCTCCCTCCAGCACTACTTCAGATATTAGTCGAGTCCATGACACGTTGCGTTGCGTCTTTTCTAAATGTTCGTGGGGGCCCTACATGATATTAGGCAGGTGTACCAGTTTTTCTGGCGCTTCAGGGCATATCATCATCTCACTTTATATATTGAGTTCTCTGTTCAGTATCTTCATACACATCTCTACCTCTTAATCTCCTGCTTGTGACTTTGGCGTGTTTAACAGAAGTATTGATACTGGCATTAGTTTGCTGTCGATTCTGATGAGAACAGCGCTGTGCCTGAATTGTTCGCCATAACCCTCTGTCCTGCCGTCCTACTCGTAACGAATCCTGCTACTATTATTCTCTGCTGCTGTTGATACTACTCTGTATTCGTCTGACAGAAGTAGTCATGTGCTTTCCATTTCATTTCGCTGACACTCCCTGTATCTTGACTGAGCCTACAGCCGACTACAGATAATCTCGTGATCCAATTGTCTAACATTTCCACCCTTTTCATGTGCCACATAGTCTTTATGAACAGGCAGTAATCTTGACGCCTGCAATGATAGATAGTATTACAGATGTTTCCTTTTAGTTACTTGACCTGGAAAGTTTCAGCTCATCAGATCCCATCTTACATTTAACCAAGAATTTTACGTATTTTGCGTAACATTTTTTATGGTAATCAAGTATGAAGATATGTCTAATATGGCAGACAACTCGTACGTGACGGAATGCTGAGTGCTAGGCAACTGGAGCTGACTGGAAACTAGTGAAAAAATGGCAGATGGATGTTGGGTAACTGGTGAGCTACTGGTGAGAAACTGGCTTGGGACTATCGGGAGACTGGCCCCAAAACTGATGCTACGCAATATCTGGATATGTTAGTGGTCGATGTCGCTATATTTTGTCCCCCAGCGCAACTACAGGTATTCCAAAATTATTATTGCGAAGCATTTGAGTAAGTGAATGGACAGTCTGGAGGTGGTTTTGCCCAAGTTAATGCAGGCACTGGAATTTGAAACAGCTATAGCTGATTGAGTGGTAACATCTATTGTTGTGTTGGCTGAAGAGCCAACACCGTGTTACTAATGGAGGCCGAAATGCACGCGTTTTAGCTCACGCAGGCTGGCGTGAGGAGGGAAGAACTATACTGAAGTGAGGTCTGGAACATGACAAGGAATTAGAATTCAGGAAGCGGACGTAGCTAGTTTGATACTTAACTTTAATCCATTAATGATGAACGTCGCTCTTGACGGTACATGATTCACAATATTATCTGTTCAGATGATAGTAACTGAATATGGCGCCTTGCTAGCTCGTAGCAAATGACGCAGCTTAAGGCTATGCTAAACTGTCGTCTCTGCAAATGAGAGCGCATGTAGACAGTGAACCATCGCTAGCAAAGTCGGCTGTACAACTGGGGCGAGTGCTGGGGACTCTCTATACTAGACCTGCCGTGTGGGCATTCTAGTGATCTCGATACGTTATTCTGCCTGCCGTTTGTTCGAGAAAAGTCGCGAATATTCTACTACTTTCTTGTACAGAGAACCTTCAATACGTAACGTTATAAATACGGATTATTCGCCGAGTAGGAAGCTAATTTACATTCAGAAGCAGAAATATTGAGAGTGAAGAATGAGTAAAAAAAGTCCTGGTTGTTGCAAGTGCAAGTGTGCAGATTAGTCAAGAATAAGAGTATCAGTTGATTGTATGGTACTAATAATAATAATTCATAGTAATTTCTTAGTAAAATATTTTTACGAGACTCGTAACAATATTTTTACTAATAACGTAACAATAGTTCCTCATACCTAACTCGTAATACGAGTGAGAGAGTGGTGCGAATTTGATGGCTGATGGGTTAGTTGCAGGAGACTAGTGGAAATCTGGTGTCCGACTGACAGTCCCCTACCAGTCTACTATCTTCTCAGAAATTTCGTTTCGAATTAAGGCTTATATTTGATACTAGTAGACTTTCTTTAGTGAGGAATGCTTCTTTGCCTCGCCTACGCTTCTACTTTTATTCTCATTGCTCGGTTCATAATGAGTTATTTGGCTACCAACTTGCTGACTTCCTTCATTATAGTATGTGGTCCCCAATTTTGATAATTTTATCATTTATTTCATTTCTGCTATTCCTCATTACTTCCGTCTTCCTTTGATTTACTCTCAGACCATAGTTTGTACCTATTATTACATTCAGCAACACCTGCAATTATTCCTCACTTTAACTAACGACAGTATTGTCACCAGCGATTCTTATCACCTTTTCACCTTCAGTTTTAATCCCACTTCTGAAACTTTTTTATTTCAATCGTTGCTTCTTCAACGTACAATTTGAACAGAAATGGACAAAGGCATTATCACTGACTTACCATCTTTTACATCCAAGTGCTTCTACATATTGTTCCCTTTAAATTCTTGTTGATATTGCTTAATACCCATCTTCCACTATAGTGTACACCTTCCTTTCAGTCTTGTTAAAACATCGTGCTCCACAGTCGACTGATTTTTCCAAATCAATTAATTCTAAGAAAATGTCTCAGTTTTTTAATTGTCTGGCTTACATTATCAAGTGCAGCGACAGAACTTCCTCTCTGATGCTATTCTTTATCTTAAGCCATATAATCGTCTAACAGATCCTCAATTGACTTTCCGTTTTCGATTTTTTTTATTAAGACGAAATTGATGGAAGACAGCGTCTTCTAACGTCAGTCTAACCACATTGCTTCTACAGGGTGTTACAAAAAGGTACGGCCAAACTTTCAGGAAACATTCCTCACACACAAATAAAGAAAAGGTGTTATGTGGACATGTGTCCGGAAATGCTTAATTTCCATGTTGAAGCTCATTTTAGTTTCGTCAGTATGTACTGTACTTTCTCGATTCACCGGCACGATTTCATACGGGATGCTCTACCTGTGCTGCCAGAACATGTGCCTTTACAAGTACGACACAACATGTGGTTCATGCACGATGGAGCTCCTGCACATTTCAGTCGAAGTGTTCGTACGCTTCTCAACAACAGATTCGGTGGCCGATGGATTGGTAGAGGCGGACCAATTCCATGGCTTCCACGCTCTCCTGACCTCAACCCTTTTGACTTTCATTTATGGGGGCATTTGAAAGCTCTTGTCTACGCAACCCCAGTACCAAATGTAGAGATTCTTCGTGCTCCTATTATGAACGGTTGTGATACAATATGCAATTCTCCAGGGCTGCATCAGCGCATCAGGGTTTCCATGCGACGGAGGGTGGATGCATGTATCCTCGCTAACGGAGGACATTTTGAACATTTCCTGTAACAAAGTGTTTGAAGTCACGCTGTTACGTTCTGTTGTTGTGTCTTTCCATTTCATGATTGAAGAGAAGTAATAAAATGAGCTCTAACATGGAAAGTAAGCGTTTCCGCACACATGTCCACGTAACATATTTTCTTTCTTTGTGTGTGAGTAATGTTTCCTGAAAGTTTGGCCTTACCTTTTTGGAACACCGTGTATAGCCCTTCGTGACAATTTCATCACTTATGGTGGTCTCCATCACCGAGGATTGGTTTGGTTCCTATTATCACTCACTGCTCATTCCTTTCACATGTTTACATTCATCGCTTTGGACGCTTTGAGTAATCGAGCTGGTGATCTTAGATATATTTCCTTGAACTGACAGTTCTCCACCTACGTTCAAACGGTTCAAATAGCTCTAAACACAATGAGACGTAACATCTGAGGTCATCAGTCCCCTAGAACTTAGAACTACTTAAACCGAACTAACCTAAGGACATCACACACACCCATGCCCGAGGCAGGATTTGAACCAGCGACCGTAGCAGTAGCGCGGTTCCCGACTAAAACGCCTAGAACCGCTCGGCCACAGTGGCCAGCTATCCACCTACCTCCTCTCGTTGGAAGTCGGAGTGATCCATTTTGCCTTATCTGCATGTGGACAGCTGAAGGATTGAATTCACATGACATGTGATCAAAAGTATCCGGAGACCCGCAAATATTCGTTTTTCTTATAAGGTGCATTGTGGTGCCACCTACTGCTAGGTACTCAATATTAGCGACCTCAGCAGTCATTAGATATCGTGAGAGAGCAGAGTGGGGCGCTCCGCGGAACTCACGGACTTCGAAGGTGGTCACTTGTGTCATTCCCCTGTACGCGAGATTTCCACACTCTTAAAGATCGCTAGTTCCACTGTTTCCGATGTGATAGTGAAGTGGAAACGTGAAGGGACACATACTGCACAAACGCGTACAGGCCGACCTCGTCTGTTGACTGACAGAGACCGCCGACAGTTGAAGAAGGTCGTAATGTGTAATAGGCAAACATCTATCCAGACCATGACACAGGAATTCCTAACTGCATCAGGATCCACTGCAAGTACTATGACAGGCGGGAGGTAAGAAACCTTGGGTTTCGCTGTTGAGCAGATGCTCATAAGACTCACATCACGCCGGTAAATGACAAACGACGCCTTGCTTGATGTAAGGAGCGTAAACATTGGACGATTCAACAGCGGGAAAATCTTGTGTGGCGTGACGAATCACGGTACGCATTGTGGCGATCTGATGGCAGGGTATGGGTGTGGCGAATGCCCGGTGAACGTCATCTGTCAGCGTGTCTAGTGCCAACAGTAAAATTCGGAGGCGGTGGTGTTATGGTGTAGTCGTGTTTTTCATGCAAGGGGGTTGCACCCCTTATTGTTTTGCGTGGCACTATCACAGCACAGGCCTACATTGATGTTTTAAACACCTTCTTGCTTCCCACTGTTGAAGAGCACTTGCATCTTTCGACACGATCGAGCATCTGTTCATAATGCAGAGTGGTTACCCGACAATAACATCGCTGTAATGGACTGGCCTGCACACAGTCCTGACCTGAACCCCATAGAACAACTTTGGGATGTTTCGGAACGTCGACTTCGTGCTAGACCGCGCCGAGCAACATAGATACCTCTCGTCAGTGCAGCACTCCGTGGAGAATGGGCCGCCATTCCCCAAGAAACCTCCCAACACCAGATTGAACGTATGCCTGCGAGAGTGGAAGCTGTGGTCAAGGCTAAGGGTGGGCCAACACCATACTGAATTCTAGCATTACCGATGGAGGGCGCCAAGAACTTGTAAGTCATTTTCAGTCAGGTGTCCAGATACTTTTGATCACATAGTGTATTAACGCACGACTCAGATGTGGAGGTGGTACCAGGCAGGCGTGTAAACGGTGAGCGGCCGAAAGGACGATTGCGAACCCTACACAAACCGAGACGAATCTAACGGTAAAGCCAAGTATCATCTTCAACCTACGAGCAACACCAGAACAGTAAACCGAGAGAAATAAGGGAGAACGAGTGTGTATCTTTCACTACGTTTACATGGGGCTCCCAAAATCGATTTCGTAAACCTGTTTCCCAATATTGCTTCTGGTTATTAACAGCTATCCTGGAAATCCTGTTCTACTTGCCGGATTTCCTCTTCCACAACTGATTTCCACTCTCATTTAAACCCCCCCTGTGGGCTCGGGGGTTCGAATAGGCCCGCGGTATTCCTGCCTGTCGTAAGAGGCGACTAAAAGGAGTCTCAAAGTTTTCGGACTTATATGACGGTCCCCTGTTGGGTTTGACCTCCATCTCTCAAAATTTTCCGAAGAGCGAGCCGATTGGGGAAGGGCGCCTTACTTGGTGCATTGTGTCCATCTTGCGACCAGACCTTTCGCCAGCTTATACATCGTTGAACTGCAGTCCTGTCCGCTCTCCATCTCTTGGGCATGACTCTTTTTCTGCGTGCAGATAACACCTTGCACTGTGCAGTGCCTCTTTCTGCACCGACGGCGACCATGGACCACATGTTACCTAACATCCAGCACGGTAGCCAGTCAGTTGTGGTGGGGCCGCCATGTACCCTGTTGGTTGTAGCCCCCTGACAACACAGGGATCGCTCTACTGATGCCTGCGCCGTTAACTCCCCACGTATGCCAAGGAGTAGATGCCTATCCTCCTGGGGTATCGGGACTCCCGGCAACGGCCAACCTGCCAGGTGGCTCTTGCCGTGGCTGGGTGGCGCCCGTGGGGAGGGCCCTTGGTCGGAGTAGGTGGCCTCAGGGCGGATGACCCGCAATGAAGCGTGGTACATCGTCTCTCGCTGGTGGCCAGCCGCCAGCAGTCTCTAAGCGTTCTCGGGCTCAGTTTAACGCTTAGAAGTACGATCCGAAAACGTTCCCCTCCCTGGCCACACCGTGGGAGGAACGTAAGTCTCAGGATGGCAGTAGCAGTTATTCGCCCCGCTTCTTAGTTTGTACGAGGGCTGATGGGGAGTCTTTTCTCTCAACAAAGCCTCAGTTCTTCGTCGAGCATTTAGAGGACAAGTTTGGGGAGGTGGAGGGCTTGTCAAAAATGCGCTCTGGGTCAGTCCTGATACAAACAGCATCCTCTGCCCAGTC